>NC_079343.1:18744863-19074113 GCF_029582105.1 Oenanthe melanoleuca | reverse complement strand
AAGACAACAAAACATGCAGGTGCAACTATACCTGTGGTATTGTGAATAAGGAACTTGGTTGAAGGGATTATCAAATGGCCCAGCAGACCACAGGAGGACAGAAACTCAGGTGGTCTGTAACAGCAGTGTTGTCTTTAGGATGCTCAGCCTCTGAAGGTTTAAGCATTCTAGCTTTTCTTTGACTTTTTATCTTACAGCAACAGAACAAAAAGTAAACCTAGGCCAGGAGAGACTTGTGTGCTCTGGTAGCAAGAAACTTTGGGCTCGGGCTATTCAGTGAGCACAAGGAGAGAGTTTTCTGAGCAAACACAGCCCACAGAACTCAGCAGCCCACTGAGCTGGATTCAGCCCCAGAAACAAGACTGAAGTAAATTGTCTGGATCATGCCCAAAAAAACCCACAATAACTACTTTCAGAACAGGAAGGAGCTCTATGAACAGCGTGGGTGTGACACAACAAAATGACAGCCAGGTCTAAGTGAAGCAGAACTTACTTCCAGGGCCATCTTTGATCCTGGGTCCCTCAGACCCTGTGTCTGCAAGGATATTGGCATTAGCATTGTTCTCCATATCCATCATGTCCAAAGCAGGGTCACTTTCTTCCTCAGGGTCAGGGTGGCTGAAGATCCAGTCCAGTGCACGCTCCAAGTTATTGTTCTGCCAGTCAATAAATCAAAAGAGCAGCCTTTAATACACTCTCCAACATCACAGTGCCACTCATCAGCCTTTGAGCAGAGTAAGGATCATGTTTATAGCACTTAAAAATTGTAAGATACCATTATCTCCCTGGAAAATAGTATTCAGCAAGCACTCTGCAAAAGCTTGACATATGGAAAAGAAATAATCCCACAACTAAGACCCCCAGGTTCTTATCTTGCAGACACACAGTCTGCAGGCATCCAGATTATTTTTCAACAGGTAAGCTTTCCTCACTGCCTTCCACACTTTACCATTCCAGTGAAACACACAAATCCCTTCCCCACTCCAGAGAAGTCAGGCATCCCACACTTTGCCAGGATAGTTCCAGGCTCATCATCCACTAACTAGATTTCTGTACACGTTTCAAAGGCATCTGAGCACACACATGCACAAAGCACAGAACATGAAACCAAACCCCAGTGCCACCAATACCCCATTAACTCACTGCTGCCTTCAGCGCCTGAATCGCCAGATTCCTTTGGAATCCCATGGAAATGATAATTGCAACCATCTCTTCAGGAGGCTGGTTATCTAGCCCTACAGCTCCTAAAGCAGCTGCCCCACTGGAAGCAACTTCTCCAAATGCAGGTGTGACCAATGGCTCAGCGAAGTCTGGAACAAAACAAACATTCATCAGTTCCTTCTTCTGCCTCACTTAACTGGAAAGTCAACAACAAACACAAACAAACAACACACAGGACCTCAAAAGCAGTCCTGAAATCAATTTAAGTTCATTTCACTGGCAACTAAATTCAGACTTAGATGTGTGGAAAGCCTCAAAAACAACAAAGTGAATGTGCACATTACAAAATATCTATCTAGGTGCACATGCTCATACTGAGCAGACTGGAATAATCTGGCACATTGCAGAAGTGAAACAACTGCAGGAAAGCAGCAAAGATTGGTATGGAAGCAATGATGGCATCAGGATAATAGACAATCCAGTGCATAGATGTAAAATGAACTGATTCCATATCTGAAAATGTCTGCTAAGCCCAAGTGAAACTTATTCCCCATTTACACAAGCAACACAAAAGCTAATGGTGAAGCGTGAACTCAACCAAATCTGGAGTTTCCTGGCAAGGGAGTACTCAGATGCACTCAGTGCTGAATCATGAGTCCAAACTTTGCATGGATGAAACACAGGAAGTGGAGAACATCTAGCAGCCCTATCCATTACTAGACAGCCCAAGTATGGCATGAATGCTCCAGCCTGAGCTAGAGAAGGCTGATATGGAAGAAAAGCATTCAGACCACAGGATTCTTTGTACTTACACTTGGTCACAAGTCAGCTTCCCCCTTAGCAGCACGGACCTAGCCAAAGGGTGGAAACAGAGCTGGCCCACACCAGTGGTGAGGACAGGACTTCTGGTGTAGCTTAGTTTGTTGTCTTCTTCTAGGCAGAGGATACCACATAATGGTCAAGATCTGCACATCCCAGGAGCAGCTTAGGAAAATTCACTCACACCTCCAGGTTTCCCAAGTGGGGAAGGGGGACCGTTGTTTCTCTGTCACACATCATAAAATTTCTACTGACTGCCAAAATCCACAACCAGGAACTGAGTTTAACTTACACCCTCAAGTCACTGACCTGGCTCTTCCATGTGTGCAATGATCCAGTTGAAAGCAACTTCAGCACCCAGGTTGCCTGTATAGTACACAGCTTTCCGACATGCTTCCAAAGGAAAGCCCATCTCTGCCAGCTGCATAACTGAGGACTCATCAATATCTAGGGCTACAAGAAAGGACCTTCTAAAATATAAAAGTCTAATTTCATCTGTTGTATAATATTTCTTATTGTTACTCACGGTGCCATATATTACAGTATATATTGCTTGGATCTGATTTAGTACTTCAATGAACACACAGCCAGCAGAAAACAGCCTTGTACAAAGCATTACAGTAGTTGTTATGGACTTACTGATAATCTTTGGTCTCAGTAGGGACACAGATCCCCATACAGATCATTAAATCTTGATGAATTCCCATAGGACTTTATTTATTTTAAAATACCTCAGCACTGGATTTCAAGGGGTGAGGAAGTCAGGTGCTGAGCTCAGCTAGAGATGGCAGCCAAAACCAAGCACCTCTCAAAGGCAGGGTCTTGCAGGTTAGAGAAATAACAGCTGCTAGATCTGGCAGTCTCTGGATGACAAGGTCAGATAGCTTTATGTGAGATCAGAGTGCAGAGGGAGCCAGGATCAAGTGGCTGTGACCCCCAGAATTACAAGATCCTCCTGAGGAGCAGCAGGCAGAGGAGCAGCTCATATTCTGGCTATACTAACTCTCTAAGAGAGTCCTGCACACATGAAGTAAACACTGAACAAGCTTTTATTTGGAAGCATGCAGGGAAAGGCTCCATGCATCTCTATGAGGAGAGAGAAGCTGAGCAAAACCATAATTTTTTAAGCAGTATTAAAATGAGATACGTACACTCCACGAAATGGTTCGCCATGTGATCTGAAAAATCAACAATGGGGGAAAAAACAAGGAAAAGGACTTATATGAAGGCTAAGTAGATCCATATGGGTAAAACAATTCCATATTTTTAAACACACAGAAATATTTGACCTCATGGAGACAGGGAAGTTTCATCCTTTCTTACCTGATGTTTTTGCCATGAATTAGAGCAGGGCTATTTCTCTAACTCAGTTCAGAGCAAAGAGTAACTGATACTATAAACCAATAGGAAATAAAGCTGGGCTAAGCAAGAATCTTAAAAATAAAGTACCATCATCCATGTATTTACACTAAAACTAGGTCAGTCCATTCAGCAAGAGGATAAGAAGGTACAGGCCTTTGTGAGGAACTTACATAGATAAGGGATGGAATTAAAACCTTCAGAGAATTGAATTTTGTCATATTCTTGCTCTGCACACAATTCCAGGTACTAGCTTTCTTTCACATACATAGAGCAAATATTATTATAAATATTATTATAAATATCCAAGCAAAGAGGGGCACTCATGTCATGAGAGCAGCTGTATTACTGTTTTGTGTTAAATACTGAGGCACTCAAACTTCAGTCATGTGGGGGAAAGTGCAATCACCTGGGTCTAAGGTCACACCATAAAAACATGATTTTACTTGCCATAAACTATTTTATTCTCCAGGGAAACCCAGGGAATAAAGGAGAAGGATATTTAATATTCTTGTTTCTGAACTTTACCATAAAAGAAACAGTATTTAAGGAAAAAAAAAAAAACCAGCACAGCATTTTAATCACTCCTCCTTCTGCTCCACAAACATTATAGTCAGCTGTTTGCCATCTCCTCCTTGAGACAGAGCTTTTTTTAGTGGGCTGTGCAGCCCACGTACATCCAGAGAAGAGGACTGTGCATGCAGGCACAGCTGCTAGGGTCTAACAATTCTTGTGTTTTAAAAATGAATAAAATTTAGAGTCTTAGTCTATGCCTGGAAAGCTGTTCTCTTAAACTGTAGTCCTTTGTGTATTAAGTATTGTTTTCTGTGCTGGACCTGGGAAGTGCACAGTGATATTACTCCAAGGATGGATGACAAGGATAAAGTCACATGACTTTATCCCATGGACATGCATTGAAGGTTCTCTGGAGAGAGTCAAGGACAGCAACAATTATCAAACCTTCTAGAGAAAGGTCTCTCAACCCATGGCAAGGGACCTGGAACTTGATGATCTTTAAGATTCCTTCCAACCCAAAACACTGTGATTCTATAATAAATCCCCAAAACAGAAAAGCTGGAAGAACTAGGGTTGTCCAGTAGGAAGGAATAAAGGCTGTGGGGTGTTGTAACAGTCTTTAATCACAGAAGTACAGAGCTGGGTTCTTGTTCATAGTTCCAAACAGTGAAGATTAAAGAGAATCCCTGTGTGCTAGAAGGAAAGGGGAATACAGGAGAGAATATGTCAGTAAATACCTTTTGGGTCATCAGGAATGACAATGGGAGGAGCAATGTCTGGGAGCTCCTCTTCTCCTGGCTGGAGCCCCCTGGCCCGAAGGTGACTGATATCCAGGAAATCTGGCATGTCTATAGAAACATCTACAAAAGCAGAGAACTGGGCTAAGCTTCTGTAGCCAGCAAAACAACCTTGTGGTGCAACCTACCCCTTCAGAGAGGGGACTCTGGTACTCAAGATACAGGAACATCCAGGATTTTCCTTCTGAAAAGAGTTTTTCGAGAAATTTGGAACTTCAAAGAACAATTTAACTAGCTCAGATTACATGAAACTGTGTTTTTACTGCACAGACCTGATGGATTGGTTAAATTTGTTTTAAAAGGGAAGAAGATTCAATTAGGATCTTCACAGTACAAACTTAAGACTTGAGTCAGGTCCTCACTATAGTGTGCACATCTTATTAATTATCTCAGATAGAAAGGTAAGTAAAACAAGCACATACCAAGCTTTTTGGGTATCCAGTCAAGGCCAAAGGTGAATTTCTTTATCTGCACCACTAAGTACTCAGGAAAGGAAGCAAAACGGGAAGTCCTGGGAAGGACAAGAAACATAAATCATTGACATTAGACAACAGAATCCTCAGCAGCACAGATCTCAGGTCCTCACACAGAGATGAGCTACCACGTGTTGATACAAAGGATCCAACCCTACAAGCATTTAAAGTTCAAGCTCTCAACAACCAGACTGTATCACCTCTTGGAGTCTGACCATTGAGAACAATTAATTTCCTGCTCAGTTCATCATTACAACTCTTGCAAGGCTTGATCTGCACATCACATTGATGAGCCCCTACACTAATGTGATGCCAGAGCTCACTGTGCTTGTTTTTGTTTCTCTCTACACCATGTCCAGGCAGCAAGATAAGCACAGAGCACAGTTTTTAACAGGCAGCCAGACACACACTTACTTAACTCCTGCAGATTTTGCTTGAAGGGCACTGCTCCAGAAATCCTCTACATTGCTTGGTTCAGAAAAGGCCTGCAGACATGCTCTAAATGGGATCTTGGCACGGACCAGCTCTGGCAGAGGTCTCCTTGCAGCTTCTGCTTCTCTCCTCTTCAATTCATAGGCAATTAATTCATCTGAGAAATACACACAACACTAGAAGCTAATGAACATTGTCATAGCTATGTGTTCCTCATCAGGCTTATTTCTGCAAGTTTTAGAAATGCAAAAATCTACTTAGCAATAAAACTTTTACATGTTTTTAACTAGATATCAAATCTTTTTGTCTGCATTGGGGTCAGGAGCTACACTTACAGCCACATCTCTAAGGTTTCTGTTCATGGTGACAACACAGAACTGGAAATACCAAGACACAAGGCAATGAAAACTCTGCCACGACAGCCAAAATCCTGTGTGAACAGTAATGCCACACACCCACTTTATCAGAGTTCAATCTGAGTTGGAAAGTTATTGCTGTCTATCTGTGTCATCTGATTTCTTAGATAGGCCAGGATTATGTATGATCTAGAAAAAGTCTTGACACTGGCAAGCTGAGCAGTGCCATATGGTAAATTTACAAACTAATCTGTCTCCTGAGTCATCACCTGGAAATAACATGTTCTTTTATAAGCAACGGAGTCATCACTGAAACTGATGAACAAAGAACGCAAAGTTCTCTTAAACTTCTTGTCCAGTGCAAGAAGTTATAGGCTAGGTAAAAAGTACATAGAACACTCTGCCTTTATGGTATTTCAGAGGACCTCATCAAACAATCAAAATAGAATTCTCTGGTTTTAAAATATTTTAAATGTTCAGATTATGTAGGAAATCAGAGGCACATCTCACTTCATGTTCCTGTGATGTCCCCTTCACTTCTACCTCAAAAAATACATTTATTATGTTATTTTGCAAGGCTCTTCACCACTGACTGCAGGTGCAACCACAACCTGTCAGTGCCTCTCTCCTGCTCCCAGGTCTTCAAGCCTCCTTGTCCATTTTCTCCTTTAAAAGCAAGGGTGCTTTTCACAGGCAAGGGAAAAAACACTCCTACTTATTAAATCAACATCCAACACTTCATCCTCCTTCCCTCCTCCCCTGAAGCCCAGAACATCCAAATTGTGTATTTTAGATTTATAGATGACAAATTACCTTATACCCATCCCTATTCTCTATGCCATATTAGATCTTATAATCTGCTGCTAAAGAACAGAAAGCAGATTTGGGTTTTTGGTTGTTTTGGTTTGGGGTTTCTTTGTGAGTGTGTGTTTTTAAAAGATATTCATTAGTATGTTCAGTTCCTTTTTTATAATAAAGAAGTTTCCGCAAACTGTTTCACTGTCCAGGACAAGGGAAATTCAGTGTTGGTGGGGATCTCTGGGCACAAAGTGGCACATGCCTGGGTCAAGCAGAGCAGTTTGCTCCTTTACCTTTGTTTGTTGCTGCCTCCATGGCCACAGGTAGCTGCATGATGTAGTCCACCCTCTCCGTGTAGCGCACCTTCCTGGACTGGCAGCACTGCGTGCGCTCCTCCACCAGGAACCGGAACACATCACTGGGGTTTTCTGAACCCACAGGGTTCCTCTAAAAGGAATATTACACCAAATCACTTCTGTGGCCATCATTAAAATCACCAGAAAACCCAAAGGCTGCTGGTTGTTTTCAGGCAAGCACAAAGACACTGATCTGGCAGCACAGCTCACAATGGATTGCGTACAGAGCTCTAGCAGCTACAGAGAAAACCACTGAAGACCAAAATTGCTGCACTCACAGCAGCATCTTTCTACACACAGGAACTTGCAGGGTATGCACCCCAGAACCTGACTGAGTCAAGGACAGAAGGTAGGAAGCTGGCAAGTGACAGTAGACAGAAAGCTCAGATAAATAACATGGAGCATCCTCTCAGCAAATAGAATTGCTCTGACCACTCTGAATATGTACTGAAACAGAACAAGCAACTTGTAGCTCATTATCCAGATGGGAATGTCATGCAAATAATATACCTCCTCTTTGTTGCTCATGTTAATGTCTGTTATCAGGCAAGAAACAGAAAAGTCTCTTCTAACCACCCTATAATCAGTACATGCATTTAGGGATGTGGAACATTATGCATACAAATGTGAGTAACTTCATCTGGAGACTGAACACATGAATAAATAGCCTCAATTCTTGGGGAAAATGGGAAAACGAGGGAGGAAGGGTAAACAAGAAATGCTTTACATCAAAACTGCATGTATTTGTAAATTCCTTTTCAGAAAAATAGCATTAAAATTCACACTATGATTCCTTCACACACAGCACTGAGCTGGAGCTTGGTGGAACTAAAGCTTTATTCAGAAATATTCAACTGACAAACAGCCACTCTGCTTTCAGCAGGGGAATCCTTCCTCCCATGATTCAATAACATACAGCTGGGGTTTGTAAAACAGCTGGACAGGGTAATTAATTTGCTCCCAACAATTATATGAATTTGAAACAATAACAATAATAATCACAATACCCGATTCATTAATATTCCATGACACACTTCAATATGATAAACAGGAACAGCAATTTAAAAGGTCACATATGTTTATGAATCTTATTGCCTGTACAATGATGCTTGACCTCTTTATATTTGTTAGCAGCATGACTGGCCCTGTTCATGGTCATGCAAGAGTCTGAAGTAAAGAAGAAGAAGAATTAAGGAAGCAAATGTTTCTACAACAAAATACGTTTTATTTAGTCTAATATAACCAGAAAAAGAAGCAGCAATTAAGATTTTCTCACCTCTACTAGATTTATAAGATGTAGGAAAAATTCTTGTGCGTCCTGTTGTCTGTTAGATGAAAATTCTGGGTGGCCTTTACTTATAAAAGCCTTGAACATTCGAGGAGATATTCCATTGTGTTGAGGCTAAATAAAAGAGAGAAAAACCTTTTTTAAAGTGATTTTTGTTCAATCATGGACCAAGTATCTCAAAGTTACTCCACTAAATCTATCTATGGCCCATTTCTGGCACTGGATGAATGATAGTTTCTATTTCACCTATTTTTCCATTTTAATAAAAACGGGAAGGGTCCTGAAACAGGATTTTTGGTGGGGGGTGGGTTATAATATGTTTTATGGCTTAGTTCCTACAGCACTCACTCTACCTGTCTTTTGGCAATTGCATTTTAAAGAGATTACTGGAGGTTTTTAAAAGTTGGTAGTTTTCAGAAAGTCTGAGAGCCTACATGGTTATATAACATTTGATATTGCTTTCAGAACCCTGTGCCAGAGCACTGAAGCACTTTGGTATATCAGCTGGCAGCTTTCCTCAGGACAAAAACCTTTCAAGAGACCTGTGCAGAATCAAGCAGAGAACAACTAATGTGTGCAGCATGCAGTCCCAGGTGGGCTGTTAAGAGCAGACATGAATTTGCAATTTGCAGGTGTTGGTTATGTTGAAAAATCGTAACTTACTGCTTTAGCCATTCAGTTACGTCAGGAGGAAACTGCCCTAAATTAGAAAATCTCTGCCTTCCAAGATAGTCCTGGTTTTGACTTTCTAATCCTTTATACCACTCTAAGAACCTCTCTAGCCATTCCAGATCCTCAAGACAACACTAGCTATTATGCCTTTTAAATAACATTTTTGAAAGGGTCAGAATCTGTTTCTCAGATTTACCCTCACCATCCATGAAACCAAATAATTTTTTGGACAATCCAAGCAAAAGTATAAACTTTAGGAGCTCTAAGAGGCTGTTAAAACCTCAGCCAATCTCATTCCTTACTACACTTGCAATGTCATATGAATATAAAAATAGAAAAAGCAGCATGAAATGGAGGCCATATAAAATACATGCTAGAAGAGTAAATATTTTTCTTTGTTTTACCAGGGTGCACTATTCTTTGACCCACTGCAATCAGAAGCAGATTCTCATTTTTAAAAGCTTTTTCAATTTTTGGCAGTACACAACCAACCACATCAGGCTAACATGATCCTTAAAGGCTCCCATCAAGAGACAGAGTCTCAGTATTGCTTGGACAGAGATGTTCCAGGGATTTCTGCATCCTACGTTATGTGTTCATCAGTATCCTCCACTGCCTTCCATCAAAACCAGGGCTGGGGAGAGAAGTGCATAAAGCAGCTCACATTACAGCATCCCAGGCTTCTTCCTATGCCAGAAGCAAAAACATGGCACACTTGCCCTGCTGTATAATGCAGTGAGTTTGGAATAAAGCCTTGTTTCCACCTATATACTTTGTACTCAGCCACTTGAGCAGGAAGAATAGAAACAAACCATGTGTGACAGTGTGCAAAAAAAGGATTGAACCTTGCAATGTCACCTCAAGCAGAATAAAAGGGGGGGAAAAATCAACAACAAATCAGAAGAAATGTTAAAGCTCTAAGCAGAAAATCAAGCCCTCGCTGATGACCCTTTAGGCATTCAACTTCTTTTTAATCCTAAAGTGCGCCCAAGAAAAATGCTGCCATTTCCAGGCTAAACTTCTGTGTTGAAAAATTTCAACTCCACAGCACCATGAATATTTACAGAATACCTGGCATACTTTCCCCATCAACAGTTGCAAAACAGTTTAGCTAAATATAGAGTGTGCTGGACCACTGCAGATCTCATATGAATGCTTTTACAGGCAACACTCCCTAAAACTTTGGATGAATTCCAAAGGCTCAGAAAGATTGAGAACTTTGCATGTAGAAGGGGAAAAAAAAGTAAAGGAATAAAAGTAAAATGAATAATTGTTATTATAGACACAAAGCAGAAGCACTTTAAAACATTTAAGGCCTAAAATGCTACACAAACAACAACAACAAAAAAGCATCCTCAACCTGAAAAAATCATAGATTTGTATTCCAAGAGTGAAGGAATAGAGAAAATACCTACACCTGACTTTTTCTGTAAATAAATCATCAATACAACAAGCAACAAAAGCTGTAAAAGCTCTTTCAAGTCCTAATATATGCTATGAATTGCTTGAAAAGGAAGCAAATTCGTGCATGTAACTTCAGCTTTATTAAACTGAACTAATGAACACAAGTACTTTAAATGTCAGTAGATTCCTACTACAGCCTGACAGAGTTTTATACTGTCATTAAAGACTTCTCAATATCTCATCTAATAGTGGCAGTTGAGCTAAACATGGAGGTGTAGTTTTATTCCAAGGATTCAGATCCCTGAGCTTCCAGCATAGTACTTTCCAGTCACATCCTGTGTGTATTTAGGAAAGCAGGTCAGTCAGTACACATAATTTAATGTATGGCATTGTCTGTAATCTGTCCCACTATTCCTTTGTCCCAGTGGAGTGCTGATTAGTCCTGAACTTTATTTAATGGGAACAAGCAGGATTCACTTGCTGTTCCAAAACAGTGAATTGCCACTGTGCAAAGCAGTTACTTGGGGGACACATGATTTCCAGATCCTGCAAACTACTCTGTACCAGAAGCTCTGTCTGTCCAAATCTTATTGGCATTCTGATGTCAGGAGAAATTCCTATGTCAATAATTGACAGATGAAGGTAGAGGCAAATATCTATTTCCATGGCAATCACCATCCCTCTGTGGCAGAAGCGTGCATTACTCCTCCTGTGGCTTTGCATGGCCCCTCCATCTCCATGAAAGCCTCCAGCACCACCTAATCTAGCATTACCTAGACAGCTTCTCCTGAAATCAAGTGGAGTATTGTCAGACACTTCCTGGAAACAATTCTTCATTCTTTAAAAATTTAAAAAGAGTTTAGAAGTTTGCTTCCAGGACTCTCTGCATAACATTGCTGTCGTTCCTCAGAGAAGATAAACATTGTTTGCAAGCTCTGTGAACATTTGCAGTCATCACTGGAGCTTCAGAGCTCTTTATCAGCAGAACCAGTGCTTGCTTTGATGCACTGCACAAATAGTGCCTGACTAATTTATCCCTGACTTAGTAATCTGCACATTCCACCTTGCTAAGCATCCCGTCCACGCTGGATCCCCAATGCCCAGCACCTGTTCCCTTTTCTCAGGATATCACTTTTACCTAGTTACCAGGCTGTACAGACTCAGGCAAATACCTTGTGTTCTTCTTTCATCACTTGCTCAATGAGCTCAGATTTCATGGGTGGCTTAGAATATTGGCCTGAAAGGAGGCCGTGCCCCAGTTTAGCCCTGTAAGGAAGAAAGTGGAAACAAATGTGAGAAAAACAGAAAAGAAGACTTATTTCAAGCAACAAAAAAAGAAGTTTACTGCTTTTAACTCCTTGATGAACCACCATTATCTGCAACTAAGTGGTCAAATCTTCTCATTCTCCCTGTGCCATATCTCACTTCTGAGCTCATGGAAACATGGTCTTTTGCTTTGCCATTAAGCCATTTAGATTCTATGTAACCTGACCAAGTAAATAACTGAGAAATGTCACTTACATCTGAGTGTTGAAATCTTGTGTTGGATCAAGAGGGGAGTAGTCAAATATTCGTGGAAGGTTTCCCACATACCTGGGCAGCAGGAACAAAGAAGAAACATTCAAATATTGCAGCTTAATGATTCAATCGACCCCAATGAGTGCTTCTGTCATGCAAAAATAATAGTAAAAAATTAAGAAATGGACATTGAGGTTTTACTTGAAGCTTCTAGCTATAAAGAATATGGCTGTGTTGTTCATCTGGAATTTACATTCTATTCCTTAATCTTGCAAAAGCTGCAGGATGCTGTTGGTCAAAACCTCAGAGCTGAGTTCAGAACCAGTTTACCTTCTACACCCAATCAATGTTAGCAAGTAAATTTAAGTTTATATCAGGATCCAAATATGTAAAAAGAACATTTCTATTGAGTTTCACAAGAGAAGCAATTCTGATAATACTGAAGGAAATATTGTTCTAGCCAGCCTGTTGGAAAGTGAAGCGTTCAGCAGCACTCTGAGTATTGCTGCCCTTAAGCACAGGAAACAACAGGCTGGCTAGGTATGGCCATGGTGCAGGTCCCTCTCTCATCAAAGACCTCCACTATTTTGATGACACTTCAGGTTACCTCCAGGTAACTCCCAGGACCATGCTGTGGAAAATTATCTTCCTTAATAAAGTCCATTTTGATATTTTTCGAAAGTGGAGGCAGAAAAGCTGGCACTTAATGAATCTACAGACTGTACTCCATATGGCTAACAAAGAAAATAAACACAAGTTTTCTCTCTCTTCTTCTCCAGAATGTAATTTCTAACATGAAAACCAAAGAGGCATCAAATTTACAAGGTGGCATATGATTTCCCAGCACTGAAGTTCAGACAGTAAGTTTTTATTTTGAGGACAGATTGGATTTTGTGTTTCCAGAACAGACCAAAATAATCACTAAATTCTCCAAGCAGCCACTGAAATGACTGAAAGAGACCTTTGCAGATTAGATAAAAAATTAAAATAACATTTTTCTTAGAAATAACATGAATTGATGAAAGCAGCAGCTAGTGACAAGGAGTAGTTTGGAGCTACTTACGCTCGCTGGAACTCTGGGATGCTGAAAATGGCTTGCATGACAGCATTGAGGTAGCAGCTATTTCCCAGGTTCTTCATGCCAGTGTATCCTGGGCCATACATGGGCTTGAGCTTCACACCAGCTTCCTGAATCACTTCCCATTCTGAGACTCTTGGCTTTATGTCGTTATCTCTCAGCCCATTCTCTGTCTGAAAGCAACAAGATTTTCATCTTAGTCTCTTTAACTTCTGCCATAATTATGATGCTGCCACCATCACCACCAATTTTGTGAGGTATACTCCAAGAAATGAGGAGCCAAATCATTGGGCAAGGGGAAGTAAATCCTGCATGTAGGGGAAGATGAGGGTCAGAAAGGCAGCAATTTGTTCCTCCAATACACCTTTAGCTCTTTAGCACAGCCACTGGCTCTTTGAGTGCTCCCAGTCATGACCTCAGTCCCAGCTGGGAGCTTCACTTCTCTCAGGCCTGTGACCTCAAGCCTCAGCATCAAACACTGCATTTTTTCAGGTTTGTAATGGCCAGGAATAGCTGCTGCTGTAGAAGCTGCTCATAACAAACAAGTCACATGAAAAGCTGCAGATCCAAGAACTCTTCCCTTCTTTCAAATGGTAAAAGCCAATAATTTGTGACACTAAAGTTTCTCCCCTTTACACTCAGCCTTCAGCCTGTAGGTGCAGGTCACTACAGTGTCATTTACTGCTGGCACTACTCTGCCACTTCTCAAAGAATTGTACACACCAAAGACCAGAGGTGAAACCTTTGCAAACTTAAGACTAGGTTTTCAAGGTTTCTGAGTAAAACAGGCTTTCCAGAATGATCTGAAGAAACTTTTTATTTGTGATTCTGGCAAGGACATTAGTATACCAAAAATATTATTACTATTATGAAGACTTCTGAAAACACAATCTAACTCTTATCTATAATTTCAATTATTATCATTTTCTCATCACTTGGACAATGAAATACACTTAATCAGTAGCAGGTTTGTTCCTTTTTAACATTTTCATGTTCTCCAGGTAATCACACTACATTATCTGCTTGGGTTAAAAAAATAAACCCAAAAAACAGCAAACCAAACCAAACACCAACACAACCACAAAAACCATGCCTGCCTTTATAAGGATATTCTATTCTGATTTCTTACATCATTTGAAGAGAACTGGAATCAGCATCCAGTAAGAAATAAGTTACTAAAAGTACTTCTTTACTAATACAGACACACACAGAGAATCCTTTTTCCCCCAGTCCCTTTCTCGCATGCCACACCTTCGACTATGCTGTTTTCTAGACTTGAGAGAATTAATTTTTCTCATTTTCTAATGTATTTATTGACAAAACCTAAACTAAAATTTACACAAAGAACTTTCAGCCACATTTATCTTATCCATTGCTTAGCTTCTTTTTGCTTATGAATTGTATCTGTTTACACATGCAATAGGCTTTCCTTCACTTGTAATTTAATATTCCAGACATTCTTGTCTAAATGAATGAGGTTCCACATCTTGAAGACAAAGGGTGCATCACACAGGAAAAGTGAAAAATGTAAACTAAAGACCATCTTTTCAGAAGGCAACTTCTGGATTTGAGAGCAATGATTTACTCAGAACTCAGACAATAACCCCTAAATTAGCTGGCTGAACTTTACAAAACAGAATACTGTCACAACAGTCTGAAGGAATCACAAATAAGCTACAGGTGTCTTTCTTCTCCCATTTCTCTCCCACCCCCAAGCGAAAAGAAGCTAAATAAAAGATGGATTTCCTACCACTTGCATCTGCAGCATATCAATTCCAAAGTGTGCCAAATGTTTTGCTATATGTGGATCTAAAACCGGCTCCTCTTCATCAAAGGAATAGACATCTGCAAAAGCAGAGAGAAACCAGTGAGCCCCAGTATCAAATGTTATCCTTGCTCTTTGTTTACAAACACTGCATTCTCAGCACAGGGCTGCCTATACAAAATGCCCTGTTCATGTTCTCCAAGTTTGGTTCTGTCCAGCAGAGAAGTGCACAGACACCCACATAGCTCAGTAAATATCTTAACACAATCACCTCAAGCACTCTCCTCAAAAGAAATTATATGCCTCCACGGTATTAAAACCTAAAAACATTTATAGGGATCATAGTATTTCCTCTCCCCAAAATAAGAAATTTGTAGGGAAAACAAGGAACAGGTCATGCAAAGTTCTCAGATATGTAGCCAGCCCACATCTTGAACATGCCAACAAGAGATTATGAATTTTTGCAGAGTTACTAGATACAGACTCAGTAAAGCTGTGAGTATATCACACCAACTCACTATTTACAAGAATATTTTAATCTTTAGTACAGTTTAAGAAATCTACTTTTGCCCTTTTCACACAGATGCAGGAAGAGCAGAGAAATTCTTTATTAGAATAAAGAGGGGTTTTTTACATTACGCACCACTGAATAGGACTTCCAAGATTAATCTAACCTCGTGGTTAGGGAGAAAGGCTCATTCTCTGAGTGAGGTGTCTTGCTTTATTGTATGGGAGATTTATATTTCAGTTCTCTAAGATAGGCCTTTATACCCTTAAGTAAAAGCCCATAAACATTCTGGCAGGGCAAAGTTCAGACTGTGAAGGGAAGCAGTACGTCTAATGATGGTATTTTCAATACGAAACCAAGTTTAATAAACTCAAAAGAAGGACAAAAAAATTGAGAGTAAAAACATTATTTTTAGAGTATACCTAGCAAGTCCTATAATGACACTGAATTCAAAGGAGGTTTCACCTACTTCAACAAATAACAATAAAGCTGCAGGCATCATAGAAGGCTAGAAGTGATAAGATATGCATTTGTAGCACTTGAACAGGCCTTCCATCTTTTCTCTGATCAAGTCTCCACCTTTGTAGTCAATGACTGCTTTGGTGTCTCCTCATGCCAAAACCCAGAACCCCTGTGCCATGTCCCTGCTTCCTTCATCCCAGCAGTTTCTCACAGTGACCTTGCTCCATAAGACCAGACCCAGACTGACAGAGAAAGCTTAGCCAGGAGAAAGGAAGAGAAACAACCTCAGGAGGAGATAGCAGAAGCACAGATAAAGGCTGTTCACAGCACAAGTATCACTTCTGGAAGATCCTTACCCCAGCCCCTCCTGGCAGCTGCAGACCCTGGCTCTGACTCAGCTTTAACAAAGGGCATTCTCCCTCAGGTCTGCTAGTACCAAACCCACACTGAAATGATAGACTGAAGGTTAGCCAAGAACTCACACACTTAACGTTGACTCAAACTTTCAGCATTGACCAGCCCTGTGGAAAACCTCTCTGAGCAGGGATCTGTGCTTTGAGCTGTGCTGCCAGCTGCTGATCTGCCATCAGATGCCCATGAAGATTGGTGCCCGTGACCTTTCTGGCATGTGTGTGGCTGTAGCTGCCCATCTGCTGGAATTCCACTGTGTGGTAGCAAATGCACCCAGAAGACATGACTGCTCATCCACACACATGGCATCACAGCATTCCCATAGTATTCTGGTGAGGTCATAGCACAGCCAGAAGATCCCGAGAAGTTCAAACACCTGATGGAGTGAGATTACACAGCAACTGAGCTTGGGTGACTGCTTTCAGTGTGGAAGCTTTTGATGTTGTTTTCCCTCTGCTCTGACAACTGCAGAGAGCAAATCATCCAGGATACTGGGCCAGAGCAGCAGAAATGAAACACAAGACTAGTGTTCTGCTCAAACCCAGCTCATGCCATACTTCAGTACTTCCTGCTGTGAAGCTTAAGTTCATGGGAGAAAAACAGAATTCATTTGTTTCCAAAAATCAAAGACAGAAGATAAGAGCTGTCGAACACAAATCTGCTGTGTAGTCATACATATTATTAAACAGAGAAAAAAATCAAGGGACACATCAGTAAGATCCAGTCCAACTCCTGGCCCTGAGCAGGACACACAAAGAATCCCACCATGAGCCTGAGAGTGTTGCCCAAAGACATTTTGAACTCAGGCTTGGTGCTGTGACCACTTCCCTGGGGATATTTTTCCAGTGCCAAATCATCCCCTGGGCAGAAAACCTTTTCCTGATAATAGTCACTATGATTCATATTATTTTAAGAAAATAAAAATGTCATGCTACTTGACTTTGTTTTCTTCCACAGCTCAAGATATACACCTGTTCTGGCTGTGCAGACATCTCTCCTTCCCACTTAGAAAGTAGCAGGTAATGGTAACACTGTCCCTAAAGAAGTAAGTGGCTCAGGATCCCCCCAAAAGTATCTTACAACTGCTAAGATTAGCATCCACAAAGCAACTCCTTCAAGCACCAATCACAAGGAGTTTCCCACTGCCTGTGCCCAATTCCATGCCTCAATCTATTCCAAACAAGCATTCCAGTGACTGGAAATAAAATCTAGTGGCACTGTCAAGAGAGGCAGCAGGTAGCACAGTCTGCCCAGTGCTCAGCCTACTGAGGCAAACAACTTTTCTGACTCCGTGGTGCATCCTGTCCAAGGTATAAAGTGGAAGAGAAGCTTGGTTCAATTTCTGCCCTGACCCCAGATGTGCCTGCTGATAGGATGCCACAAAATGGGGCTAATGCCTCAGAAACCTCTTATAGTGCACACAGCACAGATATCTCAGGGCAAGACAAAGAGCTCTCCTCTGTGTACACATAGGGTGAGTGTCAGTGGAATACTGACTCTTGTCCTTCCTACTGGTGTGAAAGAAGGAATAAATTATTACTCCTGTACCATCACCTCTTCACCTTTAACCCATGAAAGCAGAAAACAGACAGATTTTGTGTCACCATCAGCCACAGAGCCTTTCCTGATGCTCATCTATCACCCAGCCCCATCAAGGGGTTATAAGTACCACAGAAATATAGATCAGAGACAGAATAATTACTGAAAAGGAACAAGGAAGACTGGGGGAGGGAATACTTTTCTATAGGGAAACCAAGTAAACATCATCCATAAGAACAAAGGTCTGTGGAGAACAGCTGGTGCCTCTCTTTCAGAGGGAAGGATGACAGCCTGTCCTTTGTTATCCCAAAGGCCACATAAGAGAGGATGCAGCTGATCAGTGGGAGGCACAAGGACAGAAGCCATAAGGAAACAAGTATTGCTGCTAAAGATGGGAAAGAAAAGAAAAAAAATATTTAAAAAAAACTAGTAGAGAATATCCTGTTTGTTTTGTAGATGCAGTTGAAACCTACAGGTGGGCAAATCCTAAACACCTTCAATAACTGAGAGATTTGGATAGAAATCATCTAAGACCGGGCTTATGTAAGGAAATAACATTCCATCTGGGAGAGAAAAAAATGTTTTTTGCTCAGTGTTTCTGTGGCACAGCTGGTTGAATCTGACTACAGTTGCCTTTCCTCAACACTGAATAGGACTTAGAAAAGCTCTCAACTGATGCTTGTTAAAAAAGGGGCTGCTCTAAACAGCAATTTTTCATCTCTTAGTCACAACCACTAAAGCCACAATATAATGATTCTATATGCTCCATTTTTACTTTACTTGCAGCTGCAACAAAAAGACCTCTTTGCTAATGACTTTTTCAGATTCTCATGTTTTTATTCCATCTAATCTTCACACACTATAATCCCCTCAGCAGCAACACCACAGAACATCACACTTGGAGAATATGCAAACAAGGATACAGCTACAGCTTTTTTCCCTTCTCAAGATCATCACACATTTTACAAATGAGCATCACAGCAGCCCCATGAAGATGAGTGCTCATTAGACTGTTTTAGCAACATTTTGTTCAACAAGGAAAAGAGAGGAGTTTCTACTATGATTAAACAACCCATGCATGCTGGTACAAACAGACTTTTAAATTTAAAAAGCTCATTACCCTGTTGTTTCTTTGTTACAGAAAGTTGAACCATTTGTCTTAGGAAATGTAGCAGAACTAAAAAATACTATTTCTCCAGAATCTGTTATTTCGGACTAATATCATTCTAATGTTATAAGCCTAGTATTATGCAAACACTCCAAAAATATTTATAGAAAATATAAAATAAAACAGGTATGGGCTTTCTCAGAATGGAGTGTGTTTCATTCCTCTCAACCCTGATCAACATTCTCACAGAGTTTCCTTTCACGCTCTCAAACACTTGTACTAGAAGCACAAACCCAGCTGGTAATAGATACACTCTGCCAGTCACACACAGAAGGTACCTCATCTCAGAACATGCCCCGTGGCTGACCTGCTCCATCAGGAGTGATGGTTCCCAGCTTCACTGCCAGGGGATAACCTGTCTCCTTGTAGTGCTCCATGGCGTGCCCATTGCCCCCACTGCCATCGAAGAACCACTTCCCACAGAGCACAGAGCCGTCGGTCAGGTTCAGCCACAGGTTCTCCCGCAGGTCACACTTGGAGCACTTCCACCCACTGTGAGACAAAGCAGGACAAACAGCAGGAACGTGTAAGGCAGGAGCCATATTTCTATTTTCTGTGCTTCCCATTCTGACAGGTCAAACCAACCCACACACCCAGCCCACAGTCACACCAGGGAATCGTGGGCTGAACTCCTGCCCTTACTTCAGTTACCCTGCACTGCATTAGAGAGCCTACAATGAACAAACCTTATTGCCCTCACCTGGGGGGAATTCTAACACCATTGTCTAACTGTACAAGTGTTTTAGCATGTTTAGATGCCTGCAGCTCTTCTTCCCAGGAGTCAGATTCCTGCTTCCTGTAGGGTGATTTTGCACTGAGGAGTGCATCACAAGCTATCGTCACCTGCAAGACAAATGGATGTCAGTCAAAGCCTTACAGGACTCAGTGACTGGACAGAACCTGGCATTCAGCCTATTGCTAACCACATACAGAACTGCTTATCAGTGTGACTATTTATATACTCAAATATGCATCTAATCTTTTAGACTGTCGTCATTATTTTAGCAGGAGAGTAAGCATGTGCACTATGTGAGCTTTCCTAGGACAAGCTGGCACCATAATAAGGAAAGGAATACAGGAGATAGAAGGAAATACAAGAAACAAAGATCACTTTTAAAAATGACTGACACTCTATTACACCTGGTAAAGAATGATCTTGATGTCCAAACAAGGACTGCACATAAGAAAACAAGACACCATCTTGATAAAAACAGAAACAGAAGACAATTCCTATGACCAGTTCCATACACTCACTGACCAGTGCTGGTAGCTCTTCTATGTTGGGTAATGAGATTTCATAGTGATCAGGAAAGATAACAAGTTTTGCTTCATCCTCATACTCAAAGTCATCGCTGTTGAGATCACTGCTTATCTCCAGATCTGGAAAACAAGATGAGGAATGTTAGGAGACCAAGGTTCCACCACTGTGACAGGGGTACCACTATAAACATTGCTTGTCTGGCATCAGCTGGTGGTTTCTCTGGCTAGAAGTATTTGTGAAAACCTGATCTAAACTGAAATCTCACCATCATGCTAGAGAATGTTCTGAGGACCAAAATCTCCACTTAGTGCCATCCCCAATCACAGACACAGTTGGTTTGGCCTCTCTGCAAGCAGTGCACTGTTGCAGAGATCACATTCTGCAAAGCAGCAAACAAAATTCTGCTCCTTTTGGACAAAACCAGGATGCAGTAGTCTGTGGCTTTTACTCAGAATCTTGAAATGCTATAAAGCATGGAGATCAGGTCACACTGCACATGCCCAAATTGCAGAAGACAAATAAAAAGAGCACCCCATATTTTCCAGATCACAGACCTGGCTGAAACGTGCTGTGGCTCCCATCCATCTTGAACCTGTGGCCTTTCCTCCCATAAAGATGTCCATGGCTGGAAGTATTCCTGTGTCTCATCCACAGTCTCAAATAGCTATAGCAACTACAGTAACATCAACAATATCCCTCTCTTGCTAACTCCACTCTTTAACCAGAGTGGATCTTTCTCTGTTTAAAAAGCACTCGTTAGCTACTAAAGCTTTCCTTTGAAGGTCAAGCCTTCCACAGTGTTTGTGTACATTTTTCTTCCAGTGTATGAATTCCTTCTTTTCTTAATTATGAGCCTTAACCAAGCAACATCAGCTAAAATGTTTGCTCAGAAATATGTGGACCCAGAGAGAAGCAAGAGGGTATACTGGAAATTAAATAGCTAGTGTTTGTATCTCTAGCTCCATGAAAAAGTGTCATTACTAATTAATTATCACATAGTGACAAGACTGAGTTAAAATCTTGTTTCTTCTTCCTAGGACAAATGAAAAAGGTAAGACCAAACATGCACATGTCAGAAATTTTACAAGTTTCAAGTGCAAGAACTGCCCAGGCAACAACGGGATTTTCTGGATTCTTCTCCCATCTGGACCTGTAGGATCCACTGTGTTCTGATGTACCAGTCACCGACAGAATAAGGTTCAACCAAAAAAAAGAGATGTGTTAGCAGTAGCCAAAGTTGGCTCTTAATTTCCCCCCTAGGTCGAGCAGATTTTTAATGAGTCACTTGATCCTAAACGAGCATTGGCAGCAACCACTGCACCCTGAGAATGCCTAAAATCTCCAATGCATGTTTGGGAGAGAGGTGAGGATGACAGAAGCCAGATTCAGAAAACTGAGCTCTCTATTTACCCAGTGAGAAGTAACAGACTGAGCAACCCAAATGATAAAACAAGTATCAAAATATATTTTAACCTGACCTGGAGAGAACAGCTCTTGAGAGGAACATCAACTCTTGGCTAACCTGCTGCACCAGGCAGCCCTGAGGTGACAACACCCACTGTCAGTAACTTCCAGCAACATGAACCTTCTCTCACCAGCAACCAAAAAAATCCCTTTCTCATCAGCTCAACACAGACACAAAAGCAAGAACATTTTCTGATACTGAAAGCATGATATTTTTAGAGATATTAATTAATTGCTAATTCCCCAAATCACATAATTTTCATAATGATCCCTCACTTGACTCCAGGCTTCTTTCTCAGTTTGTATTACAGTCCTGTGTTTGATACAGGAATGAATCTCCACAGATGCAGTTTTAAACAACTCTTCTGCTCTATGGATCAAGGAAACTGAGTATCTCCAAGCTGATGGTGCATATGGCAACACAGGGAATTTTCACCTAATGCCAGAAATATGATGGGGGCCAGCAGAAAAAAACCAAAAGTACTGACCACCTCCTAAACAGGAGAGAGGTTCCTCAGAGAGGATGAAAGCTCAGTGCATGCACAGGCAGGTTTGGAGTCAGTGAAAGCTCTTGCAGGCCTGTGGTCACACAGTCCCTCAGCCACCAGAGGGAACCTGGCACCAGCTCACAGCAGCACCAGGAGCTGGGGACATGTGTGAGACCTGCTGATCTTCACTGCCCTGTGCTATGGACATCAACTTAACACCTGCAACCTCCTCAGAGAAATAGCAATGACATGGCTATCTGTGTTCAAAATTCAGACACACACTGCAGCTCACCTCCCAAGCCAGACAGCAGGCAAACTGTAGACACTTTAGTGCTGCTGGCCTGACCTGCATCTGAACCAGTGATCCAGGGATGAAAGACAGAGTATCCTATTAGTAATAAACTGCTGTCATCTAAGGACTTCACAGGCTTAGGAGCACCAGTTCCTGTGTGCAATGGGCAGGGAAGGGAATTTCCTTCTTACCTCCTCAGGCTTCATGCCATTCATATCAGCAGAAAAGCAGAAAAGAGTGCCCCATCAGCATGGGACTTTTTCTGTCTGACACACCAATATGGCAGCATCCCACCTGTTATTTAAAAGAAGGATGCACAACAAGAAGGATGCTTCATAACAGTCCTGGGAAACACCACAAGGATTTAAAATTCCCTGGGAAACACCACAAGGATTTAAAATTTCCTTTTTGAAGGTGACCACCTAAAACTGGTACACTTCCACCCAACACCTACTCCCTCTGACTGGAATTAAAAGGCACTGCTTTATCACTCTGAAGACAGTTTCTCAGGGTCCAGGCCCAGTACATAAGAGTGGAATGCACTTCTAAGGTCACAGACTGAAATCCCTCCATACAGAGTAGGTGACCATATAACTAATCCCTTCTAGGGACACTCAGAGGAGCCCCTCAATGATATCAGCTGAAAACACCCAGACCACCACCCATATTTTTAAACCTTGGCTTGTGTGTACTGAGAGACATAGCTATTAAGTTTAGTAGAAATTGTATCTGCATTTTATTTTCTGTGCCTGTGCAAGGGCCAGCAAGGCTGAGAAATAATGAGGAGAGAAATTAATAAAACCAGATGACTTGACTTTAGAAGGCAATGGAGCCCACACTAGATGTGGACAGAATCTGACCTTGAAGCTGCAGGGCATCATGTGTAGTCTGCAGGTAGTTTCTAGTGCAGAATTTTGGGGAGGACTAAAAGTAACTACAGGAAAGAGGAGAAGGGTGAAATCTACATACAAAAGGAGCTTATTTTATTAAAAATTACTGTACCACTAAAGACACCAAAAAGTGTGAACCTTCAAGCACTATACTTCATTCAAAGTTGTTTTTTGACCAAGGATGTTCTTCCAAGATGCACTGTGAGTAGAAGGCAAAAAAAAAAAAAAAACAGCTTTACTCAGTTCTGAGAGTGAGCCACAAGACAACCAGCCAGTTTGTAATCCTTCCAAGGAGTGACAGCTTGATGGTCAACCTCTAAAAGACATTGTTTCCCTTCCAGTGGAGTAACAACACCTTTCTGGTGCTTCCTGAGAGCCTCAGCTCAGCCACCAAAACAGAATCCACAGGTTGTAAGTGCTGTGTTGGGAGGCCAGGCAGAGCAAAGCAGCAGACACCTCAAAGCAGAGGCTCAACTGGCACTGTTATTTTGGGAGAGTGGTCAGTAGAGTAAATTTACTGCACCTCACTGAGTGAGGGTGAGATTGCACTGCTGCTGGACTGACTGAAAACAGCAGCTGGGAGAGACACTACTGTAATGAAACCAACCCAGCAGAGGGGAAGAGAAGGAGTGGATGTGTCCAGATCAGATTTAGACAAGTTACCAACTGACTGCACTAATAATAGGGACATAAAAGACTCCAGACAGGACCCCCAAACAGGATTTCCTGCACATATGGACGTGTCTGTGTGTGTGAAAGGGAATACAAACATGAAAATTGAATGAGGATGTTGACTAGCAAGTCTACAACTAATTTTGAAACCCTAGAAAGACATCTCAGGAATCTGGGCTTGATCCTGCTCTCGCTGAAAGCAGTGGACAAATTTGCATTGACTTGGAAGTGGAGACCTGGGTCGTTAAATCAAATTATTTCTTCCTGAAGCCTCTAAATAATAGTGAATTGCAGCAGCAGCACTTTGAAAACTATAAGCTACTCAGTTAATTTGTTTTCAGGAACATACAAAATACTAACTTCATCAGATGAATTATAAAACAACAGAATTATTTTTTTAAAAAATTACTTTCCAGTCACAACATTTTCCTTTGCAGAAAAATTAAAAGCAAAACTTCCTATAAGGATCATTTGGCTGATTCATACTAGTAAAAGAACATTCAAATTGCTTGCTACATCTCCAAAGCATTTTTATGTTGTTCCTATTGGTAGGTAAGACCTCATCCCTTGCAGTTCTGGCACAGTCACATGTTAAGGAAGCAAAACTAAACCAAGAAAATTCAAATTCAGAACTGTTTTGACAGCAGCATTAGCCTGCATTAACCTAGTCTAATTTTCAGAGTTCTACCCAAACCAGCAAACTATTAAGACTCTATTAGTGTAAGGTGTCTGCTCACCATCCTATACTCAATTCAAGTATACATGGCAAAGCTAAAGCAACAGCTAATCAGTTCTACTGCTGCTGCTGGGGAATATGCACTGTTTTACTGGGCTAAATTGCAAATATATTGTCAGGAAGTGCTTCAATTCTCCTACATGACAACTTTTCATTCATAGATACAGATACTCTATTTCTGCTTACTCACATAAATATAAACTTTAAGCACTCATGGTTAAAAGCCCTCTTCAGAAGCTTTCCAAACAAAAACATCCTTACTGCAAACAGGGCTCTGCTCCTACGAGACTGGGAGAAGAAAGTGAGGCTGTGGTCAAATACAGTACAGCCCCTTTTAGGAGTGGTCTTTACACTTAAAACAGTAGCCATGAATCCATCCACTGTCATCAGCAGGGAGGTGACATCCAGGAAAAGCTCAGCAAGTTTACAAGTTCTTCCAGACTCTCCAAGTGGAAGTTTTCCTTTCCAAGATCTCCTGTGTGTCACAGATACTTTTCTCAGCAGCAGCCACAGATCTGCTGACAGAGTTGCTCATCTGAGGACTTTAAAACACTTTTAACTGATGGTCTGAGTTAGCCCTGACTTTGCTCAAAACAGAGCTGCCACAGCTTGCTGCACTGGCAGATGATGCTCTGGTAACCAGTATGAGACAGGACATCTGTCTAGGGACAAGTTTTATTACACTCACTCTGCCAGCTCTGTATAGCCAAGAGTCCAGGCTCTGGCATGGATCAACAGATGCTCAGGAAGAGGGCACCAGAACCAGGCAAAAATGGGGTGATTCCTCCCTCAATGCAGAGCTCAAATATCTGCCTGAGGTGTTTTGTTTGCTGGGGGTGAAGGGTTGGTTTTGAAGAAAGGAATAGGGGGAGATACTGTGTGTAGATGCAGTTTTGCTACTCAAAAGAGAGGTTAGTTTCCTATTTATAAAGCAAAATGACAGAGAGCAAAATATAAAGTGTTGCTTTACTGGTGTTCCACTTAAATCTCCCACTGCTGCTGACAACTGAGCTGACATTTCAGAGAAACATTCACCCCATCCCTCTCTCAGAACCACCTCTCTGAGCAGGAACAGGTAACTTGGACCACATCCCTGTGCATGCACAGTCCATGCACCTCTCTTGCGCTCTTTGCATCTTTCAACTACTTCATCTGCTGTTTAGTTACTCAGTAACACCTTAAAAATCACTCTTAGATTTAATCTCTTAGGTAATTTTAAATCAACCAGCACTCTGTTTCTTCAGATTTCAATCTCTTTCCAGACCACTTACATCACATTAACTCTTCATAATTAGAACATTCTGACAGACTCTGCTGATAACTCTTGGGATAACATGTTCAGGGGGACTCTGCTAGTAACTATGGTAAAAACAGGACCTCCAAACCCTTCAGCACAAGCATCTTCTCCCTAATTCTGCTACCCCTTTTGACCAGAAGCTCATAAGGATGATCACAGCACACCCCACTAACTGAGTTTTTCTTATTCACACATAAGGCACTGAATAAGACAGACAGTCTGCTTTAAATATCACCCCAAATTCCCTGAAACATTGCACACCCTGAGCTGAAGTTGTCATGTCCACACTGTCTAGCAACACTAAACCAGCCAGATTAAAGGTAGTTCATACATTTCAATAAACAATGCTATTATGCTTCCTGAGTACACAGAACACTCATAGCCAACACCATCCATCCTTCTCCAAAGAAAACCAAACCAAAACGCGCCCAGAACCTGATGCACATGTGCACATGCACACATACTTTGCTGTGAATCTTTCCATGTTTAGTGAAAGATAAATATTGCAGTTGAGTGGCTTAAGCAGCTCATGTTTCTATTGCATTTACTAGACAGCAGCAGTGCTAGAAAGTAATCAGTGAGCATCTGCAAGATGTTTTCCTAACACTAAGGAGATTGAAAAGGGTTTAGTATCTTTAATAGTTTTACATCAAAGAGGATTATAACAAGCGATGTAACAAATGCCTAAACTGGATTGACTTTGTACACAAAGCTTAAATCTCTGGGCCTTCAGGGAATTATTGATGGACACAGAGAAACACAGGGATGCTGGAGACAGCCACTGATCCTTGTCTGGGTTTGTCTGCAAGCCCTACCTGGCAGGTCACACACCTGGGCTGTATCAGCCAGGATAAATTAACCATGAGCCAGCAATGTGCCCCTGTGTCCTCTAAGAAGGCCAGTGGTGTCCTGGGGGCATTAAGAATAGTGTGGCCAGCAGATCAAGGGAGATCATCCTCCTCCTCTACTCTGCCCTGGTGGGGCTGCACCTGGAGTATTGCATACACTTCTGGGCTCCCCAGTCCAAGAAAGACAAGGAACTGATGGAGAGAGTCCACTGAAGGCTACAAAGATAATTAGGGAACTGAAGCATCTCTCTTATGGGGATGAGCTGGGCCTGTTCAGCCTGGAAAAGAGATTGAGAGGGGATCTTATCAATGCACACAAATATCTTAAGGGTAGGTGTCAAGAGGATGGGGCCAGATTCTATCCTGCAGTGGCCAGTCACAGGAAAAGGCACAGCAGGCACAAACGGAAACACAGAAAGTTACATCTAAGTATGAGGAAAAGCTTCCTTTCTTTGAGGGTGACAGAGCACTGGAACAGGCTGCCAGGAGCACTTGTGGAGTATCCTTCTCTGGAGATATTAAAAATATGCCTGGATAGGATCATGTGCAGCCTGTAATATATGAACCTGCTATAGCAGGAGATTGGACTGAATGATCTCCAGAGGTCCCTTCCAACCCCAGCCATTCTGTGATAGGTGCCCAAGGTCACAACAAGGAAGACAGAATTAAAACCTGTTTAGATGAGATCAGCAGTTCTGAACCAATGAAAAATATGTTGGATTAAGAGATAAGACACAAGATTTTGCTAACCACCTTTGTTGCTATCACATGCAAAATTATCAAATCAGCTACCTCTCTGTGCTTTCATTTCCTCAGCTATGAACAAGGACAGGAATAATTCTTTATTCTCTGCTTTAAGCATGGCCAAAACCAGTAACACCTGCTGATCCAAAGAAGTGGACACAAAGCATTTGGAAGCATAGAAGTACTACTCCCAGGAACAAAGCGGACTTGATAGCAGTTTACTCCCAGCCAGCAGGGGCTGCAATGAAGACTGTAGTAGAACAATAGACCAGATGAGACACATTTTCAAAAGAGCACTAGATTCCAGAAGTGCTGGATTAAATGGTGATAGATCCATGTCCTAAACTCACCCCAGTGAAACTGCACTGCCCACAGGAGTTCCCTTGGAACTGCTGCTCAAGACCTACTCAGAGGGAACAAAACACTCGTGCACAAGGGTGGAATTTGAGCATTTCAACGTGGCACATCAGAGACACTCTGCCAGCACCCTGCATGCTGGCACACCTCAGTGACAGGAGCCTTCAGGTGTATGCAGAAGACCAGCAAGAACAAAATTCGAATGTGCTCTTGTACTTTGTATTTACACTCACATTGCTAATGCTGTACAAGCACAGCTGCACTGCAGCCAGCTTTGTTTCTGAATCAACTATTTTATAAGCATCCAGTGACAACCATGATTTTCAATGTAAACTGGCAGTAAATGGCATTTAGAGCAGTATCTGTGATCAGTCTCCTCCTACAAGTTTAACTTTTATATGACTTAAATTTAGTCTTTTTTCTTTCTCAGCCCTCCTTGCAAGACTTACAACAATTTAATCAATCACAACCTGCAATCTTAGGGATACATTACACAGATCAAAGGAATTCCAACAGAAGGTCATTCTATTGTTTCTCTTTAGTCATAAGAGCTGGCAATTGTAAAGAAAATATTTCACCTTTTTGTTACCTGAAGAAAAATTCACTATTCACTATTAATACAGAGACAATAAATAATAGATGAATTGGAGAAATACCACAAGCTGTGGGAGAAGAGAGATTACAGGCTTTTCATCACATTCTCCTCATCCATATTTATGAGTCCCTCAGGTTTTCTGGGTAATCTGAATAAATGGATTTTGGATGATATGGGCATGGTAAGAAAACTGCTTTCCATGAAGCAAGGGAATAGAACTGTGGACATAACAGAATTAGAGATGCTTATGATCTATGTGCAGTTGCATTCATTACAGGAGAGACCACAACATCACTGAAGAACATTTACCTGTGTAACTACTTTAAAATGGTAACAGCCCTTCGTATGACCAGCTGCTGAGCAGAACAGAGCCACCTGAGGCCCTAGTATATCTAAACATTCTAATAAAAGAGTGCTTTGTGGAAATTACAGAGAGATAATGGACAGAATTAGTAAAAAAGTGCCTTTCAAAGCTTAGGCTGTTTCAGAGGAGTCGAAGATCTACTTTACATTAAAATGTTTCATGTATATATACACGCATCTCTCAATATACACCAAAATGATTAAGAATTACTTATTTGCCTGGAAAAACTTTAAAATCTATAACTGAAAGTTAAAAAGCAAACCAAAACAAACAGCAGGAAAAGAAAACCCAAAAGGAGCCCCAAAGCCAGACACAATGGTGGGCAGAACCCAAGTCCACACACAGACAGGGTCAGAAAAGGACTGTGTGAAAGCAGCTGCTCACAATACCTAAAAATAGCTTAGCATTCCTCCTTTTTGGTAAAGCTCCACCAGATGCTCCTGGTACCTTCTGGAAAGAGAGAAAGAAACAATTAAAAATTCATCAAGTGAGACAACAGTAAATCTGCATTAACCCCTCCTATCAAATCAGAGTGCTTGATGAGCAAGAATGTGAATGCTCCTTGTTCACCTCTGACACTGGGGCTCATCCCTGCCCACCCCCATGGAGAGAGGGAGCCTCCACCTGAGTCCCTCCCTCTTGGCTTGCTAGCAATTGACCAGAGGGTGTCCCACAGCCACTATGGGGCTCAGCTGCTCTGTCACCATGACACAGACACCCAGCACCTCTCAAAACTCTCTCCACTAGATCCCCAACAGTATTTCTTCATGACTAAAAGCTGAATTAGAGAGAAAAAAAGGCTATTATATGCACAAAGGATTCAACCCTTCATAACTATTCCAGTAGGACCACTTTGCTTTGTTCTGTTAGTTTTGTGCATTTTCCTCTATCCAGAAAAAAATGCCCTTTCCATCAGGATCTACACCTGTATCCATTAATCCAAATTAACACCATGTGTTTTCCAAATATTAGAAAGAATGCAGGAAACTTGACAACACCCAAGCTATTGTTTACAGAGGCATTTTATTGTATGTTTTAATTTAAGGACCATAGCAGAAACCAGTAACTTCTAAATGAGTTTAGGTTTCACTACTTTTCCAATCTAGAATACCTCAGACTGTAAGGGAAAACACGACTAACTGAGGAAATGTCAAAGTCAATGCACTTACTCAAGCTGTTTATTAAATGGCACCATTACATCTAATTAAATCAAAAAAGCCTCTGTGGCTATTTGGTGCCAACATGATGCATGATGTAGTGTGTAATGTTAGTGTAACTGGCAAGGTTGTTAGGCAACATTTTTTTTTTTTTTAATAATAATATTGGGATACAACAGGTGGAGAGAAACCAGCCAAGAACCTGTCAGCTTACAGGGAAAGTTCATGTTCCCCTCTGCCCCTTCGCAGGCAAAAGGGTCACATATTTTGGGTGGTTCCCTTCACCATGTAAATAAAGCTTTGGCCTAAGCAAACTGCTGTAATCATCAGTGAGGTCTTATACATCATAGGAAAATTTTCCATTCTTAGAAAGAGCAGATGCTGACAAACACCCCTTGGCTGCCTTTAAGACCAGAATCCATTATCCACGGAGAAAAGCCCTTGGGAAAAGTCAGGGTTGCAACTCCAGCACTTACAATAAAAATAAAAATAAAAATAAAAATAAAAATAAAAATAAAAATAAAAATAAAAATAAAAATAAAAATAAAAATAAAAATAAAAATAAAAATAAAAATAAAAATAAAAATAAAAATAAAAATTCCTCAACGAACTGAAAATAACATGTAGAACATTTCTTTCTTTAATGCTACTGGAATTTAACAAGTGGGAAGGAAGTAGCCAGGAATCTATTTTAAATGTATTTTAAATCTTTTTTTTAAAAAGCAGTAGCAAGAAACAACATAACCCAATTGCAAATACATTATGAATAAATAACACTATCTCCAAGGACTATATTTCCAGAAAAAAAAAAAATGTTTTTTCTAATACTAGGAAGTTCCAATAGAATTCTGATGTCACCAATGTGACATCAATTGTGAAAGTCATTAAGACTAGAGATTTCAAGGAGAAAAATATAAACACCTTATGTGAATTCTATCTCAGGCTGGCAATTGATTTTTGCAAATACATCAGAACTGAAGATGCTCAATATTCCTGAAACACCCACAACTTGACAGTCTTTTTTTACCTTGTCAGAAATCACTGAAAACATTCTCACATTCACAAATGTTAGAAACATTTTTGTTTCTAACAGACATGACACACCCAACAAATGGGAGTGACAGGAGGCATCAGCAGTGGCATTAAATTCCACTTGTGATGCTCCATGGACAAGGAGACAGTGCAGCTTGTTCTGCTGTCTCTCACTTTTTATAACACCATCATCCCTGGATGCCATCCAGAAACCTATCCCTGTAGGAATTCTTTGTGCTTCTCTGCCCAGTGTTTCCAACAGGGCTGAGGTATCACTACAGCACCAAGCTAAAGCTCTGCCTGGAAGTGAACAGCACCCAGGCAGATGTATAAAAGTCATACACTACAGGAAGGAGGCTGATTTAAAAATTCTGAAGAATGTAACTCTGTGGAAAAGGAAAAATAAAGATCAATTTCCTTTATTTAGCTATGAATTTTACCAGAGGGTGCTGCATAACTTGCACTTGTGCCCATCTCTGATGATTCAGCAGATCCTCTGGTGCTGAGCTGCCACAGGGAGATGCTTCAGCTCTGCTTCAGCCAGCAGGCTGAAGATGTGACCCTTATTTTCTAATTGAATTGTGACAAGATACACAACTGACATTTATTCCAAACATCTTGGGAAGCAACCTGGATTTCTGCAGCAATGCAGTGCATTCTGCAAGGATGATGCCAAGGGAACCGCGGGCAGGAATAGCAGCCTCACTGTAAGAATCTTAAGATAGCATATCCAATGCCTTTGGCTTTACTGTATCCTACACCATTAAAAGCTTGGCTTCCAAAACCAAAACCACAATGGAGCATGTGCCAGACACTTCATAAAACACTTGATGTTTCACATTGCTCAAAGGAAAGCATGGATAGCACTTCAGAAGTAAACAGTCATGGCACAAAAAAGAAATCCACAGCTAATATATGAGGAATCCTGGCTATGAGCCCTAGTAGATGATGCAATATTCACCTGCACTGTGTAGTCAAACCCTGTTTCCTGCCACATGACCCAGAGAAGCAGAGCGTTGCCACCTTCCAGCACAGAGCCAGCCCCTCTGCTACATCATGAGTCATCCAGAGAAAAACAGGAACCACTGAACTTCTTAATCAAAGGGGTTTGCAACACCAAACAACAGTTGGAATTTTTGTTCCTCCATTTTGGAGTTCTTCAGGCTAATCTTTATCAGAAAAGGAATTTCTCTCCTTTTAACCCCAGTCTGCCTTAATGGAAGAAAGTCATATACAAGGAAAGCTGACAGGATTTCTGCCCACCTGTCTCTAGGTAGCATCTTCCAGGTGTTTAATTCAGTTAGAAGAACCACTGCTAGAACCAGAGTAGACTATGCAAAACCTCAGTTAACAGAAGGAAAATGCTGGTATTGCCCTTAGAAGGAAAGACAATTCTGAAGTATAACAAACAAAATTTATCATCTTATCCTGGAAGACATGTAATCCACCTTACTGTAATTCTGATAAAATATGAACACTCCTCTACTGAAAATAAGGTAAGTGGTCAGGGCACTTTACATAACTCAAGGCCTACATTACCCAGGGGAAGCATTGCTGTAGAAGGAGAAACAAGGATTCTAACCCACTCCAAGCAGCTATTTTAAGGCTTCTAACTTGTCAATAAAGACAGAGCTTATGGGAGAGTAAGCTATAAGCAAACCCAGTGCTTTCCATACAGCTCAAGTCAAAAGTAATTAAGAGTCTTTCAAAGATGCCAGACAAAGCACAAACAAAGAGAGGCTATAAAGCACAGGTTATAAGTGACTGCTGATTGTAGTGATGGTATGGAAGAGCAGTGAACATGAGGTTTTATGTGCACCAATGTGTGGGGAAAGGTTAAATGACGGGCAGAGTGTGACTCTAGAATCCAGCATCAATTTAAGCTATGCTTAAGATCTCAGGCCAGGTCAGGGTTTAACTATACAGGAATCTCAGGATGAGAAGTAGTCCTGAGATGGAACCTCATATAAAAAATAGATCTCAGCAGCTTCCAGCCAAATCTGAGCCAAACTCAGCAACTGTACACTTGAAAGGCAGATTTCAGACAAGTATTTAGCTTTGTGCAGTATGCACATAACATGCAGACAATATGTATGTGATACACAGAAGTGAGAACTGAAAAACATCAGTGAAAGTCAGGAAGGAGCTGCCTTTAAGGTCTGACTTGTGAGGGCTTTTGATTCATCTCAGAACTGAAGCTATAGGACTGGTTGGGATCCAAGCACCTGGATTTGATAATCCAGCTCCAAATGTGAATGTGTGCATTTCAGTCACTCAGGACTGGTTCTGTGTCTGAAATGCATTACCCAAATGGGCACAAGAGACACAGAACTGCTGGGGTAGTTCTTTGGGCAGCCACAAGTCTCACCTCTATCACGTGTCGTTTCAGGTGCAGGTAGACACACTGTCCTGTTTTCCGGTAATGCCTCTCGATGTGCTCCCTTCCAAATCCCAGAAACGTGTTCATGCACACATAGAGACCTCCTTCTGAATCCTACAAGCAATGACACAAACAGTTACAGCACGGAAGGAACTGAACAGGACAGGAAGGACTAAGCACACAGAAAAAACCCCCAAGAATTGCAGACTCTTTCTGTTATCAGGCATGCACTTAAAGTATGGCTCTCATAGCATCTTATGGTGTTTACACTATCAGTCCTCTAAGAAACTTCCCCATCATATCACATATCATAAGACATCATCCCACAGTCTATAGAAACTCTTTGAAATTAGTTACCTTGCAACTACATATTAGCAAGTGTCAAAATTGGAAGTCTAGAAGTTAAGTCTTGAAAAATTCCACTTGAGTGCTCAACACACAAAGGTTCATAGGCACAAAAATTTGTAAAGCATAGAAATAAGCATGAGAATTTATTTGAAATAGCAGAATTTCTTGTGGGCACTTGATTGCAAAAGCATCATTCCAAACCAGAAGCACAGCAGAGCTGATGGTCTAGGGACTCTGCCACAACTTCTACAATAGATCACAATCTTGTTGGAGAAAAAGAAGATCTGAAGTGACCTTACAGCCCTTAAAACCGGCTAACAAAAACTTGGCAAGTGTTTTGTGTGCATCCTTCAGTATCTACGGACCCTCACCGTTCATTCAACTCCAGAACCTGGAGACAAGGGCATTGCAAAGGGAATATAAAGATATATACTCCTGGTGCTGATCACAAATGCTGACATTTCAGTAACATAACCTGGCATCACTTTTTGCTCTCCCTAAACTGTTGATGCTGGCTGTTAGCAGGGTCTTGTTCAATTTTAGCACCACTCTAAGATCTCTCCTACATCACACTGCCAGGAGGACTTTCAGTCATCTGCTCCTTGGTGTTGGATCAATTCTTCCAAGCCCTCTAATATGTATTGTTTTGAGTAGGTGGTGCATAACAAAGATTGAGCCTTTCAGAAGCTCTGTGACCTTCCTTCTATTGTGAGCATGTTTGTGCTATTGGATAGCACAGAACACCTTGTGTTGAATTCCCCAAAGAACATGAACTACACTCATTCATAGGCACCTCAGAAGTAAATTATAATTATATATATGAAAGTAAGGATCACTATCTCCAGAAACAAGTCATATTAGCTACATACATGCTGCCTGCTCCTTTATCCTACATTCCAAATCCTTCTGTGTTGCCTCTTTCTGTGAGAAAGTCATGGATGTGTCCTCCACAAGAGGATCCTAGAGGTATCCAGTCTAAATAAAAATACACAGTGTTGTCACTCTACGGTCTCAGGAACTTTGTTTAAAGTTTTGTTTTCTTGGAGATCATTCTCTCTTTTTCTGGAGGGAATCCAAGAGACCACTGAACCATTTCTGAGGCAGCCTATGACAACAACCTGACACTTCCAGTATAGGAGCTAAATGTAGAGTCTGAGTAAGTTGGTTGTGGTTACTAACAAAACAGTTGTTTCTCCAAGAGAACACATGCAGAGTGTTCTCTCCCACAGCTTGGAAAGAAGTGGACACACTGTTCAAAAGTCCAAAAGGTCACACTAAAACAGAGTGTGAAAAAGACACCTTTGGAGACAGCTGAGTAAAAAATTAGACCCCTGTTTGGTGCTCAAAAAACACTTGACTGTGATCTAAGACAAACTTTATGCTGGTTAATTTAACCTCACTGAGCACACAAACAGTTCTTGAAGGAATGAAATTTTACATTGTATGTGGCATGTAAATCTTTGTATTTGACATTCATTTTAGATATGTGTGAAAGTTTATGCTAGAGGAAAGCAGCTTATCTAAAGTATTGGAGACACTATTCTATACCAGAAATGCAAAACTCGTCCTGACAGACAAAACCAGGAACTTTAGCTGGGTATTTTTCCCCCTCACACTTGTTTGAGGATGCAGCAGACATGTAGTGTGAAGTTTAGGATAAAGTAATGTATAAACATTGTTTTCCCTTATCACTCCAATCTAAAGACACTGCTGGGGCTGAAGCTTGCACATGCTCAGGCTCCATCACTGCCCAAGAGCAGATCAGCCTTCTCACCTTCTAAGCAGAAGGAAAAGGGATTGCTCCTCACTGTATTTCTGCCTGTTCTTTGCTGCTAAAGTGATAATTGTATGCTAGGTGCTTAATTCAGAGAGAGAAACACACAGTCCAGACCAAGGAGAGAGATATTAAAAAAAGAAATAAAAGCTTCTCTTACTTATTTAGTCACCAATTCATGTTTGGAGGAAGGAAAGAGGCAGAGAATCCACAGGGAAAGAGAGGTAAAATGCACAGTTGCAGCAAGGAGCTGGTGGGTGAGATGTCTGGCAAACACAAGCACCAGGACATGAGGACAGAGAGATCACCCCCCATTCCACACTGCTCATGGCACCAGACACCAACAGCTTTCACTAACCTGATCAGCATCTGAACTAATGACCTCCATCCCATTACCAACCCTCACGAACCATTTAGATCCCTCAGGGAAATCCAGGGTTCAGCAATCCCAGCTCCTGAGGCAGCTCAGACAACAGTGACTGTGCACAGACACAAGGGCTGTGGTGATTCCTAACATGGCACAGTTGCAGACCCACGGACAGTGTCTCAAGCAGAGGTGTTTGCCTTAGATTCGCTGGAACAATGGCAAAATTTGCTAAAACAGATTCACAGAAGAGAGTAAAATGGCACTTGAGTCTCCACGCCCAAACATGAAGAATGAGAAGCTCATCCATCCTGTCATATAGAAAATAAAATATACCAGTTATGACATGGGGTCACTGTCTTTGTGCATTCTGTCACGGTTTCCATGAGAGTGTTTCCCTACAAAATCCATGCCCACACAGAGCTGCTACAGGTGTCTATTCATCAGGAATCACCATTAATTAATCTGGCTGTGGTCACAAGAGTCTTGCTGTATAACTATAATCCAATCTTTACTATATTTGGAAAAGTTACAGGACCATCCCTAATATACACACATTGCACTTGAATCCAACAATAGTCTAACTAAATGACATCTTTTATTTCAAAACAGGCTTAAAAAGAACAATAGATGTTTTGGCTCTTAATATTCATCTCAACAACACATAATAATTAGCAATGAGGAACAAAAAGAAAGTCTGTCTTTCTGTCATGTACCAGTACTACCTACACTGAAACAAGCAGAAAAAAACACAGCAAACCACAGACAACCAGGTGAACAACAGGACATAGAGATGGCTCCAGCAAACAAAAAGTTCATTTTTAAGTTTTCAGCTCAGTAAATGTAGTTACTTCTGGGGTTGTGTGGGGGACCCAACATGAAGAATGTGTGCTAAGGCCAAGAATATATCTAGTCACAGTCAACAGAAACATGGGCTATGAACAGTGTGTAAGTCTGCCTTCTAGACAAGTGCACTCTGTCACCCAAAGGTGACAAGAAAGTAATGGTGACTAAAGGAAAGAAAAAAAGAATTAGAGGAATTCCACTGTTAACTTGAAGTGCAAAAAATCCTTCCCCTGCTCTTCCTTTACAAAAGCACTATATAGCACTGGATATTTCCCTACAAGCAAATTAATTCACAATTGCTTAACAAAGATTCCTGGAACCTCTGCTGTAGCTCCTAAATGGGCACATAAACAAGGCCAATCCAGTACAGCACTTAGAACATTTCCTGGGGGAAAAAAAGCTGTGTGGGCCAGTGAGCCACTAAACCAAAACCAAACCTCCACTCCAAGAGGTGGACTGACTGCTCACTCCCACCTATAAATCACAGGTGGACTCCAGAGCAGCACATGAATTCCAAAGCAGTGTCTTGGACAAGTCACACACACAGGCAGGATCAAGGTTTCACAGTTAGTGAGCAAATACAATGGCAAAACTAATGCTGGGTCAGGAGTCCTGCTAACCTGCAACCAGGAACAGAGAACTTCCACCCATCCATCACCACTGTTTGGGGTCAGTTAATCCAGGTGCAGACTGTGTGAGCTGCTGGCAGAGGTCTCTGAGATCCACCAGGGCTTTGCCAAGCTCCAGCCCAGTACTGCAGCCCAGCAGAGTCACCTGCACTGCTTCCACAGCACCTCAGATGTGGGGAGTCTGCTTTGTGCAGAGCTCTGGCTGTACAGCTCTGCTGCTCACAAAAACAGTGCTGTGCTTCCAGAACAGAAAAGCTGGGGAGAAGAGTTGAGATGGAGCTCCAGCATTGTCCATTTATCTGCATCTCTGTGTTTATCCTCTGACACTCTGGGTACCTCAGAATTCAGGTCTTTCTGTTACTCAAAATATTCCAGTCCATCACCACTCTGGAAAACAGGATGGTCAGTGACACATAAGGAGGAAAAGGCTAGTAAGATCCAAATTTAAATCAACCCCAAGGAAATGCAGAGTGCTCCTGCACACTAGTTGTTTTCCCAAGCACCAATCTTATTTCTCAGGTGTCAACCATTGCAGGCACATCTTCTGCTGATGTTACCATTCTCCAACTTCAGAAGATCTGTGAGTTAACTGATGTGAACTAGTTGAGTGTCCTGGTGCACTTCTAGCCAGCAAAACACCTGCCCATATGACAGCTTGGGCATGTCCCTGTCAAGCAAGGGTACCACACTGCTCTGACTTCCCAGGTGACCACCCACCACCAGGCAGTTTACTGCCTCACTAACTGGAGGGCATTTTGCATCTGGAGTATACCCTTTGTCTTGGTGCATTCAGTCCTCTTGTTTCTTCTCTGCTGCTCTCACTCCATGAGTAGAAACAAGATCCAAGTCTACCCTTCACAGACACGGGCCTCAGTGACTTTCTGATTTTCCTCAAGGAATATTGACCAAAGGAACCACCAGACAGGAGGTCTAGAATGTTTTATGCAACACAATCACCAATATCCATTACACACTCTAGACTCTCAAGGATTTCAGTCTCAACTGCACAACAAACAGCAGATCATCAGCTCAGCTCAGCTCAGACTTTGGGAATTGTCCCAACATAACCATTACAGAGTTCCCAAGCCACAAAAATGAGGTCAGCAAGATTCTCAAAGGAAGCTGTTGTCAGCAGCGAGGTTTTCCAGCAGAGCAAAGCCAAACTTCCAGCTGCTCAAACAAACACAGTCCTACACTCTCCAGAGCCAGCCTGCCTGGTCCTGTCACTGTGTTGGGCTCATGAGCTGTGCTGGGGTTGTCACCAATGCCCTTCACAGGGATGGTTTCAGAGCACATCCATGTGCAGCATCCACAGCTCACATAAAAGCCCTTTTTACACTCCAGTTTTATATCCCCTTTCCAGCTGTTGTCTCTCCTCCAGATGTGTCACTCTCATGACCTGAGAGAATGGCATGGAGCTGTGTCAGGGGAGGTTTAGGTTGGATATTAGGGAAAGGTTTTTCACCCAGAGGGTGGTTGGACACTGGGACAGCTCCCCAGGGAAGTGGTCACAGGCCCAAGCCTGACAGAGCTGAAGAAGTGTTTGAACAACACTCTCAGGCACACGGTGGGGTTGTTGGGGTGTCCTGTGCAGGGCCAGGAGCTGAACCCAATGATCCATCCATATGGGTCTCTTCCAACTCAGCACATTGTATAAATCTACAGTTCTGTGAGAAATGATCAGAGGTTTTTGAGACCAGGATAACATTACAAGGTGGAATTTCCAAAGCTGAGTTTATCCTTCTAAACAAATAATAGTACAACAAAAGATTATTTAACACAATCTTCATATCTTCTGCATTCTACTGAACACAAAAAAGTCCCAGTGGACAAAATAGGAGAGAAGAAACCTACAGCACAGTGTTGGAGATGTGGAAAAAGTCACGAGGAGGTAGGACATGACCTCAGATCTGAATAATGAGAGGTGCAGGACTTTGTCAGCCAAGTTGCAGGGAAGTGGTTGGCTTCCATAGTTGCTGGGTCAGACCTTGGAGGAAGAAATACTCAACACTAGGCCAGGCTTGTGTTTTGTAGGCAGCCTGCCTTCCTTCCTCAATTCCTGCACAAAGGAATGGCTAACTGGAGTAGGAGCCCTCGTCAGAGAAACACAGTTTTTCTAAAAGACCTAAACAAAATCTTGAAAAAGTAAACCAAATGTAAATCATAAACGGCATATTTTCTCATCCTATGAGCCAAGCAAACTAAAAAGTGTCACTAGGTCTCCTAAATGCAAAGAAATTTGCCTCCTGTTCTTGCCAACTTTCCAGACACCAACTCTAGTATGTTTTGTTGGAAGTAGGCCCAAATCTAAGGACATGAATTTCTCATCTGTTTATATTTCTCACAATCCCATCTTTCTGACAAGATCACCATGATACAGTTAATCCATATGGAAAAAATACACTAAACAGCCAATTGTACTTCTAGCTCTCACTTCTGAAGTCTCAGCTAATGACTCTCACAGTAGCACAAAGGTGACATTGTTCTCAGATCTTCATCCAAGGAAGTTTTAAGAACAATCAGTGAAGCTGCCTATACCCACTGGAACATGCACTACCCAACCCAGACAAGATGACACAATTGACAGAGGGACAAGCGGGGCTGCAAAAGCCATGTCTCACTGCCACGTTCAGCTTTGCACAGCTGGAAGTACAAGAGGGAGCTACTCACTCCCAGCACCTCAATTTCTTTGGCACCCCCTGACAGGAAAAGCTCTGATTTTGACCATTCCACTCTGATTGTCCTTGCAAATTTGCTGCAGCATCTTTCTCTAAAATAATAACATTACTCTGTACCCTAGCACTCGCAGGTCTGATAACCATCAGTGTATTTTAAAGATCACAGCACATTCTTACAGGAAAAGGATTAATATATAATTAATATAGCTAAAGACACTTGACTGTAGAGCTGCTGCATGAGCAGATATGACATGATATGCTGAAGTTAAACTGTAGCAAGGAGCATATTTTAAAATGGCAAAATGAGAAGATGTGAGGAAATACTGAGAAATATTCTTACAAAAGAATAAAACCTCCTCCAGCAAAAAAAGCAATCTGGAATTTTAGCATGGCTAACAAAACCAAGAGTGTGTTTTAATTCTTGAACATTATAACAGGGCCAACAGTGTATCTTTTTTCAAAAAGAGGCAGGTACCTCAACAGGAAGAGGCTCACTTACGTAATACATCGATAACCTAAGAAAATAAGTCACAAAATCGACTTACTACAAAACATAAACATCTCCCTTTAGCCAAGAAATAACCTGTCTGTATCCTTTCACTTTCCTTCTGGACGAAAAAAACCCACACCTTTGATATTTTCCATTTGTAAATGACAGTGTTTCACCCTAGACAGCACACATTACACATGCACCTTAGAATCTCCATCCTACAAACAATATCCAAGGATCTATTAGATTATACAGGAATTTAAAATAAAATCTGAAGCAAATTTTTCACCCAGCTAAGCAGAGGAGTGGTATGGGTTGAAAAGCTGTGGGAAACAATAGAAACTGAGACTGCTTTTATTTTCAGTGGTACTGCATAAGTTCAGCCAAGCCTTTTGCCCACAGAATGCCTGTAACACAATTTAAACAAGAAGTTTTAACATTGGAGAGCAACACTTTCCTAAATCTGAAATCTCTTCCCCACAATGTCAAAAGGATGAAAAAAAATTTAGCTAAAAAAAAAAAGTATCATATATGCTTCTTCCCACTCCTTTTCCTACTTTTATCCATAATGTCTATTAAGTTTGGCTCCAATGTTTTATGTTTTGTTCAAGCATATTGTTTAGCTAAATACAGCTTTTGCTGTGTTTAGTTGAGGCTTGTTGCAGGGGGTGGTGATTGATTGTTTTTAAATCCGCAGCAGTATTTTATATTCCTCCCTACTTGTTAGCAGAAACTTTTTATAAACCATAATATCAAAGAAGCCTGAAAGTGTTACTAAAAACATCAACCATGTGTTCACTCAAGCAGAAATCTGAAGGAAAGAATGTGGTATATTGATTTTCCCCCGCCAAAACCTTCTTAAGTGTATAATGCAATTATCGCCTGTGTGGTGGAGTCCGATTTGGCAGCTCTAATCAGCCCAGCTCCCAGTACAGTCAGGGCTGCTGGGTGACACTTGAGATCTGAAGAGTGTGGGTAAAAATAACCTCTGTTCAACAAGACATGACGAACACCAGGCAGCTGAGTCACCTTTAAAACCAGACTCTGATTTTCTGCATTAAAAGGAATTATCGAAGAGAGGGGGAATTATCAAGTAGAAGGGGATAAAGGATTCCAAAAGCGTGTCTGAAATGTATCTTTCAATGAATATTCTGTAATGTAATGAGCTTCCTTAGATTGCTGCCACTGACTAATGTCAGCATGTAGTGCTCAGTTACCTTTGGGAAACCTCAGTTTCCTGCAGAGAAGTAACTTCTAATAAAAATTTCAACCTCTTTTGAAAAAATCTAATTTCTAAGCACCTGTTTCTTACTAAGCACTGCCCATTTACGAAGGCTTCCAGGATTAGCAGTGATTGAGTCAGGCCCCAAATCTGCCGTGGAACACATGCAATCTGTGGAGCTGATGGATGTTTTGTAAGACACCATAGAAATAACACCACAGAAAGTTTACTGCACGTGAAACACTCACCTAACAGAAAACGAACCAAGCTCGTGGGGAAATACTACAAGTTCATTGAAGTTCAGTGATGTAACCCTGGGTTAGAAATTGTTTCAGAGGAACTTTCACGCTAATTTTCAGGATAAGCCTTTACCTTGGAAGCCTTCTCTAAAGATTTTGAATAGAATGAGCACGAGGCAGTCGGAAAGCAAGTAATTGACATCTTCTCGCCGAAATATACCAAGGAGAAGGCCATTACTGCCCCGTTTTTACTACCTCGGCGTGAAAGCAGGGCTCCGAGCGCGGCACACAGACCCCGACAACCAGAGCAAGCAGGGAAGTTCCCCCAAAACCACAAAATCCCTGTGTCCAAGCAACCACTTCAGAGCGCCTCGAAGGAGGAAAACAAACAAGCGAGCGCAGGAAGGAGCCGCAGCGGTGTGAGGGGAGCGGGGCGAGCGGCAGGGCAGGGCCGCGGCAGGTGGAGGCGGGCAGGGGGATCCGCAGCCTGAGGGGAGCCCGCGGCCCGCAGCGTGCGGGCTGCGGCGGGAGGGGAAGGGGCCGCGGCGGGCGGGGGCGCGGAGGCAGCCGGGGGTGGGTTCGCTGCACTCACGGGCGAGTCGTAGGAGAAGGCACACTCCGTCTTGTAGACCCGGTCCCCTGACTTGGGCACCCGGATCGTGGGCATGTAGGGGACGAGCAGCTCGCCCAGGTCCCCGGCGGCCATCTGCGCATCGCCGCCGCGGAAGAGCGCGGCCCGCTGCATCCTCCTTCCCTCCCTGCTCGCCCGCCCTCGCTCGCTCCCGGCCGCCCGCCCTCCCTGCCGAGCCGCTCTGCGCGGGCGATGGAGGCGGCGGGCAGCCGGGCCCGGGGCAGGGCGGCGGCGGGAGCCGGGCCCGAGGGAGGGCAGGGGGAGGGAAGATGCTATTTTTAATCCAATGGCAGCGGCAGCGGCACCAGCTGCGGCGGCGGCACTCGGGGGTCCCGGCGGGGGCGGGCGAGGGGCCGGGCGGCGGGGCGGGATTCCCGCCGAGCCCCGCGTTTCACCCGAGCCCTCCGTGCCCGGCGGGGGAGAGCGGACACTGCGCTCTTGGTGCCCCCGGCAGCCCGGGGCAGGTCTCCCCCTGACCGGTAATACTCCTTCATACGCTCTGTTATTTATTCTTAAGCTTTTAAAGACTACATATATATATATATATACATATATGTGTGTGTATGTACATAGATATAGATATAGATTATATAGATATATAGATATAGATATTAGATATAGACATATAGATATACATTTTTGTGTATAGATATATGTATGTATGTGTGTATATATATGTGTGTGTGTGTGTGTATATGTATGTAAGTACATGTATATATATGTATATATATCTATATCACTTTATATGTATATGTATAATATATGTCTGAAGTACACACAGTAAAAAATCTCTGTGTTTCCATTCTCAGCCCCATTGCCCAGCGCTGCAGGACAGGTGTCTCACGTGGCTCTGTTGCTGATGGGTGGGATGTCCCCACCTCTCAAGAGGAGCCGTCAGTGTGGGTGGATACAGGGCAGGAATACCCAGCCTGGGATGCCCCAGAAGCCTGTGGCAGTGCCAGGAGCCAACCCCCAATTTCATATCTTCTTTACTTTAAAATGCCCCTTTTTTGGCCTTTGCTGTGTTTCTCTCTCTGCTCTTCACTTTGAAAGAATAATTTTAGAGGAAGGAGAAATAAGAGTAAACTTTGCAGGAAAAAAATGCTGCTATTCTTTTCAAGCAGTATCAAATAACTACTACATACACCTGGCACCAACAGCATTAAAGAAATGACCAATTAAGATGCATAGAGCAGATGAATTGCCTTTCACCCATCATCCACAATATACCCAAGGATTCACTGACCACCTCCAAGGAGGTGATGTGACCTCTGCTAGAACCACCTTTTACCTCAAAATTAGAAGTTTCTAAAGGTGGTTCTAGGAAAATCTCAAAAACAGAATTGAAAAATGTTTGTACCCAGCTATGACCAGGCTGTGAGGGTGAGCAGAGTAGCATAGTCTGTTCTCAACAATTTTTACTACTGAAAAATCAAGTGTTGGGAACAATGTGAAACACTGAGGGCAGAATGTAATGTCCATGGAGTGGTTTTAGACTTACTGAAAAACAGACATTACATCAGACTTGTGAGCATCATTAGATGCTGGATAAAAAACACTAATACAGGGTCAGACAGATTTCTTTTACCTGAGGAGACTTAGTGCTTTTTTAATGTCTTCTCTTATGAATAACTCAGCATTTATAAACAATGAGAGCCATAATAAGACATATGAGCCATCTAACTTGAAAGATTGATTCTAAGAAAAAGGACAAGCAAAGCACTGATAGAAAATCAATATCTTTCTAATGTTTGGTAGTGGCCAGGAAACAGCAAGCAAGGCAGTTTTTGCTTAAAATAGTCCATGGAGTGTTGCCTACTGTTAAAAAAAAAAAAAAAGTTTTCAGTTTCAAATCACTAAATTATATGGGTTTAGTAAAGGGTTTGGGCTTATTTCCATTAAAAAGTGAGGATTTTGAATATGGACAGATAATTTAGAGTCATAACTGTAAGAGGCACTTTCCATCACTCCAGAAATTTTAAAGGAAGAGTACCATGGCCTGAGGAACCTGAGGAAACACATCCCTCTAGTGGCAAAAACCTGCCAGGTGATGAGAGAATTCTTCGTGTTCCCTAAAGAGTTGCTAAAAGTGGTGCAGAAGAACAGCTGAACAGTTGCAAAAATGCATAGCAGGTATGTGGGAAGTACTTTTCTTACTTAGTTCATCTCCCACCAATTACCTGACACAAAGCACTGATAAAGAAAAAATCCTCAGTCTCTTGTATCTTTCTCTTAAAACTATAAATATTAGAAATTGCAAAATGAAAACTAATATTACCAACTTGTTTCACACACATATGTTGTGACACAAATGAGTGACTGTTGGCAATTGACATAAAGCATTTTCACTGATTAACATCTTTAATAGCTGCATGAGCTTAACTGCCACACAGTTTCTTCCAAGATACTGGAATCAACACAAACACTTTATTCATTTCCATCAGCAAACAGCAAGATGTCTGTTCCACAGCACAGTCATAATTTGTCAGTATGCATTTAAGACCTTGCACACTGCCCAAAAATTGTTTAATTGTCAGGTGTGGATTTCATAGAATTGTCAACAAGATTTTTGTCAGGTGTTTCATAATGGTACCAAGGTCCATCTCCCCGGTGTCTCATCAGTCTGCGTGCCTCCAACTCCAGCAACCTAAAAAAAAAGTAACAGACACCCTCAACATGAAGTTTGTTGATGTTGAGCATTACTGACAAAGCAATGACTTTAGCATCAGTGGTTTATAAATACTGCTGAAACATAGGCAGGACCAAAATATGAAGGACTCAACTAAGACATGAGCTATTAAATTTTTCTATTTTGCATTTTTTTTTCAGCAAGTCATTCCACAAAGGAGTAACAAAAATACTGACAGTTTTATCACAGGCTCTTCTCTAAGCTGTGAGCATTAGCAGGGGCAAAAAGAGCTCCATTTGCTGACTCAGGACAACAGAGCTCCACCTTTATAAATACCAAGTGTTTTGAAGACCCTCTGCCCTTGGATTGTTCTGGTAATCTGAATCCTGACAGGGCAGTGACAACAGATACTGTGACCCAATCTGGCAGCAGCCAGTGCAGGCAGCACTCAGGGGATGCATGAAAGCACTTTATGTCAGCATCCAGCTCAGTATGTCATGCAAAATCAAAGAGTCAGCTACAGTATGGATCAGGATTTTAACCCCCCAACTACAGAACATACCTCAGTTCAGATTTCTTGGCTTCCACAGCAATCAGGGCCATGTCCTTCTCATAGTTCTTCTCAGGGGGGTCAAGTACGTAACGAGCTAGCCAGCGGCTTATGGGGTGCTGGAAAACCAAACAGCATTATTTGAGCATTATTTGTGCAACTTCCAAGTAGAAATGGCATCATAACTGAATCACTTTGTATATCCACAGTCCTGAAAACACACCATGAATGCTGCCATTCAGATCATGACAGTAAAGTTACAAACATGCACAACTAATTGTGAGATCAGAACCCTAAGAAGTCATATTTCTTTTCAATTCTTAATGCCAAGATAACCTGCAGATGACTGTTCTGTAGCAAAATTAAAATTTAACAGAAGATATAATTTATTTTCTTTCTGTTAAAGTTAAGTTCCTTAAACTGCCACAGTAATCACAGAAGTGTACTCCAAACCTTACTGCAATCAGCAACATTTTCAAATTTTGCTTCCACATAGGGGGCATTTCACTAGGAACAAAAGTCTAAATGAGTTGAAACAGTTACAGTAATATTGCTGAATTCAATTACTTCCTATCAGAAACAAAACAGGGCTTGCAGCAAGAAGCCACTGACTAATTTTAAGAAAATACAATTAAATTGAAACCATACAACCTTGAGTTTGTGACTATAAAAGTCTTCAATTCTAGATCCAAAAGTGTGTGTGATATTGGACTTTAAAACAATACTGGCAAACAACACAAAATAAAGAAATGTCACTTAAAACTCCAGTTTCTGAAGACATTGTAGAAAAAAAACCCAAAACCTGCATGCTATAAATACAGAGGACTTTTCTTACTATTTAGGAACATTATAGAAAAATTCTTGGTATACAGTAAGAATTCAGCAGTTTACTGCATATAGTGCATTAACATCTGCTTGTGTCAATAAACAGATTTCCTACAGCCTTTTACATGTTACATAAAGCCACAAAAAAGTTTACCAAAATCAGAACTGCACTATTTGAGTTTCACTACACTGACAGACATCACCATACTCCATACATTTTATTCCCAATAGTATCATCAAGAGAAAGGCTGTTCATAACACCCCCACCCTTTTACATGTTACACTCACTTTGTAGTATTCCCAGTGCTCTGGAACATAACCTTCAGGAATCTCTGCAAGTTCAGCTTCACCTAAAAAGGAAAGGAGGGGAGGAATATTTAACTCTGTGATTATTTTCCAAAGCTACCTTATATTCTGCCTTTCAGGTAAGGAAAAGACCATTATTCCACACAGTGGAATAATAGAGCTCAGTGTGAGCTCTATTCAGAAAAATTGAACTTGCAATTTTTGCAGACACATCAGACTACAAGTATCTATTCACATATTTTAGGTGACACACCAAAAGGGTAAAATTAGCAGCTATACAGAAGAAACAACTTGGATCAAGTCCACAGAAATGCCCTTTAAAGTATAGGTGCTGAAAGCAGGGACTTTTACTGATTTCTCTATTAAATTAATTATGTATCATTACAGCAATAGATTTAACACATGTATTGCCAAGCAGAATTTTGGCAATATTTTGGCAATTTTATCTTTGCTAGCTAAAAAGCCAGAGTTGCAGTCTTGTTAAAGCAAGTTACTAAACTTCACTGATGTTTGAAAAACTGCCAAAAGAAGGAATGTATTTTTTTCTAAATGTGAGAAACTTTTTTTAAGAAAGCAAGAACTAAAGTAAATATACTGGGAACATTTTCTATGTAATAATACAATATCACTGTATTTGTTAGGCCTGTTCCATGGTCTTCCAAAGAGAGAGCCTTAGAAGAGTCCTTTTTCTCTATCCAGCATGCTTAATTCCCATTTAATAACTCTGACTGTACATTGCTTAACCCTGACAGAACACTCACCAATAAAGACATTGATATATGTTAAAATCACAGCCACTGGTATTCCTGTCAGGAATAGATAGAACCTCTGTAGGGGGAATAAGAACAGTCAGTGTGAGAAACTCAGAACCCTGACAAAATTTACATGAGATCTGAAAATGTCTGAAAATAGTGGAACAGCCAATAACTCTTAGATTTGCATTCCTAAGTTGGAAAGGAATGGTGTATATAAACACTGCTGATTGCAATGAGTTAATTAATGAATTAATTAACAGAACACACAAAAGTGATCCTGTGTCAGCCCATGAGCCTGTTCAGGTCAGTTCCCAGCGAGGTCAGAATGTGCAGCAGCAAACACCTTCCTGAAATCTGCCTTGGCATCTTGGCATGACTGGCTCCAGCACTTAGCTGCAATGAGGCACTGACAGCAAAGCAATAATCCGACACCAATGCTGTGGGCTCTGTAGATGTGGAAGGCAGATAAAGCAGTCCTGATCACATGAAATGAGTTGTATCAAATTGGCTGTTGCTCCTTATAATAGGATTTATCCAAAACCTGACTCTGGAGGGGTCAAATTCAGGTCAGGCTTCCTAAATCTCATCTCTGCTGTTAGTGGTAGAGGTAAGTGAAGGCAAACCCTGCAGAAGAGTAACTGTTAAGTTTCAAAAAGGAGGATGGAGTAAAAAGCATTTGTGGGTCATGCATATATGAACACAGACGTGTAATTTAAGAATGCTGCTACAGCAGTAATTTAAACATCTCTCACAACCTTTGCTATATAGCCAGTCTTTGAACTTCATCTGGCCCTGATTTGACAGCATATGACCAAAAAATTCTTAAAGAGGACCTGAAATTCTTGTTAATTTGTAAATAGTGCCAGCCACATTTTAGATGCTAATGCATAAACAACAGAGGAAATTGTATTTTAGACATTCTTACACTATTTGCAAGTGATGTGTTACACTGAATGCAATATATTTGATTTTTAACTCACCAACAAGCTCAGAAATCGATAATCATAAAAACTTGTCGCCTTGATGATAAACATTCGCTTCCCATGGTCACCACTGTGTCGTACAGGAACTGAAAATTGAACCAGAGTATTATGGATTTGTACCTCATTGGCGCTTATTGCCAGGACAAGGTCGAACATCCGTAGGGTAGGAAAAAACAGAAGAGTGTACAACAGCGGCCGAGTTTTCTGCAGTTCGCCTGAAGTAATTTCCTACTTTGTTAGCATGAACCTATTTTTCTTCTAACTACAGACAGAGATCTATGTCTACCTGTAAGCACCAACACGTGAATGAGTGAATGTCACCATACAGGGCCAGGTAAATGGACAATTAGAACGCCAGGAGGGTCGACCTCCCGCCAGTTTCCAACCACTTTTTACCCAAAGCCGGTAGTTTTTCACAGGAACGGGGACACAACGCTGCATGAGCCCCCGGCCCTCCCGCGGCCTCCGGGAGGGCACCGCTGCCCCGCTCCGCAAGGTCACCTCGTCCCCGCCGCCCCCGCCGCGCCGCTCCCCCCCGCCGCGGCCGTACCGAGGGTGCCGGGGAGGCGGGGGGCGATCCCGGTGATCCCGGTGGGGCCGGTGATCGCGGTGGTCCCGGCGCCGCCCGCCCGCCGCGCCGCCCAGGCCGCGGCCGCCCGCAGCACCCGGCTCATGGCCGCCATGGCTGGGACTGGCACGGGGCGGGGCCGGCGGCGCCGCTTCCCGCCGCGGGGTGAAGCCGGCGGCCGCCATCTTGGGAAAGGGCAAAGTCTTCCCAGTGCCCCCAATGCAAAGGGACGGCATGGAGGTGAAGCCACGGGGGCGCCATCTTGGAAAAGGGCAGAGCCTTTCCTGTGCTCCATGTACTACGGTAGAGCGCTGGGTGAGGCCGGGCAGGCGCCATCTTGGAAAAGGGCAGGTCCCGCCCCGTGCCCCCGGCGCTGTGGAGGGCGCGGGGCCATGGCGGCGGCCGCGGCCATGGCCGCGCTGGGCCGGAGCCTCATGGCCGCGCTGCGGCTGCCGCGGGCTCGGCCGGGACCGCCCGGGTACGCACTGCGCCGGGGGAACTCGGGCTCAGGCACGGAGGGGCGGGCGCGGTTCCCGGGAGGAAGGAGAGCCTTTGGCGGGAGGCGCGTGTCCGTGCGTCCCGGTGTCCGTGTGTCCCGGCTCCGCCAGCCTGAGGGCTGCAGGTGCTGCGGGCATCGTGCAAGGGCAGCCCGGAGCGGTTCCCTGCGCCTGCAGAATCCTGCGGTCACTGTGCTGGTGCTTCCAGCGCGGGTGGGTTTGTGCCCACAGCTTTTGCCCCAGGCCACGGGAGAGGCCGTGCATTCTCCTGGACCCCCCAAACCCACCTGGATGCGTTCCTGCGGCACCTTCTCCAGGTGACCCTGCTTGGCAGGGGTGATCTCCAAAGATCCTTTCCAATGCTAAAAATAATGTGATTCTGTATTCTTGTACAGCATAGCTCAAATTTAATCCTTTACTTGCTATTATCTCTAAGTATAGAATATTGATAAATAGATGAGATGAGGGGGAGGAAAAAACACCAAGATGACATTTTTGTTACGATGAAACCCCTGCTTTTCCCCCCCAGGCCATGGTCCATCTGTAGGACCTGTGTGTTTGTGAATGAAACAAGCATTCTCATTTAGCAGAATATTATTTTTCTTACCACACATAGTTTTCTTTCTAATTTCTATGCAGGACGGCACTGAATCTGTACCACAAGAACCTACCAAAAATTGAGACCCTCCATCAGGTGAAGTTTCTGCACACAACTGTATCTCAGAGAGGTCTGGAGGAGTTTTTTGATGATCCAGGAAACTGGGGGGAAAAAAGTGTAAAGTCTGGTGAGTTATAGTTAGCATTTCTGATAGTGATCTTTGAGCAGAAATCTGACCTGGATTTGTTTTTTTACATCATAGGGAGCATTCATAGCTACATAAAACTTATTTTTCTGTGTATATGTACATACATCCACTTGTGTGTATTTGTGTGTTAATTTTTACTGTGTATATTCAGTGTTTATGGAAGCAAATAGCAGTTTGTGCAGCAAAATGCTGTAAATCCTCTGCTTTGCTTTGAAGTGAGAGTGTATCACAGAAGAGATGTGCTTTGATGAAATATAAGTATTATGGAAGAAAACTAGTTCAGTGTAAAGATTAATCTAACAGCTTTCTGTATACCCAACCTTTTACAAACACAAACAATTACACTGTGTGTAATTGCCTTTCTGTATTGTGTTTTAAAAGTAGAAGCTGAGTATCTTGAAGGATGGCTGTCCAAGCAGTGGTATTTTAAAAGTGGTCTTTATACTGTTGTGTCAACTGAGCCTAGTAGAAGCTCTTTGGTTTTTTCCAGAATAAGAGAACTTTGTTCCATTACATAGTGTTTTTTTATCTTTTACAGGGGATTCATGGAATATAAAGCAGCTAAGGGGCAAGAGTAGTGAAGACTTGCACAAACTTTGGTAAGTAAGTTTTAGTGAAGAAGCTTCTCTTCTTTCAGAGCAGCTCTGCACTTTTTAATGAAATGTTGCTGGTGAACTTATGATCCAGTAACCTTAGTCTGGCACAGAGCTCTGCAGGCTCCAGCCAGCTTTGGGCTTGGAGCAGCCCCTGTCCTGCCCATGCTCAGAGCACAGGAGCTGCATTGCAGGTGGCTGTGGGACACTTGTGTCTTGTTCAGAGGGCTTAGGTTTGGTACAAACCTCTGGAGGTTGTTTGAGTTGGACAGACTTACTTGTCAGTGCCTTCTGGTGGGATGGGCACTATCAGGGTGCTCAGGTCTGCATTTATTCTGATTTTTGACGTTTCTTATGCTGGAGGTTGCATTGCCACTTCAGGCTGAACTTAGTCATTACTGTGAAAGAGCTTGTTTCTTTGCTCTGTCTTGTCTTTTTCCTGCGTACATATAAGAATCTGCCTCTGTCCAGGTAGTGGAAGAAAGTGTTAAATCCTTCTCTCCTAAGCCCTCTTTACTCCAGACTAAGTAAACCTGTCTCCCTCATTCACCTGTTTCTTTATAGGAAGCCAGCAGGATTTGGGATTACAGGTAGTAAGTGAATAACTGCTTAACTATCCTGAAGTTATTTTTGAATTACTGTGCTTTCTGCTCTAGGTATGTCTTACTGAAAGAAAAGAACATGCTCTTAACGTTAGAGCAAGAATCCAAACGACAGCGCAAGCCCATGCCAAGTCCAGAACGCTTAGAAAAGGTAACTTTTTCATACTACATAAAAATAAAACTCTTAGCTAAGATTGCTGAAAGATCAAGTGTTTGTACTGGTTAAAGACCTTTTTTAAAAAATTATTTCCCTGATTTTAGTGTATGCAATAACTGCTCAAGACATAATTTGGTCAAGGCAGCTTTCTCATTGTCCAGTGGGCATTACTGAGGCTGTGACCAGACTCCAGTGAAAACTAAAGTAACCAACAGCCACTATAAACCATATGCAGATCTTCTGTTTGCTTCTCCAGCTTCCTTCTGACCCCTGCCTCAGAGCTTCCTATTCCTGGCTTTATGTATTACCCAGCTGGTCTTTAATCAGATATCAGACTGTCAGTTCATATCTGTCCTGCTCTCAAATTAGGTTTGTGAAGCACCCATTCTTTACTGCTCTAGTACACAGGGCCTGCTGATAGAGAATTCATGATCAAACTCATGATCAGCCCTTTACATTTTGTCTTAAGTCTTTGAGAGCTTTTAAATTTTCAGCATTGTTTTTGTTGGTGAATCCTGAAACTTTTACCATTTCCAGGTAGAAACGTCTATGAAAAATATAGACTTGGTTGTCAGAGAGAGAGAAATTGCTTTGAGGCTTTTACAGACAGGCCATGAAAAGCCAGTCCCTGGCGAGTGGAGACATGACTTCTTGGGACGCACCTTCTGGTATGGAAAATCTCCTTTTTTAATGTGTGCATTTTTCTTGTGGTATGTCTCTCTCCCAGAAAATCCTTATCTAATCAAGGAAGGATGCACAGACTGTACAGAACACAGTTACAAACCAAGCCAGTGAGAGCTGGAAAATAAATACTCACATACAAATTCTGCCATCTCCCAGATCACTTATCACTGTACTTGAAACAAAGAGAAATTGGTAAAATCCTAGAATTAACGACATTCTGTAACCATTTTTATCTGTCTCCAACAGGTACAGTTACAAGGAATGGCCAATACCATGGCACTTGAACAAAAAACACAAAAAGAAGAGATTCTACTACCTACCTCTTGTGAATCACTTCATCAGGTAAAAAGATTGACATTGAAAATTATTTTCTGTTTGTGTCCTCATTCCACTTTAAAAGGAAAAAATAGCTGTAATCTTTTGTTTCTCAGCTACTAAACTGAAAATTAGGCTTTCTAAAATTACAGCTTGCTGTGTTTCTTTTTTTCTGCTCCCACCTTAGTTACTAAGGTATGTGGTTATGCAGTGGCACTGTGAAAGTAATTTCAAATACAGACTATCAAAAATCCTCCTAGAGGCTGAAGTTCTGTAGAATTCAGAAGCAGAGTAAAAACAGTACATTGCAGGCTTTTTTACTTATCAAAAGCAAATGAACACTGAAGTTGTTAGTCACTGAGAGCCTCTATCTGATTGGGGGGGCGAGCTCATTAGAGTGGTCACAAACTGTCTGGAAATGAACCACACCAACTTCTCTGTTTCAGACTCAGACTTGAAAAATCCTTAAGGAAAAGGGCAAGGCAGCAAAGCCTGGAGAGGACAAAGCAGAAGGTCTTGGAAAGGAAGTTCCCTGACGTTGCTGTGAAATCCCAGAGCCAGTAACATGCAGGACGAACACTGCAAGGTCTGTGGAACATGAATCATGTTCTGGAACCACAAACAACTCCACTGAGCATTCCAGAGTCTCCATCTTTTGTTTTTGTTTGTTTTTAATACCACATTTGACTTTAATTAAACTTGTGATCTGGAATTAAAAAGCAGCTTGGGTGCCTAACTCTAATTATATAATTTCTCACGTTTCCAGGACTAAATATTTTGCTAGCCAGCTGTAACAAGAGTGAGACATGCATTAGGAACAGTGAAAAGCAGCCACAGCGTGCCAGCTGATAATAACAAGTTTACAGTATTTACCTGGTTTAAACATGGAACCATCTGAAGCTTACATATGAGCCTTTTCCCTGATCATATTTTTCCTGCTGTTTTTCTATTTTTCTGAATATTTTCCCTGACTTACAAGTAAGCTACTCAAGGTATATTTACTTTCTGCATCAATGCACTGGTAAATGGGCTCTTTGGTCTGCTATGAGGAAATTTTTCCACTGCTTTTAGTCTGGCTTCTTAGAAAGTATGAAATACTCAGCATAGGAACTTCTAATACGGTTGTCCTACCTTGATTTCTATTACAAATTCAAACACTTGAACAATGTTTTTTTGCAGAGTGCAAATGTTTGAAAGAAGACTGCAGTAGTCTTCTATGAAATTGAAGTAGGCTATTGCTCTCAGCTGATGGAAACACCTTCACCTTTCACTTCATGAAAGCTTTTAACCTCTACATGTGGTGTTCTAGAAATCTAGATTAAAGTCAGAAATACCAATCTGCTCAGCAGTACAATCTGGTCAAACACTGCAAGGGAACCAGTACTGTTTTCTGTGAGTATCTCCATCATTTGGACCTTCACTTCCTCCTCTGCCTCACACAAAATTCCCAGTGTTTAAACTCAGAATCTTTACAGTGCTGAGAAAACTTCCAGCAGTGTTTTGCTCCCCATGCTGCCGGAATATTAACAGATATTACTACTGTACTGCAATTCTTTAAAGAGAAACAGAAGCTGATTCAGCATAATGAAATGCATGTCACAGAAGGAAAGCTTAAAAACATCACCCACTGCAGTACAGTGAGGTAGCAGTTCAGTTATGTTCCACTTGAGTGGAAACTGGACTGAGTCCTTTTCTTCCACAATGAAAAGACCTGGTGACTTGGCACACTTGGTATAGCTTTGCAGTTTGCTTCATTTTGCAAGAGAAACATGGTTTGTCAATAGCTTTGAAAATCTGATCAAGCAACTTTGTCTAAAGAGCAACTCAAGATTCTCATGATAAGACAAAAGCGAATTGGTTTGATAAATTACTTTATTATTTGGAGGTAATGTGAAACTTTTCAAATAGAGGCCTCATAATTATTTACCCACAAGATCTTTTAGGATACAAAAATGTAGCAGTACTGTATATTTTTTTTTAGATCAGTTAAACGCTATTTGGTTTTCCACAGCTTTTGAGATAAGGAGCAAAACTTCATTGTGTCCCAAAACAGACCATCACACCATTGTAAATTAAGCTTAAAAGCAACATCAAGCTGCATCTTGACAGCCAATTCCTGCTGAAAAAAAAAAAAGTCATCCCTATCCCTGTGACCCTGAGTGCACCTTCCCCCTGCAAACACAGGCACTTACAGACCCCACTGGGAGGCACAGGGGGAGCCACACCAGCCATGAGCACACAGCACTTACAGCTCCCTGCAGCAGGGTCAAGCCACACACCGAGAGCTTCTGACTCTGCTCCCAGTCTTGGAGAGGCAATTCTTTGTCTCAATTTCCCTGATTCCAACAGGTTTTGCTTCTCACCAACATCACAAAGGCATTAAATACATTCTTAGATATCAGGTGGAAAGCATTGCTTGCTTACTGAAATGAAACTGCTCCGTATTAAAAAAATTAGCAAACCAGTGCTTAATATAACATTCACTCCATGGAATGTAACACTTCTGTGAGACAGTAAAAGTTTACACTAAAATAGATCACTGAATACAGACTTTCAACTTTTAAAACAGCAGAGTAACTTTCTCTGCAAGTACTCACAAGCTTGCTCAGATATAAAAGACCAAATTTTATTATTTTAAGAGAAAAATAAGAGCAATTTAAGGCCAAAGTACCAGCAAGGAAGACTAGTATGTGAAAGTAGACAAGAAATTAGACAAGAAATAATTAATAAATAAGCACAGGCTTTTGCAAGGTTATGCCTCTATCTATTAGCTAACCTGTAAAGCTGTTCCCAGGAAAAGATACTAGAGAAAATAGACATTTATACAAAATTATAAAATGCTTGTTACATGAATTATTGCTTTACAAGGGACGTAAACATCCTTTTTCTATTATAGTACCAATTAGGTATCTCAAAATGTCTAAAGTTTGTTAAAATGGAGCTTGAATTATGCAAAAAACCCAATATAAACCTTCTACAAAAAAGAGTCCATCCCATTCCTGAGTATGCTAAAGCTATAAAACAGAAGGAGCACCGAGCAGGCAGCAGTTTTCACAGTAAAGAGGTCTAAGGGCATTTTCTTTCTACACACTGTTTCCCTCCTTCTTCATATTCTTGTTTAGAAATCCACATCTGCTGGAAAGTACCCTACAAAAATAAAGAAACAAAAGCAACACACAATGAAAAAATATCAGAACACAAATTATGGTTAATTGAAACATGATTAGCTTTTACTAGGAGGGGAGACAAGGAAGTCCTTACATTAAATGAAGTATTAGGACTTGACCTGCTCAGCTGTCTCTTCATTGAGGTCTATTGCTTAGGGATTAAACTCAAGACAGGAAGTGCAGCACCAAATGCTGATTCCAGTCTCCCTTTGCCATGATGATGAATTAACCCCCACAAACCATTTCAGTGCTCAGTAACTTGTAGAATTAACCTCAGGAATATGATGCAGAAACAGGTTTGCTATTTTCATGGTCTACTAGACAGAGTCTAGAGAAAGTGCATGTATTTCAAGGTTGCACCTTGCCATTAAAAATAGGATAACATGGCAGGATATGCTGTCACTGGAAATGCTCACACCTCTTTCTAAAACAGATTCTCTTCCCCTTACAGTGAGCATAGCCAAGATTATGATTATGTAGAACAGACTCTGCAATGCACACTTCTGGGGAATCATATTTCTGGGTGGCAGTGCTGTTCAGCACAGTAGCACAAGTTTACTAACCAAAGAAGCCAAAATGGAGCCCCCGATCCACGAGCTGAACCTCCGCTCCACAGTGGTGTTGTTAGCTATCAACTTCAGGCGCATGCTCTGCACAGAAAAGGAGCCAAAACCAAACGTCACACAAACTCTAAACTGGTGACCATTAGGGACAAGCAGCACAAGGAACCTCGTGTCTATATCAATATGCAGCTTGAAAAAGGTCCATTTTAGTACATCTGCAATACTGCTCATCTGCCTGCATTTACAATTCAAAACAACCACAGGAGCAGGAAGTGTGGTTTTTGCCTTGTCTCCCAACAGCAAATGGTTAAGGCAAGGAATGGGGCAGGTGGAGAACAGTATTACCACAGTGAGTAGTGTCATCTCCAACACTGCACTGGGACTAAAATTTCTTATGTTGCTAGACTTAAGTCATCTAGTCTTTTTTGTACCCATTCATTCCTTTTGCTTTCAAAATGCCTTATAGCAATAAAATCTTTGAATTTCAATGGGCTCCTCCTCAGCTATTATAAGCAGTAAATACATTTCTCAGTTTCTCCTAACATTCATCATTTCAGAGTTGTCACATTTTTGCTTAAATACTAAAATTCAAGAAATATAATCTGCATCTACTCTCAGATGCAAGGTATCAATACTTCCTTCGACATCAAGTGATTAAAAATATGTTATTCATAGGCAAAACCTGGTGATTTAGGTTGTCTGTAGAATCAAGGAAAAACAATTTCCACAATTAAGTGACCTCAGGCAGAATGTACCTCAAGTTAGTCAGCAACACTTCAAAAGAGAGACCATCAAGAGAAATACTGGCTTGGGGACAATTACAGAATTTAGGATCACAATCTGAAAGCAAGAGTGGAGCTGTAAAATACTCAAGGAATATTGGAATTTATTCTGTATAAAACTCTTCAAGAATTCTTTCTTTTTGTTAGAGAGGGAGGTTTCTTAACCCTGCAGAAATCTATTCAGCTGTCAGGTTCCTACAAAAGTGAAAGCACAGTACACACAATATCCTTCTGTACTTATATGGCAGAAAAGCAAAATGTTAAATACTCAATGCACTAATGGAAAGAGTTGCTTTACCGGTGGGGTTTTCTGAGACAGCTCCCTGTTCAATCTGTCTGTGAAACTCTGTATTAAAGTGTTTCCTCCTGCTACAATCACACTGCCATAGAGACCCTAAAAAGAGAGAAAAAAAACCAGAGCTTTACCTCAAAAATCATTCTGAAAACAGCTCTTTCTCACAATAGAGGGGTGGCACAAGTATGTATAGTCAACAGCAATAATACATCATTTGATGCCAACAGTATTACCTCTCCCAATTCAATTAATTATTTAATCACTTAAAAATATTGCAAGGCAGCTTAATATTAAACTATAAAAGGAAGACAGAAGCCATATGTTCTATATAATTCCACTAACAATTTCTGCTATGGAGAACCCTCAAGCTGCAGATCTCCCCTGTATCCAAATTGTTGGGTTTTTACAGCAGAATGCAACCTCAAAAGAAAAGCCCACAGCACTGCAGAAAACTGCAGCACCTTTCTATACCACTATTGCAGCAATTGGTGAACACACACCAGGGGGCTCAGCCCACTAAGCCCTCCTCACACTGTGGTTAAGAGAAAAAAAATTTGAAAGAAATTTCATGCTATCTGTATCAAATTGACAACTGAGAAAGACAGCCCATTTATTTTAAAAATAATGGCACATTAATTTCAAAAATAATGTTTTTCTTTAGAACCTCTTCTCTTCTTTCTACTCTTTATAAATTCCATGTATGCTTTAAACATAATGATGCCTAAAAATCCTAAGATAACACTCAAAGTTACGAATATAAATGCTTATCTGAAGCCAGTCCAATCCAAATTATGCAGTGCCAGCCACAAAATCTGTACATCAGATCTTTAAATATGGGTAGAAATACTAAGTAAAAGGTCCTGATTTAGCATTTTGTAAGATAAACACTGATGGTACATATCCCTATATACAAATGCATAATACTTACAGAATTATCTAACATATTTATCAATATTCTAGGAAATCCTAGAAAATTTTTTCACTGTTGCTGTTCTAGTCCCAAAAACACGTATCAGCACAAAAATATCTATGCCTTAAAATACTGCCTGGCTGACTAACACTTACCGGCCTGATATCTATATCACACATTCCAACGCTTGTTGTGACAACGTGGCTCACACCCAACATTGTGTTACCAGATAAACCCTGCAAGGAAAATCAGGAATCTACACATCATTGCTTCAAGAGAGCAAGGCATAGAAAAGCCTTGAATGAGTTGAATTTTACAAGTATTACTGGAGATAGAGCTAAGCACTTTGTTAGGGAATGAACAAAAATATCTCTGTTTTTCCAGTCAGCTCATCAGCACCCAATTTGAACATTTTATCCTTCCCTTCCCCAGCCTTAATTCAAGACAGGCAAATTTTACCCCCAGGAAAACCCCACAGTGCAAATACATCCAAATCACTAAATTAAAAATGTTATACAAAAGAAAGTCATGTGATAGCCTAATCATGCAGAGCCACAGCTATCATAGTGGTTTTACCTTTACATTGGAAGGGTCAAACAATCCCTCAGGAATTTTCAGACGCTCAGCACCGAAGTCACAGTTGTAGCCATTGGGGAATTCATAATGAACTGTTGGCATCTGTGCTGCCACCCTGGAGCATTAGACAGAAAGCAACACATTACAGTGCTCTCTAAACAGGATGTCAAGTTGTCTAAGCCCTGTTATAAACTACAGTCCCAATGGGAATACTGTGACTCATAAGACTTACACCCTCAATAATATTTATTATGATCTCATCCTGGAATATTAAACAAAAAACTATCACCTCGGTATATGCAGTACTCCTACTTTCATCAATTATCAATTTTTAGATAAAACCTTCCATAACAAAAACAGCCAACAGTAATGAAAAGGCTGAGCACCACATGCACAACTGGAAACTGATTTTACAAGAAAGAAGAAATTAACATACTGTTCATCATAGGTTGAATCTGATACTTGGAGGACAGAAGCCTGGAAGTCCTGAATGACACACTGTAGAGTTAAAAATAACATGAATTTATATGAATTTTAGTCTTGAATTTTATAAAACTTATAGAATTGGTACTAATTTTTCAAAGATTTTCTCATTCTTCAAGAGGAAACACTGATATACTTGCAAACAAAACTTATTTATGGAACACTCAGGGGAAATGAGAGCAGGAGGAATGATCTACTTACATTACACATGTAGTTGTGCCAAGACCTGGTGACCTGGGGCAATTTCTCTTTTCTCTTCCAGTTTGCTGGTGACCCCTCACGAACTGCCTCCTGAGATTTTAGGGTACAAAGTCATCAGGTAAACTCTGAAGCCTCTCCCCAAGACAACACTTACTAAATAAAGCTTCTTTCCCACCTTTGAAGCAATCATATATGGAGGAATTATCTCTATGTTCATTTCCTGAAACAGCTCCCGGCACTGCATAGTGATAAAGTCTCCTGCAAGTGGTGATTTTACAATACCTAGAAGACAAAGAGGGGATCCAAAATAAAAACCTAAACAACTAACCTTCGAAGTATCCAAATCATGAACAGACTCTCCCAACTATTTGCCAGTGAACACTATTAGGGCTTTTTTCCTTTTTAAGGGGGCACACAGATGTAAAAGCAGTAACTGCACAAGCAGGAATCACACTAACTCAACCTTGATACTGCAGTGCTGTCATCCATGAAAGTTTATACCTTGCTGAAGTACATATCCATCATGCACTGGAATAGCAGTGGTGTGTGTTGCTCCACTATCCAAGATGAGACCTGTAGATCTCCCATTAGCAAAACTAGTCAAAATGATTAAGGAAAACATTGCAATTTTCACTTTAGAAAAAAAAGTGCTGCCATGCAATTAGATCACAACTAGGAATGAGGACTCCAACATATTATTCCTTCCCTCTACAAAGGGATTTGCCATTTTCCAGTGTGTACCATCCTTCTGTGAAGTGCACAACCTTATAGAGAGCAATATTTAATTTTCATCTATGAACTAACTCAAGCTTTGGATGTACAAGGGTGAGACTTCATGCCATTACTATGCAGCAAGCTCTAAGTACATCCAACTCGTTAGACTCAAAGCTGGAAACATATTATTAGTTTAAAGTAATTACAAATATTCTTCTTAAGGCTATGAAAACTTCAGGCTCTAATGACTGTATTTCATGGTGTGGACACCAACGTTTCAGGTCTGTAATATTCTTATCCATAGCATTTAATGGAAAAAAACCCTAATTAAAAAAATACTTGGAACCCAAGGACAGAGTCAGATTGAGAGAATTTCAAAAATGAGCTCTAATGCCTTAAAGTTCAGAAACTGAATTTGTTTATTTCCTCCCTGGACATTTATGGAAAAAATCAATTTGAAATAAGTTAGGCATGCTGTTATACTTGGAATTGTCTGGAAAAAGTTTACCATCATTTCCTGGAGGGGGGGAAAATAAAACCAAGCAGTGAAACATTTTGAAGGATACGCTGTCAGAACGGCAGTTTTACACAAGAAGAAAGCTGGGATGTTGTAGTGTTCAAACATCAGTTCTGTCAGTTTTTCACGCTTTGCCCTGGTATTCCACTAAAAAACAATAAATCCAAACCACAAGTTAAGTGACCAAAAGGAAGCTGTGCTTGCACACTAATAGATTGCTAACACAATAAAGAAGTGATTACAAAAATTGCAGCCACAGTTTCAAATAATACCAAAATTCTACAGAAATGGATTTCTAGCAATTTACTTCTTTAGAACATTTTTCATTCCATTTATACTACAATACATCAATGTTTATCTATCACACAGAAGTGCTACACATCTTTCATGTTACAATAGATTTCTTTACACTTCTACAGCTCTTCCAGTGTCAGGTTCCCAAAGAACTCTCTAAAACAAGCACCCTGCCTTTTACAAGGGGAAAGATACATGAAGGAACTTGTCCAGTGGGAAGAAAAATAAATCCAGACTTTCCAGTTCCCAAAGTATCTTTCTACAGTTCTACTGTACTTGTGATTAAGCCAGGATATATGTCAAATACTCAACACATTACTGAAAATGTGATTTTTTTCCAAGCAAATACAAGAAACTAAGGTTTATAAGGTTTAGAAGGAGAATGTCAATGGGAATGTCTATTTAGACACCCACTGAGCCATCAAACATCAAACAGCCACTGCACAACAGCCACACTCCACAAGCTGTGATTCAACACAAGGAAATAATGAAATTCAAGAAAATCCTTTTCATAAGGTTTTATTAAAGACAGGCACTTGTGTATAGCATGTCTGCCTTTTCTACTCTGACTTCAAGATATGCCCTTCAAATGCTGAGTATTTTAAAATTACAGAAACTTTGTCCAGATTTTCCCAGAAATTTGTATTCCACTTCAGCTGCCTTACAGAAACAAAGACAGAAAAATTAAAACTTCTCTATTATAAATATTATTCTGTGTCACACAATATCACTTGCAAGGCTAAATGAAGCAAGATTTTTGATGCAATTTTATTTAGTGTAACTTAATATATAAGACATCCAAACATCTTTTTCTTTTTATTCTAGGCAGTAAAATTTCTTTTTTTAACTTTTGGCTTCTTTTCAGTAAGTGAGAAACAATAGCATATTGTAAATACTTTCTAATACAACTCATACAAACTATTTAAAAATGAGATTTTTTTTAGACATTTTCCAGAACCTGTCCAAGTATTTTAAAGTTGTCATTTCTGAAGCTAAGTTTTAGCACTTGTCACCTACAAGCAATTGTCATACTTATCCAGGACTAATGTTTGCAGAGTCAGCAAAAAAACTTATCAAAATGCACATTTTTACTCACTGGTGCTTCAGACATAAGGACAGGATGCAAACTGGCTTCAGATTTAATATGCATCTTGTAAGTGTGATCCAAAATTGCCTGGAAACTATCCCAATCTTCAACTGTAACAACATTGAGACAAACAGATTAATTACTTCTAAATTTTGTTTCATTTCATAAACACATAAAGGCTTTCCAATTTATTTTTTTTGCATAGAGCTCTTCAGTCAAAAACTGTCCTCAGCAGACACACACCTCCTCTAACAGCTCTACAGACTTCTCTTCCTCCACAACCACCATGACTTCAACAATTATGCTGAAAGTCCACTAACAGTGAAAACCAAGCACATCTCCATGCAATCTGCAAACCAGGAATCTGTTCTTACAGCCTGTTGCTGTACACAGCATCTGTCAACACGACTATGACTTCCTGCATCCTGGCAATGCTATTTTAAAATCAGGTAGAAAAAGACAGAGCACCATACTCATTCCATTTTTTAAAGGTGAAATGGCTTCCATATTCTCCCTTGGAACTCTCAGGGCATTAGTGTCTATGTAGTAAGTTGGGCCGCCTTGTTTGCCTTTGTCACCATCTATCTCCATCAGAGTGCTGCCATTGTCCCTTTCTAGCACCACACCAATAGCTGTTGGAAAATCAACCTGCAAGGCAAGAGGCAAGCAGTACATAAGGATTAGTAGTGTTTTGGAAGTTGTTTTTCTCATAAATTCAGAAGTTTCTTTATACAACAAAGTCAGAACAAACCCCAACGTATTAGGAAGGGTTGAAACTCGCAAAGGAGATCTAAGGCCTAAATTCATGTTGAATTTCCATCGAGGCACAGATTCTCTCACCTTTGGGCAGTCCTCGCCTGCATAGCCTGCTCTCACTGTGTACGAGCCAATGTCAAAAACCAGAGCCCCAACTTCATCTGAAAAGATTGTCAATAAAGAATGGTTATTAAGCTTTTCTGCAGCCCTGACCTTTCCCTGCCCACTGCCTGCTTTACTGGCAAAGGAAGACAAGCAAATCAAGGGATCTTTTGCGAAGCAAGGAGAAACTTCCCTACTCAGAACTCCTGCTACCAGAGAGCTACTGGAAAACTGCAGACAGGCTTTAAACGGGGCATTGCAATCCCTCCGTTTGGTGTAAGAAAGAGAACTTTAGCAGAAGAGGGAAAACGTAGTAGAAGGTAAACGGATCGCAAGATAAAACTTTCAAAAAGTTCTAATTTAACAGACACACGAAGGCAGACGAGCCCAGAGTCCCCGGGGGTGATGAGGATGAGGAAGGTGGGACTGAAAACATCGAGTGTTTGAGGGAAGGGGTCAGAGCATGAAACGCCCACCCCTAGGGGCCCGATCTCCGCTGATCTGTGCACATCCTAAAGGGAGCGTGTCGGAAACGAGCGGTGGTCACAGGGGGTGCGCGGAGGGGCTCGGGGGAACTACACCCGGTTCCCAAAGCGCGGGGACCTTCCCCGGACCTCGGCACCGCGGGTCCTGCCCAAGGCCGCGGTGCGAGCGCTCCCCGGGGAGGCACCTCGGGGCCGCGAAGGGCACAAACAAGGCCCGCGGCCAAGCCCCCCTCACGAGCGGGACGCGGAGGGGCCGCGGCAGCGCCGGGCCGGGCTGAGGGAGGCGGGAAGCGCCCGCCGGGGCCGCACGCGCCGCCTCGCGGGGCGGGGGAGGGGAGGGCGGCGCCGGACTCACCTCCCCCGTACACGCCGCCGCTCATGGCTGCCGCTGGGCCCGGCCCCGCCGTCCGCCGTGCCCGCGCCGCGCCGCCCGGCCCCGCTCCCCGCCGGCTCCGGTGTCCGCGGGCCCCGCGCTCCCCGCCCGCTCCTCTCGCCGCCGAACCAGCAACAAAAGCGGCCCGGCCACGCTCCCCGCCCGCGGCGCGGCCCGACCCGCAGCTCCGATGCCCGCCCGCCAATGGCAGCGCCGCGCGGGCAGAACCGGCCAATGGCGTCCGGCGGGAGGCGGGGCCTTGCTGCGGACAGCCAATCCTGGAGCGGGACGCGGAGGGCGGGCAGGCGGGGGACTGCGGGGCGGGGGGGCGGTGTGAGGGGACGGGACGGGTTGAGGGCAGAGGACGCGGGCGGTGAGGGGAGCGGGGCAGGTGAGGTGGGGACTGTGAGAGGAATTACAGATTGGTTCAGGAGGGAAAGGACCACAGTGGATCCTCTGGTCGCAATTCCCAGCGCTAGCAGGATCGTCCCAGAGCACGTGGCACAGGATTACGTCCAGAGGGTTCTGGGGTATTTCCAGTAAGGGCGACTCCACATCTTCTATAGGCAATCCATTCTAGTGAGCGGTCATTGCAGAGGAAAGTTCTTTCTTGCTGAAACAGGAACTTCCTGTACATCAGTTTCTGCCCGTTGTTCTATTGCCCGAGAAGGGCCTGATCCATCCTCTGACACCTCCTTGCAGACATTATTGAGGTCACCTCTCCCCGAGGCTGAAGAGGCTCTGCTCCCTCAGCTTTTCCACTCCAGGCCTTTAATCACCCTCTTGCCCTCTGCTGGACCGGCTCCAGGAGCTCCATGTCCTGTGCTGAGGGGCCCAGAACTGGACATGGGGAAGGCTGCCGGGTTTGCTGGAGTGGGGAGAGGTGGCCAGGGTGAACTTGCTGCCACATGAGGAGTGAGATGACTCCAGAGCATGGGGCCTGTGGGAAGGAGCTGCTGCTCCTCTCCTCCCCATGTCCTACCTGACAGGAGGCTGTGCCCAGGTGGGATCAGGCTCCTCTCCTGGGCAGCCAGCAACAGGACAAGGCACAGGTTGGACTCGATGATCTCAGATATCTTTTCCAACCTAACTGATTCTGTGATTCCACTGCTGCTGTCACCACTCTGTTGGGCTCTTTTACTGAGAATAGAAAGCTTTTGAAGCCTGTTTTGACAACCCCACCTCATGTGGTTCCTTTCTCGCTTGGGGCAGAGCCCATGGTCCCCAGGGCTGGTGTGCCTGCAGAGCTGGGCAGTTCAGCTGCCAGTTTTACAGCTGAACTTCTAGTTAGGATTGCACATCGCCTTGTTTGGTGTCAGAGCACTCAGCCAAACCTGGTGTTCAGCCAGAACAGCCAGAGATGGGTAACTAAAGCTGTAGGAATTAAAGAAAACAAAAGAAAGACCTCAGGCATATCCAGCAGTTAGCACAAGAGAAGACTAAAATTTTAACTGGAGAACAGGGGAATTGGCTTAAAGGGCAAGTGTTCCTGGTGTGCATGTTTTTGAATTTTTATGTGAGGTGGACTTCTTGGAGGAGGTGAGAAGCTGTGTGTTCTTTTAAAGTTTGCATAAGATAGGCAGCTCATTTTTGTAATACTGTAGCAAGGATCTTCAAGTGATTAGATTTAGCCTGCTTAATAGAATATTTTACTTATTACATTTACGTTTGACTATAAAGTGCACCTTCATTTTGTGTTATGAAATATTTTCAAGTCAGTACATTTCCATGATTTCCAGTATGTGGCACTAATACTCAAGGCAGAGTTCTTTCAGGAGGAGGAATTAATTGCAGAAGAGAAAAGCAGTTCAGAAAATTTGGAGCTACCATGCCAGAGGTTCTTCATTTTGCTCCTTCTTTTACTTTATTTTGCAGTGATGATTCTTTGTATTCATGTGATAAGTGACACTTCGAGCCAGATCCTGCTCTCTGCACAGCAGCTGCTTGTGACTGATCTGCAAGCCAGAAACCAACACAGCATTCTGCTGCTTTAGTTTCCTTCAATATTTCTTCCACACAAGAACATGCCTTGGAAATCATGTTGGTATCTAGAAGCCTCAGGATTTGATAGCCATAAGGAACAAAGCCAAACCCATGCAATTCACAAGAAGTCTGGAGTGTAAGGGGAAGGAAATATAGACTGACAACTCTCTAGGTCCTACTTTTGTCTTCCTTGTACTGTTCCGGGCATTTACATCAGCGGAGAGTGTGCAGAGCATCATCACTGTGGTTTGACAGGGTTCTGCAGTGGCTCTGCTTTGCAGCAGGTGGATAATCCTACACTGTTCCATGCACAAGAGAAACAGACTTGAGGCATGTGTTTTCAGCAGAGTCCAGCCTGACTCACAGGTTGCAAGTTTCAGATTATTTCAGAGAACTCCTGCATAAGAGCAGGTGAATCTGTAATTTTGCTACCACTTTCCATAATGAACCCAAATATTTGGGGGTATTTTTATAATTTTGCTTAGTTTCATATAAAATCAAGGTAGATAGAAATAGTAACTGTATTTTATCTAGGTCCCCATATTGGTACAAATGGCCATAATATCTTGGCAGGAGTTGTGGATGCAGGTGTAGCACAAACCATGTGCTTTTCATGGGAATATCATGTACTGATTTACTGTATAGTAACTATAGAGCCAGACACTGGCATAAATTGTCCATAGGAATAAAGAGAAGAATAATTTAAAAGTGAGGCATGAACCAAGACATCAAATGACGGTGCTAACTCATAAGCAAAAATTAATTCCATCAGTGATAATCTGGAGAAACAGAAGTTTTCTGATTAATGCTTTGAGATTTTTAAGACTTCATTGTTTCAAGCAAGTGCATTCACCTTTTTGGTAACATAAAGCAATGTAGAAAGTAATGTACATGTCAAGCCAAAACTGAACAGAATGATTTTTTGTTTCTCAACAAGCTGCACTTCCCCATGGGGTGGTTGATGGCCTCTTGCTTTTTGAGCTGTGCCATACAACTGCCAGCCAGTCTCCCAGAGTGCAGTGCCAGCAGACTGGCTGTGACAATGGCTTATTCATCATGTCTGGGTTCCTCCTTGTTTCTTGATTGCAAAATGCATGTTAAAGGTTTTATTTTTCCTATCTTCAGATGATGTTTAAATGTTAATGTGAACTAGAAAAGCATCTGTAGATGAAAAAGTGAAATAATCATTAGTACTTATTCACTCAAGGACTTTGAATGACCTCTCAGCTTTCCACTTTCTTTGCTAAAGTACTTGGGTGCTTTGTCAATTTAAATACTTCCCTTCCTCAAAGGGATGCTGAGTATTAATCTGCTATCATTCTCCTTCTGCAGAAAATGAGCAAGAGCAGAAATTTAATGATGAGCCTCACTAAGGAGCCTTAACATTGGCACAATGACTTTTAGGTTCTTATCTCATACTGAAGTCCAAGCACTGACTTCTGTTTCATAAAAAATATACTAAAGACAGACACACCTTAAACCTGGATAACCACTGTAGAGGCTGTTTGGTCTGGCAATTGAAAATTCTGAGGGTAGGAGATGTATCTGCAATCTCTCTGTGACTCCAGCAGGTCAGTGCTAAGGCTGTATGTTCCAGAATCTTCTTTTGGAGCTGGTGTCTGCAAAAGACCCATGACTCATTCTTATTGTAGAACATGACTGAGGGAAGATGGTGCTTGCCATTAATACACAGTCAACTTTCCCTCACCAGTGGACGCCTGACTATATTTCAGAGAGCATGCTGAGATTGCATCTGACTGACTGGAATAATAGTGACTAGGATATGCTGGAGAATAGGGGAAAAACCATGTAATAACAGAGCTACTTTATAGTTCTGTACTGTAAATGGTTCCTGGGAAACCAAATTAGAGGCCTCCAGACCTTTTCATTGTTTAGATCAGGCAGAGCAAGGAATCACAGAGCCAGATTTGATCAGCAATGTACAGCAATACTTCCCTGGAACTGGTTCTGAGGTAATTTGTCTTCTGGGCTGAGCTGGCCCTGGCCAGAGCTGAAGTGTGCCTGTATTGCCCTTCTCAAATGAGTCTCTTGTGCACATATGTCTCACTTGGCTCAGATCTGGCAGAACTCACTGTTTCTGGCTTAGTGCTTGGTCTGTAGTTGCTTTGGATTCTTGCAGGGCTTATTTGCATGGCAGCTAGGCCAACCCTGACCTGGCTCAGTACCTCTCATCTGCAGAAACAAAGCTCCTTATGGCTGGGAACCAGCTTAGCCTGACAAACAGCAGATTTTGTGTCAGCTGAGCCCTGCCATTAGTGAGGGCATTGATCTCCTGCGCTTCCCACTGTGCCATGGGAATCTGGTTGTAAGAGCTGAGCAGGTAGCATGGAGCACTGATCTACTCCTGGCCAGATGCAGCATGGCAAGGTTCATATCCCTATTCCCAGCTTTCCTGGAGGTTCTGGGATGCATTTTCCAAATGCCTCAGAAGCAAACTGATGCTGTGCAGCTCAGAACCATGGCTCTGTTCGGAGGTGAGGAATCCAAAGGGAGCCTCCTCCTGAGAGAAAAGAGCCCAAGGCCTGTTCTGGCAGGCTCTGTGGGTGAAATGAGGCAGTGTGGGGAGCAGAGCTGTAAGGGTGTGCTCACCACTGCTCTTACTCACCTAGTGACACCTTTTGTGTCACCTTTTTGGAACATCATCTTGGTGGTGGAATCTGTCTGATTTACTTTAGAAAGCTCTTTGCACTTGGCATCAGGAGATGTTTGTTGTGCAAGGGAGGTTTTGGTATAGCCACATCTGTCCTGTGTGCTCTGCCACCTGGAGACGGCACAGGCAAGGCAGGGGCAGAGATACTGACAGTCCACATAGTGCTGCAAGGTTTGGAGTACAAAACCTTGTATTGTAGAGCAGCATTGCTCTACACCTTGTAGGAGAGCAGCATTATTTCTTCTGGGCTTCAAAAACCAGAGTATTGGCTTGGGGGTTTTAGATTTTTTGTATTACTGTATCACCAAAAATATATATATATATAGTTGTAAACTAAATTATTAAACAGTAGTGAGGAAAAGCAACAGTGTATTTGCTGGATGGGCATGTTTGCAAAGTGATTGTTGCTTCTTTCTTGAATTCATTCAGGTCATTAGTGTGACAAGTAGGTACTCTGTCATCCAAAATGAGCATGTAGAGCAATGCAATTGCATTGCAGCAAGAAGTCTGATAAGAAAAGGGTTTGTTTCTATTAAGAACTACCAATTTATAGACAGAAACTTCAAATTGCAGTTCTTTATCTGAATATTTGTTCACATAAGATCTGTATTGTAGGGCAGTCATGCAACAGCTGTTCAAAAGTGTCAGCTGCTGAAATACAGTATCAGAACATATCTGTATTATTGTGCTCCATTTTAAAAAGGTATTGGGATGGTATATATATGATCTTTGCATTTGCTGATGTTTATTGTTTGATGATTATTTGAAATTGCTTTAACAGATACATTCATGCCATTTTTTATAACTAATGTAAGAATTCTGACTTTAATATCACATGCAAATTTGAAATCCCTTTTTCTTCTGACTGTGTGGTTTTCTTGGAGACTGATTCTTCTCTCTCACCACACTGACACCGTGTCTTTTATTTCAGTACAGCAAAATTGTGTGCATCAGGCCCAAGACATCTTCCTTGCAAGTGAAGAGGAGAGGAATAAATGTTTCCAAGTGTAATCAGAAAAAGATGTGGTACAGTTGAGACCCTGATCAGATCTGATGATGATGGATTTTCCTTGAGTCTTGATATGTCAGCTTACACGTGTAGGTAGTCTTCATTATTTGCTCCTATATATGAGAATTAGAGAATCCTGGCTAGGAGGGTGGTCGGGAATGTTCTTTCTCACAGGGCATAAACAGCATGTAAGAGCACCACTCCATGAAAATCTTGGTATATTGTATTTATTAATTGCTTGATTTCTTTGAGCAATCTGGAAAAATAGAGATAGAAAACTGATAGCAAATGCTTACAGTAGGAAGAACTGATGTAAGCAAGTCTTGGGTATTTTTAAGCCAGTGTTTTTAGGAAACTGGGCTCATGCTACCTTTTTGATTGCTTCCACAGATGATAAAGTTTCAGCATAAGCTGTATTATATTAGCTGGCAACAGATCATCCATGTAGAACACAGACTGCATGAGTATCTTTATCCTAGTAAAAGCTTTGAAATTTTTGCTTTTTTGAGACACACAAAAGAATCTAAACATGAAAAACAACTGGAGGAAGCCAGGCCTTTTAAGCTGTATTTCCCAGAAGCTGCTTATTTTTGATGGCTTGTTTAGATCTGCCTTAATCAAAGCTGCAGACACAGTTTGTCTACATGTGTACGAGCGCTTTCAGGCTCACCAGTGCCAGCACAGGGAGAGCCAGTCCTGGGCCCCTCAGATCTGCTTCATACTATGGGTTGTAATCCAGGCTGTGAGCATCCCAAGGCTGCAGCTCCTCTCAGGGCTGTGCTTTGGTTGGCTGGGTAGCTGATGGTCAGTCTGAACCAGCAGCCTAAGAGTGAGTCAGCAAAGACTCTGCCAGTGTCACCTGCACATGTGGCCTTGCCCCCTGTCGTGTGTTGGAATGATTGGATTTGTTGTTCCCTCTGGTCAGACCTGCTCCAGTGTTCCTGCCCCAGCATTCCCCATTATAGTGATTGTCACCCCCAGGAGTATTTTGGCACAGGGTTTATAGGGCCAGCAGAGGCAGGTCTGGGTCGCTAAGGTGCTGGATGACAAATGCAGGAACTGAGAAAAATACACTGTCAGAGAAGTAATTCCTGTGTTTGGATGCATCTGTGTTAAAATGCAGACCATGTCTATGGATTTGATTAAAATGGGGTAGTAAAGGATACTGCTTTACAGCACTGTGTTCCTGTTCAGATGTTTGCATTTTCTGAAAGTTAGTACTTTCTATTCCTTAGTTTATCTCACTGAATTTCACTGTGATAATGTTCCCAGAAAAAGCTAAATTGTGGGAAAGCCAGAGAATGCTGAAAGGCTGTAATTTCTCCTCCTAAGGAATGTTGTTATCTTTCAGCATGAGCACCCTTGACATCAGCTGGTCTTGCTGCAATATTGCTAATGGAGAAGTGCAAGGACACTAATAATGGGTTTGGCATCATCTGGCGAGGCACACGTCTGTCCTTCCTCCAGAAGGACAGAGAAGGAAAAAGAATATATTGTCCTTACTCAACAGGGTATTGTTCAGAATCATATCCATAGCCTGGGAAACAAAAATCATCATTCTCTCCTTTGATGTTTACATGAGGTGACAGTGTAAGGGCTTTTGGAGAGATAATATGTCTGGTTGGAATTTTTTCAGTAACTTTGTGGCTCAGGCCTGCTCCAACCTGAGCTCATTTTTTTCCAGCTAAAAACCATATTGGAGTAGACACACGTAAGAGAAAAGACAGAATTGGAAAGTATGGAGAAGGTGTGATTGTCCTTTACACCAGGTCACTGCAGGCATAGTTAAGTGAATGGATTCTGCAACAGGATGCATTTCACAAGCATTTAAATGGTTGAGCCAAAAAAATGCTGAAAACTTTTAATTCCCACTCACTGGAGAGAGCTGATCCTTTTCTGTGATGAATCACTTAAAATCAGTAATAATTTACATATTGAGTGAGTCCCATCTCCAGTCTTTTTTAACATACTGATGAATTTTTAATTTAATTTGCTAATGTGTTGGCAAATTATACCTGTGTATAGAAAGGGTCCTTTAAGGACTGGCAACCCTATTTTCCTTTGTGCATCTTCCTAAGACTCTGTTAAAAACTTTGTTTCCTGACTGCAGCTTGGCACCAGTGTCTTCCCCATCTCCCCACTCATTGACTGGATTTGTCCCTGTTGTGCTGCCCAGAACAATCACGAGTCAATCTCACATGCTTAGATAAAGACAAGTTGACAGGTCTGGATATGATCTGAAAATATGAAGGTTTTTTAAAGACCACAAAACACAGAAATCTCTGTGAAATCTGTGTTGCAAAAACACACTAAGTGTTTGTATATTTCAGTACTTCTGGTCTTACATCTACTAACATTTCATACAAGATATTTCCATGACAGACCACATTTGTTCTTACAAAAGCAGCTTTGGGAACACCAGAGATAGGGGTTTTGTTTAGTTTTGGTAATGAGTGGAAGATTAGTGGAAAGTTTGTAGTTGGATCTAAATTTCTGCAAAGAGTAATTGTAAAAAAAAATGGGAAGCTTAGATTTGGGCCATCAGGGAGAAGATTTATGGGAACATAGAGCTTTAATTGGCCATACACAAATGGCTAAACTTTGCTTTCTGTGGTTTCTAAACACAAAGTAATCCTTGTCCTCCTGTCAGGAAAAAAGATGTAATATCAGAGGTAATGTTATACTGAGATTTCAGTTAGCTCAGACCAAGATATTTGTCAATTACAACCCAGCAGAACATTTGCTAGAATGATATTGCCAGAGTTTAAATAATTAAAATTTAGTTGTCTTCAGCAAATAAATAAAGTACACCTAATGGAGCATTATGGAATATCCTTGATGTTCATTACTTCTTTGGTCGTAAAACTCAGTCATTTCTAATGGCTCATTCAGGCTTTTTGGAAAATTGTCATGATACAAGTGTAACACCTTCCACCTGATTGCAATGCAGTAGTAGATCTGGAAAATAATAAAAATCTGAATTTCAGTGAGTGCTAACCTTTACTCCATAAAGCTGTAACTAATTGAATTTAGGCAGCCAGGGACAGAAATATCCTTGTGGAAGCTACTGGTTACTTCCATTTCAATTCAGATTTGGAGTGGGGCAGAGTTCAAATATATCTCATGTGTTTTCATCAGTTCAACAGGAAACTCAGTTGTCATGGTAGAGCCATTTCCATCCAACTTTTACATAATAGCTAAGTGCTTAGAGCAGCCATCTCACCTCACTCGCTTCTTCAGTTCTCATTTCAGAGAATTGTGCCCTTTCCTTCAGGTTATAAAATGATCTGAATGCTAATGCTCTCCAGTATGCTCTTGGAAAGTTGTTTTTTTGTGCATTTAGGAATCCAGGAATCCTGAGGTCTAAAGACAAGCAAGGAGAAGGATGCCTGACCCTGGACTGTAATTGGTAACACATGCAAGCAGGGGTGGAAGATGCTTTCCTTGGGTTTTGTACCCAGAATTCCTTCAGTTTTACTGAATTGTAGAGTGGTGCAGATGCTAAACAATCTCAAAAGCAGATTTCCTTTTTATCTTACTTGTGCTTTTTAGAATCTAATGTGGAAAAGTAACCACACCTAAATTCATCTTGCTCTGTGACAGACAGATCATAGTATGATCAAATCCACTGTGATCATTCTGTGCAAAAATAGGAGAATGCTTTTTATTTTGTCCCTTGGTGTTTGGCTAAAGCTACATCTTCTTTAGGCATAATTATCAGTAACACTAAATAAAACTGCTAATGCTTTTAATGGTATAAACATGGGAAATCTTGTACAATTTGTACAAATTAATTGTTAGGGAAAAGTGAGGGTATGAGACATAAGGGGAATAAATATAATAATAGGTAACTTTATGTAGCAACAAATAAGGTGAAAAGGAATTATAAAAAAATACATTCACCCTTGTCTGAATATGACTGAGTGCTATTTTAATGGGAAATTTTAACAGAATTGGAAAAAAAAAAGATAATAAACCCAGTGTCTGAATTATTAAAACAATCTACCCCCAATTTGCTTCAATTAAATACTTAGAGATGCTCCCAATATTTTGATTAAGAAAAAAATTAGAAAGTTTCTTATTCACCTCAGCAGGCAGCTCTGCAAAATGGAAGGTCCCTGTGCTCCTCTGAAGCCATTTAATGCATATGTGAGCATGGATTCCCAGAACTATCTATAATGCATATAGTGCTTTCTGCTCTCAGTGGCTTTTTTTTCCCACTCTCTTTACGTCATTTGCCATTTGTGAGGGTTGCCAGGGTAATGACCAATCATCCCTGGAGAGATGCCTGCTAGTAAGGACAACATAGGCTCTCTCTTTTTTGGTATTCTGCAGTATGTATTTGAGAGCTATTCTAGCATCCAGATTGCAGAACTTTTGTTTAGTTAGCAGGGAGGGAAAGTTTACAGAGTATGAAATAACAGCTTACAACTATTGAGGTAAGTGAGGATTTTTCTGTTTTATTAACTGTCCTGTCTGGATTTATTCAAAGCACTGAGCATCATTACTTTATTTTGTTGTTGTTGTTGTTGTTGTTATACATGTTGCTGACCTTGAAATTAGAGAGGTTTTGCCTAATGTGAGCAATGAAATCTTAGTAGTGCTGCATGTACAGGAGGGCAGGATTTTATTCTCTTTGTAATTATGAACCCACAGCCTCTCTAAGCACTACAATCACCCTATACATCCACTCATCCCCAAAATATTTTCGTAAGAATTAATTAAAAATAAGAAACCCACAGAGTGTTGTAATGCAGATTTCAGAGCATGAGGTGTGGTTGCCTCTCAGGCAAATGGGAAGTTCTGAATACCCCTCATTATGCTGTATGTACACATTAGGCCACATCAGCTGGGAACTGAATATCCAGAAAGGAGTCCTGTCCCATAGGATGCTGAAGATGTTGAATTCCTGTTATTTTTAAGTGTTGTCTGTTGAATAGCCACTTGCAGGCTCACAGGTGACTCTTTGCTCACCTATGGACAATGAGAAAATTGAGTCTTCAGGCTGCAAACCTTTTTTCTGGCACTGGGATCAGTAGTGTAAGCTAGTGGTGGCCATTGCCTCACAGAATGGGCCCAGATTTTTTTTCTTTTGCATGAAAGGGCACCTAAACAATACATGAGAAAAGAGGCAGAAAAAAATCTATTCAGATGTTCCTAGTGATCTCAGAAGTTTTTATGAAGTATTTATGTGTAATCTGGGTTATGACAGATATCACTGAAGTGGTTGCTTTGAGATGGTTTCATTTGGGTTTTGTTGTTGTTTTAAATTACCCCCCCCCTTAGAATTACTCTGGCCTGGTTCCTTGTTTGTGTGATTGCTTCTTGGGAGGGAGGGACAATTGAAGAAGTGGTTGTATTGTTTTTCTGTAAAATTGCCAGTATATCAAAGTTCAAATTAGTAACTGTCTCATCAGAATTACTATTTGCTGCTTAATATTTATGCACCTACACATGTGTTTCACATCCTGGCAATCTCACCTGTCCTGATGGGCACAGTATATATAAACCAGAATAAAGCATACATATTTATTGTACTCTATTTTCTGCTTACTGCAAATACATACAGAGTGTAATTTTGGCTCACACTTTTCCCCAGTAGAAAAATATGTTGGGGCATTTAATTTAGTGTGGTATATTGCTAAATTTTCGATGTTACTGTGTTCAGATGTGTTTATGATAGTTTTGCATTATCAAAACAACTGGAGTGCAGCAGTGAGTCTGGATGTGTATATGTGAGAGAGAATTCAGATTGACAATTTTAAAAGTCTGAGATGAAAATTATCTTTTCATCAGGCTGTTGAGAAAATATGCTTGTTCAGAAAGTTTCCCCTTTCTAAAAATTGTTACTGTTTTTCGACATCTTTGTGCTGGGTATCACTTTTAAGAAGTTTAGGATATGAATAATATTAAATGCTTGCACTGTAGAGGAAAAAAATCAGTAAGCTCAAAGAAAATTTATTGTTTTCTAATGTTTATCAGCATTCCATATGATTCCACTATTTATAGCAATCTGGGAAGCAGAACCTCAAACTGATGGTTTTGTATTATTCTAGGTTATGTCTTTTGACAGAGAAACCACATGATGACATTTAGATAAGGCAGGCAGTTAGGAATGTAGGTTTTCAAATGAGAGATTCAGAGGTAAACCTTCCTGGAGAAGATGGTGGGTAACAAGCCTCAGTCTTTATCTTTCTGTCCACCTTTTCCCTGTCTGCTTCACCATCTCTCTTTCCAACTTGAAAATGCTCCGTAGCTGTATTGTGCAGAGAACAGCATTTACTTCCAGATACTGGGACAGAGGGAGGGAAGCTGCAAGGAGGAAAAGGGAACGAGGCTGCACTGTGAATTGTTCACAGTATAACTGCCAGTAATTAGGGCAAGGTATCTGTGGCCCTGAAGAGAGGAATAATTAACAGCACAAACTGATCCACAAAAAGTCAGGCTTCAGACCAGGATGGGAAAGTATGGCACAGGCTGAAAAACAAGGAGATGCTCATGAAAGGGAGAACATGTCAGGATGGCAAAAGAGAAGCCAAAAGGATCAGTCTCTCCAGGAGAGGAGATAAAGGCTGGATAAATTCAAGAATGTCTAAAAACATTGAGTAGCCCAAACTCCTCATCCCTTGAGAAACAGAAGGCAAAAAATAAATGAAGGTGAATAATCATCGAGTAAACAATAGTTTCTAAACATAGTGTATGACAAAGCAAATCACTATTGATAACAGGATTAGTGCTATCTCTGCACTGCACAGCTCAGCCTGAACTGTGGCTTTTGCTGCTGGAGGTCAGTTCTCCTGACCTGATGGATTATTTTATCTGGTAGATGTCATCTCTCCATGATCTCACATAGATTACCTTTTTGGTTGGTTGGTTTGTTGGTTTTTTTAATGAACAGTATCTCTCTGGATCTATCTCTCACAGGAATACTGTGAGTTTTAATTTGTGACTGTAGTTGTTAATGAGACCATCAGATGAAAAATCTACTACTTCATTTTTATTGAACCAAAGCCATATGATTTTGTATTTTATTATCACTGTTTGGAATCCAGGCTGTTCTTTCATTACCTGGGCCTGACTGTCCACTATGAGTAAACATAGTTCTGTTACTTCTGAGATCTGGTGATATAACTCCAAAACTCTGGTGTGAAATCATGGTACATGTGTATTCAGAGCAATAGAGAATAATTTAATTGCATGAACTTAGTTGAAGTGGCCCCAGAAGGCACAGAATAGTTGCAACATAAATGTCTGGTTTTAAACTGTCATTTACTGGCATTTTTGAAAAAAAAGAGTGGTGAAAATGTGCTTTATCATCCAAAGCTGCAATTCAGGAGCACAACAAAGGCATGCAGAGGGAAAGTTACTGCTTCTCAACCAGCAGTATGCATAGTTAGGAAAGGTTGAAATTTGGAAAGTGTTACAGCATTTCCAATGTCTCTTTTAAAGTGTGTGGTGAGGTTCACTTTGAGCAAGTAATTAGAGAGAAAGTGTCTTGTGGTTTAAAACAGAAGTGGTTGATAAATGGATGAGCATTTTAGAGCACTTTACTAAAAGCTTCCAATTAATAATTTTAGTCCTATTTTCAAAGTATTTAACTTGAGTTTCATTGCACATCCATAGGCTCCAAGTTTCAAAGAGAGATGCTTTTGGACATTACATCACTAATTGCTTCATTGTTACATAGTTGCTGTGTGATGCCAGACAAGTCCATTCAACACTTCAGGGCTTGTTTCTACCCCTATATAAAATGGGGATTAGTAGTATTTACCTTATAAGACTGTGGGTGTTCCTGTGATTCTTTGTGCAGTGTTTTGAGTAGCCATGTTGTTCAAGGCCTAGTTACTTAGATATGCAAAGTACTGCAGCACACAGCCCTCCAAGACCCCCCAGTTCATCCTGTTTTTCTGTTGTAGTTACAAGGTCAAGCTGAAATAATCCCCATGATTATGAGAGCTTGTATGAAAAACTTTCCTGGAGAGCAACATCTGTTATCTGTTGGTAACAGTGATTCAAAGGAGCTCTTTGGGAAGAGAATTCAGTCTGTCTCACATGAACAGGATGACTCAGTAATTCACATTGGGAAAGAGAAACATTCTGCAGGCCTCACAAATGTGATTCTGGAGACTCATTACATGCATTATTGTGTGCTTTTGTGAAGCTCCTGACACAGCGCAATGCGAAGGGTTTCTGACAGCCACGGCCCTGTCTTCCAGCAGCAGGAGTGATCCTAAAGCATCCTCAGTGCCAGGGCTGCACACAAACCCTCCTTCCTTTGCCATTCACACAAACCCTCCTTCCTCTGCCTTTCCTCAGGGGCAGCACGTGTGGCTCTCATTTCTGTCAGCTGGGATAAAGCAGAGTTAGGGTGTGACAGCAAAGGGCAATATAAATTTTTCTGTACTCTGCCACACACCTCCCCATTTACTGGTAAGCAATGAACAGCTCTGAGTACAGCTTGGCTTCACTTGTTCAGAGAAATTACATTCCTCCAGTGGGCTCTGGACACACACATCAAATTTCATGGGAATTTAATTTCATTTACTGTTTTACCTAAAATTTGAGCCAAATTCAGCCCCCATCCCTACAACTGCCCTTGCTGCTTGAGGCCTTCAAGTGACAGAATCTCATATTTTCAGCAGGATAAATGATCAGGCACCCTGGCAGAACCTGCTGGGAGTTGGTGTCTGACATTCCACACCCGATTTTCATGTGCCTGCTCCAACCCTCTCTGCTTTCACAGAGGTTTCTGAGCAGACATTGCCCTGGACAGATGGAAATACTCTTAGATGCCATGCAGAAACATTATGTAAAAAGCTCAGGACCTGAAATATTTACAGCTTAATTGACTGAAATTCCTATTGACTTCAATGGCTGTTTTATTCAATTAGGGACTGCAGAATTTACATCATTGCCTCTGGCTTCTATCAGTGCAAATATTATTGATGCTTGTAAAGCTTTTGGGGATCTTTCAGGCTTTTAGTCCACAAAGTGACTAATGTGAAAGTCTTGCTCGGGGGTAAGAGGAGTATTTATATCCATCTCATCTTTCATTTTCTTATTCCTGAGTCTCTCTGTGCTGTTCCTTTGGGAATGCTCATGTAAAATCTGCAATTTAACAAAGAGGGGGAAAGCAGAATTTTCTCAGTACAGCAAGATTCAAGTTTCACTTTGAACATTAAAAGTGCACCTTTCTTATTTTCTTGCCTAAAAGGTAAAAGTGAATCTGATTAATTTTAATCTCATAAAATGACAAAATTAAGGCACTGTCAATTTAGAATGAATATTGAGGAAAATTAACAGTTTCCCAAAGGTGAGCATGAATACAGGGACTGCAATTTGAAACTATGCAGATTGGAGCAGCAGAAATTCTGAGAAAAAGGACTAACTCAAACTGGTGAGAAGGATCAGGGTGGTTTGAAAAAATTTTTACCTTTCTGATCTGCATGTGCTCTAAACCAGTGTTGGAGTCACTATGTGAGTAGCACATAGCAGGTCCTGTGTAGCTTAATTATGACCTCTCAGCCTCTGACTGCAGTAGGAATATGCATAATACAGAAATCCTTATGCTGACTCTGTGTTAGGCCTGGAGAGAACAGGGATACAGCTTCTCCTCCTTTTCATTCAGTGCTTTGGGGAAAAGTGGTGAGTAAACTATTTCACATATACTCTGTGCAGTTGCATTTCATGCTTCTTTTTATCCAGAAACAGCAATGAAACATATATATATATATATATGTATATGTATGTATATATATGTATGTATATATACAAACATATTTTTGTGTGTGTGTGTGTGTGTGTGTGTGTATAAGTAAATGAAAACGAAAGATGGCACAAGCAGTTTTAGGGCTTGTGATAGAAATCTGATTGCATTTCAGACAATATTCTTACTACAGATCTTCCCAGAAAGATCTGCAGGAAGAGCTAGGAAAAGTCACACATATATAACATGCATAGTTTTAGAAAAACTGGAGAAATGTGTCTGTGGCAAAATTTATATAATTCCCAGGTAGAACACTGACTTTCTTTAATTCTGTCGTCATAGGTGAAATGAAATTGGACATGAAAATAAAGGTAGCCTCCTTATAGAAGGCTTCTTTTTTTTTTTTTTAGAAAGAACACAATAAATGTTATCTGTCAGGGAAAGAAGCAGGCTATTTAAATTCAGGCAGCATAGCATCTTCAGTCAGAAGTGCTATTTTTAACTTCAGATGTAGCTTAATTTAGAAACTGAACAGTCCAAGTCCCTTTTTTTTTTTTCCTACTTCTCCGACTGGAGATTTTTTATAATGATGGTAGATACCCTTGTGTGCTGATGCTGAATAGAATAAGAAATACATTATCCTGAGCTTCAAGGTCATGAAAATGCACATTTAAACAAAGCAGCTTTGTGGCAATATTGGCATACACGTGTAAACACAGAGACCAGATGAGATCGATGCACTGTTTTCTAAGCATAAGGGCCACTTTGGCAATTTTCCAGGAGGTTGCATAGAATTTTCATATCCATTTATGCAAGATCTTACCCAGATCTGTATTATTTTGTGTAGGAAGTGCTGTAATTGCATATAGTCCTATAGAATGTGTGATAAAGAGAGTGTAAATTCCAGTGGTTTCTAAGGCAGAAATATTTATGAGAAATCTGGCAGTGATTTCCTGCATTGATTTTTCTGAGCCAGCTTCTTGTATTTGGCTTTGTTTGCAAGTTAATCACAAGAATTGAGAAGCTCATTTCGTTATAGAAGATATTCAGAATTAAGAATTGCAGATTTGACTCTATTAAGTGATTACAGGCTTTTTAATGTATTCAGATTCAGAATATGAAAAAATCCTCTTGCAAATGGAAGTACTTCCAAGATGGCTTGTTGCAAACACTCTTCTTGCATAATTGCATACTCTGTGTCACTCAGCATTCATCGAGTGAATTGCAATAGCATTTCAGCATAAAGCTCAATTCAAGCTGGATTTTATAGTTACCTGTTCAAGCTCAGCTAGAAGAGATTCTGAAAGCTCTTCCAGTTGCATAACAATAACAAGGAGTGGAGAGACATGTGCCATTGCGACAGGAATAATGGGGTTATTAATAAGCTGAATGTGACATGGGAAAGTTGGCTCTGTTTCTGAGCATAGTGACACCTTCACCATTAACTCATGAGCACACACAGCTTCGTACAGTTCCTGAAATTTTGCTTGAAGGGTTGAGCATTTGTGCACATACAGAAAAGTGAACTTTTTCCGTAGTCACCTAAAATCCTGCAATTATATGTGAAAGCTTCTGCTGCCATTTATTCTTTAACTTATGACAGCTAAAATTAGAGGCTTTCATTCCATTGTTTTTATACACTGGGTAGTGTGATGTAATGTAGAAAGAACATCGTAAAACAGGTTAGATGTAGAGTTATAATCATTAATGTTCAGTGGAGGCTAAAAGGAAATATTTAGAGGCTGGACTTCTTCTGAATTGCCTACTTTGGACAGGAATTCTTTCATCTGCCTCTGAAGCTTTTGTTGCTCCTTTCCCTGGCTACAGTCTATGTGGAGGGAATATGGGAGTTAGCACAGAAGCTGTTAGAGCCATTAGACCCTACTGTGGGGTTTCCTTAATTCTCTGCTGGCCACACAAACCTGAATTAAGGCTGAATTTAGTCTCTGGGAGGCATTTTAGTGGTGCTATCAGACCAGGAAATTCAGACTGTGACGCACAGTTTGGATAAGGAATGTGAATTCACAGCCCTTTCTTAAAGAGGCTTTTCTTTATAGTAAAGCAGATATATTGCAGCAGTATTTGCTGACGTGTTTCAGCTTTCAAAAGAGAATGTGTTTTTCTCATCAAAGACTTGATCTGAAGCTTGTAGCAAAAGAAGCATTCAGCACATACACTTTCTTGTTTTAGGTATGTTGGTATGCTGTCAAGAGGCAGGATTCAGTTTGCCTGTTAAAGAAGTTTAAAAAAAGACTAAAAACCATCCAAAAGGAGCAGGGAGGTTGTCAAGAAAAAGATGAAATTTTAAAGAATTGAGAGCAATATTTTTGGTCTTACAGAAATACAGGTTATACTCAAATTTCTGAATACTTTTATAAGATCTAATCAGCTTGACAATAAAACTGTCCATTTGTATCTGCTTTGTTTTCATTCAGTTTGTAGTACAGAGGAAAAAAGCTGGTGTGAGAGCAAATGGTAATTCTACTTTCAAACATTCAGACTCTTAAATAGCAAATTTCTTTGAAGAAATATGGTAACACACAGATGATGAGGTGTTTCAAGTATAGCTCTGATTTGTCACAGGGCAGCACTAAAGTAGTCAGTGACATAAAAGGAGGTTGTAGCGAGGTGGGTGTTGGTCTCTTCTCCCAAATAAGTGATCATAAAAGAGGAAATGGCCTCAATTTGCCCCAGGGGAAGTTTAAACTGGATATTAGGAAGAGTTTCTTCATGGAAAGGATTGTCAAGTCCTGGCACAGGTGCTCAGGGCAATGGATGAGTCACTACCCCTGGAGTATTTAAAAGATGTGTAGAGGTGGCACCTGAGGACATGGGCTAGTGGTGGGCTTGGCTGTGGTAAGTTTAATGTTGGACTCAATGATCTTAGATGTTTTTCTGACCTAAATGAAAATAATTGGTTTTTATTTAGTAGTTTTCATCCACAGATATCAATATGTTTTATAATGAAGGTCAAACACATGCATAATGTACTGACTCTTTCATAAGAATTTTATTATAATTTTCCTGTTCAAAAAGTTTAAGCCACTCTTCTGTGTCACTTGTTAGAGGAAAATGTATCAATGTGTTCTATGCCCACAAATCACAGTAGGAAGGACAAGCAGTAGACAGGAGTTTTTATTAATCAGTGTGCAGTCTTCTCAGAAATAGAAAATGATTTTATCAAAGTGTGACAAATTACAAGAAGTAAATAAATTGATATTCAGGTGAAGTACAGGAGACTAACAGTCACTGTGTGTCTACAAAAATGCAGTGTGCTATTCCTGTATAAGGATTTCCACAAATCAGGATGAAAGCAATCCACAAACATACGTAGGCATCATCATCCCATGCTCTTTCATCTTGGAAGAGATGGTCACAGACGAGGAACTAAAAATAGTCAAATTTAAGAGCGCATGCTCTCGAGAGGGGATCAAAGACTCAGATGCTGATCAGGCATGCAAACAACCAGAAGTATCAGAGCAGGAAGAGTGTGGTTGAACCAGTTACTGCTCTGATAAAACCTGCTACTTTAGCTTCAGCTAAATTTGTGATAGAAACAGAAATGGGGTGCAGAGGCACAGGGGAAGGTATGTGTAAGGCAATTCCTATTCTGTAATCTTGCATGCCTAACACAGGTTCCTAAATGAGGAAGGCAATTTTTCTTGGACTATTGAAAGATTAAATACTGAGGATTTATTTCAGAAAGTAATTCGGAGTCCACAAGTATGGCTTCTGCTCTGAAGCACTTCTGGAGGAGCCAGACACCCTTCAGTGATTTTGTGGGAAACTTGGGTAAAGTGCCTGTCCTAAGGCTGTGGTGTTAAACACAGCCCATGCAGGGCCACTGCTAAGGCAACGTTGTACCCAAACTGATAATTTTTTTCCCTTGGGAAACTTCCTTTTCCCCTCAGGCTTCTCTTTCTGCTTTTTATATGACACACAGATCTTTTGTGTGGAGGCTCAATCATTTGTCTGAAGGACAGAGCTGATCTTAGGTCTGTGCATTGCACTTTTAACCAAGTCAGAGCCTCCTACCTAGATATAGGAGGTTATTTCTCTAATCAGGGTTAACATTCATAAAAGCCCCTTGTAAAAGCATAACTTGTGTTGTTTAGTTCAATAGCATCTCTGAAAAACAGAGCAAGGTTCATAACTAAGCCAAGAGTGATAGTTTTTGTGCCATATCTGATTTAATGAGAAAGCAGTATTTACTTGAAAAGGAAGATATGTAAAATTTGGCTTTTTATTAAAACAGATACTTTTTAAACTCAAAAAATAATTTTTAAAAATTTATTGTTAAATATACAGTTTTCAATTTAATTTCTGAAAATTTTGCATCCAGGGCCTAGCTTTGGAAGTTCTTTGCAGCTGACTTGCAGCACTATTAACACTTCTCATGTTTCTCTGTTGCACTTGTCTTGTTTAATACCAGACAAGGAGCCATGTGGGTGACAGCTCTATACCAACAAATCCTGACAGACAGATGCTATGATTTGATCCTGATATTCACTGTATGTTTTACTTAGTGCTGCAACCAGGAATTTAAAATATAAGCACGTGCTTTTCTCCTTTATATATGTCCATAAAAAAGCCTGATCTGGTGCAACATAATAGTAATAGGAAGCTATTTTAGACCAAATGAAGCAGGGGAACAATGACAATAATATGTTTCATGGTACAAGAAAGCTGACATTGGCTGACATTCATCACCAGATCTTGCATCAGCATTCACCATCCCTAAATAAAGCAGTAAGAAGAAACTTCCTCCTCCTATTAAGTGGCCCTTTATACAGAGGAGATGAAATTCAGCTGATAATGTCACCAGGAAGTGTGTGCAATATTTACAATCCGGTTGACAGTGTAAATACTCAGTCCTTGAGGCAGCTGTGGCAGGGGCACCTCCTGTGGCTGGGCAGAGTCAGGTGTGAGGGGGAATCCTGGAACCAGGGAAATCCAAAGAAGAACAGAGAGCTCTGGCAGCTCTGGAGAGCAGCCTTGGGACAGAGCAGCTGTGCTGGGAGCGCGAGTGACCAGGAAAGCTGTGGGCAGGGATGGAGGGGACACTTTGCAGAGCAGGGCACTGCTCGTAGGGCCACAGCCCAGGGACTGCTCTGGTCTCACACAGTGGTGGGCACTCACCCCACAGCTGAAACCTCTGTTCCTTCCTTATAAAGTTCAACTAGGACAAATGAACACTCTTGCACCTGGGAGAAAATAATCCAGGGTGAGCTTCCTCTACTTATCCAGCAGCTGATACCCCTTAGGAAGTAGTTCTTGAATTTGGAAGTGAAGGTGGTGAGCACAAGACCTGTGAGCTGGCTAAAGTTCTATTCCAAAGAAAGTGGCAAGGCTGGAGAAATGTTGCTATGAAATGTTGAGAAAGTGTTTCTCTGGGGTTAGTCTTGGGAGCTGTTCTATTTAATACATTTACCAGTGTGGTGAGGTGAAATTCCTGGGTAAGACACATTGGGAGGCATTGCCATTGTTGAGAAAGACTGAGCAGATGTTCAAAAAGGATTAGGCTAACTTTTTTACCAGCTTGCAGGTGAGATTATATAAATAAGTCTCATACTGTACAAACCAGATGCTCTGGGTTCAATATGACCTCACCTGTAACCTGGGGCTTTGTGAACTGGAAGTAATAGAGGTGGAAACTGACTAGTGCACTGATTAGTGGAAGGATGAATGTGATAAAACATTGGAATTTAATTGAGGTAGAAAACATAATGCAGTCCTGGAAGGTGAGATGTTTTTGGCAATTTGAAGTAAACACTGATACCATCTTACAAGGAATGTTAACTTCTCTAGAGTAGTTCTATAATTGGGTGTAGCTGTTCTCAGAAAAATTAACTTGAACTGTGAGAGGTGTAAAGAAGAGCTATGGGATGAGCAAGGGAATGGAGCTTCATCTTTTGAAGGGAAATTAGAAATGCCTCATGTACCCAACCAAATGGAGATTTCTAGGGTGATAAATCATTAAATACACTGGGAGCAAATACTGGTGAGTGGAAAGGTTCAGTGTCCATGATCACTGTAGCCTCTCTGCTAACAAAGCTGCCATTTGTTGCCTGTTCAGTAGCTTTCTTTGTGATGTGGATAGTGGACTGGTGTTAATTCCAAAAATGCACAAAATTTTTCGTGTGACACTGACAAGCAGGTGGCCAGTAAGGCTGTGCTTTTATTCGTACTGCGAAAATTACTTGGCAGCCTCAGAAAAACGCAAAACATTTCCAAATCTTGACTGCAGATTACTTACAAGAGAAAGATTTCTTTAATTGAGATGACCTTCCTCCTGTTTGTGTGTTTGAGCTGGGCTGTGGTGCTGTCAGACCCTTAGCCCTGCCGAAGGAGCCAGCTCACTGTGCTGAGCTCTGGGTTTGACTTGGGAGAGCTCCGTAAGTGCGGAGTGTGCTGACATCATGGTCCCGAGGGTGGCAGTTATTAGCTGCTAAGAATAGTTACAGGCAAACACAGAACAGAAAAACCAAATGTCTGCTTAAACCACCAGTGGATGGGAGGCAGAGAGCTGGAGCTCAGCTGAGGGGCTTTCTGTTTAAATGCAAGGCAAACAACATTGGGCATCACCCCGGTACAGGTGATGCTTTAGGGTTCGTGAGCTGGGAGAGCCCACAGAGACAAATTCATCCCTGGTGCAATTCCAGAACTGTCATGGTAAGTGAGCTTTTTATGTTTATTTCCCACTGTTTAGGTTATCTGATCTGAGTGATCTGTGTTTTGCAGTCCTTAATGTAACTATGGGATTCATGAGAGTGACATCGGTGTTACTGCTGGTATAAGCACAGTTCATTTAAAAGATAAAACACAAAACAATACCAATTTTGCAAAATGAAGTGTTCAAGGTTAAGAAATAATGTACAGTAAAAACTACATGTGGGCATAGATTGTGCCTCCTGTCTCCAAGTTCAGGAAAGTATCCTGCTCATCCTGTGTTTTTGGCTATTTGGCATAAATGTTACTACCTTTAGGCCTTGGTTACAGATTTATGAGCTAAGAGGTCACATTTTCAGGTTTTAACTTACTTCCAGTTTTGTAATGCAAACTTCTGTTTAATGCTTCTGTGGTATTAATGAGGTGTTTCAGGTATTGAACTGTTCCAAATTAAAGTTGATAGAATTAAAAGAAAGCACATATAAATACAAAAGCAATATAAAATGAAAGTTAAGAATACAGAGGACTGGGTGTCTCATAGCCTTTGAAAATCTCATTTTGGCTTTTTTATATTAATTAGGCCATGGACAGAAATGTTCAACTGTTCAAGGTTTATCAGTGCTCTTAGGAGATCTTCTAATCTGAGCTGCTCCTAACTATTTTAAACTTCTTAAATCACTGTATAAAGGCAGGCAGGGGTAGAAATATGAAGCTGTGACTCTCCCAGACAAACATCAGAGAGTCTTATTACAAGTTACAAATGGGCCTGAAGCTCCCTTGGCCAAAGTATAATCTTTGTGTCACCCCTTTGTACTCGCCCACACCAGCTTGACGGTGATTCAAAACCATCAGAAATCACTTGTAACTATCACTTGTCCCCTTAGCAGGGAGAACAACCTGTTCTCCCTCCAAATTTGGCACCCTGGCCCTGGTCTCTCTGGTTTGCAGCCAGAGCACAGCAAAACCCCCAAGTCTGCTGGTCCTGCAGAGCCTGACTCACGTCTGTGCCAGCCCCTTGCAGGAGCCTTCCCAGGGGAATGAGGAGCTTGATGGATGTGCTGCAGCAGCATGTCAGAGTGTGCTAATCAAGCAAAGATCCATTACAGTGTTTTGCCATTTTGCAAGACCCAATGACAGGAACTTTGTGAAGTATAAAATAGTTGGATTTTACCCTGTGCTTAGCCTGTAAAAGATGAGGTCTCTAAAAGATACTCCCATCCTGTAATTCTTTTCATGTTCTGATTCATCTCTATTCAAATTTATTTGGAACTAGGATTTGATTCTGCCCTATTGCTTATCAATTTTTTGTAAATCTGTTTGATAATTGTTCTGGATACAGATTAAGAATCCCTGGCTATTCTGCTTGCAGGGTGTGACATATAAAGTAGAAGTTTTTCTTGCAGATCAGAAGGCAGGACTGACGTAGGAATTACTGTCTAAAATTACATTGTCTCTATTATGTAGGAATTCAGACAGTGATTTTGATAGTCCCTTTTGTCCTTTAAAAATTATAATTTATGACTCAAAAGGTGCTATGCTGTCAGTCAGAAAATTTTTCTATTATACTGAATCTTATTTTTAATGGTGTAATATCCTGTTCTTTTAGGTGCAAGTGTAGTGTTTTGAATGCAAACTGATATACAGTCATTTTCTCCCATCTGTGAAACAGGCACCAAAAAAAAAAAAGGAAAAAATAAGATGTAAGAAACTCTATATACAGTGTTAGTGTCCAGAGGGGGAAAATATAATATAATTTTTAAAAAAAACAACAAACTGAAGAATTTTTCCTCATTCCAAGGGTTGGTGAGTTTTATTTTTTTTAGGAAAAGGAATATGCATAGGTGACTCTTACCTGAAGGAGCAGCATCTTTAAAGATAATTATGAAATAGAAATACAGGGAAGCTTTTATGAAATAAAGTGCATATGGCTCTTAGCATGTGGCCAAGTTCTTCTTTAGAAAGATTTCCTGCTGCATTCATTTTTCCTTGCTGTATCCCCCGAGGGCTGAACGTCGCTATCTCCTGCAGACAATGCAGCAACGCCCTGGTTTTGTACTGGGGAATGATTTTTACATTCACAAGCTGTTTCAGTGTTCCAGAGCATTGCATTGTTCTAGCATGGATTTATCTGAATTTTCTCATGAAAAGATGATTCTCTCTGGTCTGGGGGATGCCATCAGGGATAAAGGCACATGCAGTAGATCTTGTGGCAGACTTCATGTCTGCTTGATGCTTTCCCTGATGGCCTTGACACCAATTATAATGTCAGTAGGGTAAAATAGCCTTTCCAGAAAGTGATTTTCTGTTGGAATGCTGGCAAAATACTTCTTCTAGTACTTCTATAGGTGGTGGCACTCTCTTGTTCTGTTTTCAAGGATAAATACAGAGGTGTACAAAACACTCCCAGGAAAGAGGTAAAAAGTGTCTGAGCCTTGTGCCCTCTGACTTCAGCTGAGCAGTCAGACCCCTGCCCTTTGCTTTTCAGTGTGCAAACGGACCAGCCATATATGGAAATTATCTCAGCTGAAATTGAAGCAGTGTAGAAAACAAAACTGGATAAATGTCTGTGAATGGATCTACTTGATTTTTATAGAAAATATAAGAATGGTGGACCTAAATAATCAACAGAATTAGGGTAAAAGTATTTATAAAACACCTGAGGAAGTACATATTAATCAGTTTTACGTGTCCCAAACTCTATCACATTGAAATGATGAACAATTCAACAAAATATATTCCTGGAATGTACTTAGATCCAAGAGCAGGAAGCTGAGTCCAGATGGAGTCAGACTGGAAATGAGGCATGTGTCCATTAGTGTGGGCCACTGGAATATCTGGAGGAGAAACGTGATTCACATGCACAGCTCAGGGTTTGTCCCTGTAAAACTACACGTGTAATCCGAATGAATATTGGTGAGCTAAGGGATCTGGTGCACAAACTTCTCAGAGAATGCAGTTGATTGTTGCTGTAAAATGCCAGACTGAGAGATCAGAATAATCTCTCTGGCTGGAAAATCCACTGATCTGTAGCAATAGCTCTGTTCTCTATGTGCACAGTAGACAGAGAGCAAAAAAAGGTTTTAGTTCTACTGCAGAATAAAATATTAATGGTCCTGTCTCACCACAGATTTTCACAAAATTAGATATTTAGATTGTGTCAAACCTTGGCTCATCACCAAGGCTACTTGCCATAAAATTTCTGACATCAGAAGAGCAACACCTGTATTAAAGTGAAATTTGAAGATTCTCTAATATATAAGTTTGTGAGATGGAGTCCTTATCCACAGCAATCACGTTGTCAGCAGTGCTGTTTGTTTGAATTAATGCTGCAGATTGGATCTGGTTGTTGATGCTGATCTCAACTTATATGTAGGACATAAACTGAATACATTACATTTTCTAACGTGCCCAGCAAGAATTCTCTGACGCAAACACCAAAGCTGAAGTAAGTGGAAGCAGGCAGTTCTCAGCCTGAGGTGCCAGGCCATTAGAAATTCCAGGTTCCTAAATGTAAATGTAGTATAATATCCAAGCTGAAAGGTATCTCAAAAATATAGCAAAGATTTATATTATTCTGACAACACACTGGAATCAGCTTTTACAGCTGACACTGAGCCAAACCCAGCGAAGGAGTCTTTTGATGTATTTCAAGAAACATGTTTAGTGTCCTGTAAGTGCATCTGTCACCATCATCCTCTCAGAAAAAAACCCAGAGAAGGCTGTTTTTGTTTTTTAATCGTTAACCCCGCACTGCTGTGCCTTCCTTCCTCTCTAAGCTTCCCTTTTGTGTAGATGAAACCTGGTGATGCAGTGTTTGCCTATAGGCGTCCTTTTTCCTGCAAACACAGAAAACCCTGAAGAACAAATAAACTGTTTAAGTTGCTGATCCTGCATGTTTGCAAATTCATTGGGAGATTTGGCTCACATGTAAGGACACAAGGATCCGGCTCCTAGGGAATAAACGTCAAAGAACATGAAAAGAAAAGCCTTGGTAGGCACTGGGACTATAAGAACAAAGAGTGCTTCCAAACTGCAGTAGTAAAGACCACTGGGAAATGTGGGATAGTCTGACAGAAGCAGTAAGAATGATGGTTCTGAGTCAGGCACTGAATCAGAAAAAAAAAAAAAAAAAAAAAAAAAGAGAGTAAAAGAAAGAGGCAAAAAAGGCTTGATCTAAGTGAATTAAAGCCACTTATATTCCTGGAACTGAATTATTTCCTCTTTATCAAAAAAGGAAAAAAAAAAGGCAAAGAGGTTAAGAATGTAATTATACATCGCAGAAAGAATTATGTGGCAATTTCTGTCTCCCAGGCTTACTTTCAGGGTACAGACCGAAACTCTGATGCACTGCCTGACTTTGGAGTGTCTCAGCAGCATTGCCTGTGCTGCCTATTTACTTTTCAGCACTTCCTCTCAGAGACTTTCTTTTAGCCCATGTCCTCTGCAGGCTTTCAGAGGAAGCTTGGGGTATTATTCTGGGATAATAAACAGAAAGCACAGCACTGTCTTCTGTGCATAATCCCCCTCCTTCCCCTGTGAATTTACAAATACTGTAGAAAAACAGAATGATCACAAAAATAGCTGGGTTAGAAGATCCCTCAGCCCTGAGGACTTGGTTCCCTGCTCTGTCAGGGGAGTTCAGACTTATCTGTGACATCATTCACTATTTACCTCTCCCAGGCTCCAAGGAAGTGCCAAAGCCCATGAACCATCTCCCCTCTTTCCCATCTCAGAATATTTTCATTCCATCCATCTCTGGCTGGACACAGTGCCTGAGCACTGTGGTAGGGGGTGTTTCCAATGCACAGTAATGTTTTGCCCAGTCATATGTCAGGAGGGAGCATCCTCCCACTGGTATGAACAACATGAAGGAAGATGAACAGTAACTGCATTATTTCCTTCAGAAGATGGATGGAAGTGAGAGGGAATATGGTTTAGTGAGCTGTTTCAGGGCCTTGCTCATCAGTAGCATGCCATTGTGCATTTGTTTCCTAGTGTTTACAAACAGAATTAAATTAAAATTGTAAACCAGAAAACCATATTTCATGTGCTTTATAGATTGATGACAGACAGCATAAAATGCTAAAAAAGAGATCATCTGCAGTTAATCTTCAAAGAACCTATTCACCAATATAAAATTGACAACTAAGATTTCAAATAGTTAATCTTCTTCTGTCCTATATGCTCACTGTCTTTTTGTGTTGTGTGGTTTGGTTTTTTGTTTGCAGTTTTGGTTTTTTTATGGATGGAAGCTGTTTGGAAATAGATATACTAAGATTCAGTTATTCCTAAGACTTTATAATTTAATGGCAAAAATCCATTTGCTTATGAATGCATTGAGGTTGCTGGACTGGGCATATCCAGACTGTGCCAATCATCAGAGAGGGGCTCAGTCATTCTTAATTGGCTGAAGGGTAGAAAAAGAGTGGGTAGAAAGGGTAGAAAATTTCCTACAGACTTTCTTCTGCCTCTCCTGTTGTGCTGCCTTGGAGTAGATGATGCTGCTGTATTACAGAGACCACCAGGTTAAATTAATATTATAAAAACAACCCCAAAAGTTTTATGGAGTTGCAAACATCATTCTCTTATTATCCCAAAGAAAGTTTATTTCTTGCCAGTTCCCTTGAGAGAAGAGTTTAAATTGCCCTTTTATGGGAAGACAGCTGCCCAAAAAATCCCCAGAAAAGGCAATCTGAGCATGGGCAGGGCCAGCTGGAGCAGTGGGACTGGGACTGGCGAGCCCCTGAAACAAAACCGCAGCAGAAGCTGCTGCAGAGCTTCCTTGGCAAGTGCCCCTTGGAGAAGCCTGAGACAGCCTGGCCTGTGGGAGTCCAAGATGAAGCAAAGTGAACAGGAATGAAAGAAAAAAAAAAGCAGGGGAACAGTGGGAAAAGGAAATATTCTTCACCTTGTATGCTGGGAAGATCAAACCACATTGCACTGGTGCAGTGTTTTGAAGGATGTTTTGTCTTAGGCCCTGAACTCTCCCCAAGCCTGTTTAAGTCACCAGTTTGATACACAGTGATACCAATGAGCACCAAGCTCATACTTCCCTCCTCTCACAGACACACATTCTGCTGGATTCTTGCTCTTTAGCACAGTGGTGAACCAACACTGCTAAAACACCATCTGTTTTGCTGTGTCAAGGGAACCAGCTGCCACTGCAGCCACATCACTGAATCACATTACAGCCCTTGGTCTAATGACATTTGTATAGATCTCCAGCTCTCTACTATTTGCCACTAATCAGGGTAGTCTGAAGATAATCATGAAGGGACATTATACCATTTCTGCCTTAGCTACTCAATTCTTCAATGAACACACAAGCCAGCATGGCCTGACTTCTCAAATTCCTCTTGCTATATGTATTTGTCTTCCTTTTAGCAGAAGTAATTGAGGGATCAATGAAGCTACTGTGCCAGGTCTATTGCTCAACTCTCCACTTCTCTGTTGTGGTGGGATCTTGTAGGAAATTTGAAGAAATCCAAAGAACAGCCAAACCTCTCCTCATACTTGCTCTGAGAAGCCTACCCTGCCTGTGTAATAGATGCTGATAAACATGATTTATCCTTAAAAGATCCCAATGGAGACAATGCTAGGGTCCATATTAGCACTACTGAGTGCTTCTTCCCTGTTACAGGGAAGGGCTTGAAACTGCAATGAATTTAATGTAATGAATGGAATTATTTAGTATTTTAATCAATGGAGCTTCAGAATTTAACCAGCCATCTTAAAACCATTGCATTTATTTCTAAGATTCAAAATATTATGTTAATAATTTAAACAATTGTAGGTAATATCCTGTTATATTGACCTTGAAAATGCTGATAAACATAGTAAATACAAAAAATTTGCTTCCTAAAATGAAAAGATAAAATGCTCAGTCACTTAGAGCTTCACATGGAAATCATCAGGAAAACAGCTCCTGTTCTAAATGGAGCTGTCAAACTGACAGGTTGCGAAAGAAACCTATTCCCAGCTATTCAGTAGTAACAAAAGATCAAGATGATCCAGTTTCATCAGACCATCAAAGAGGAAGACTTGAATTTGTTGAATTCAAATCAGTTTTCTCTGTTTGCTCACTTAGGCTGGTCCTAACTGCAGGAGTTAAGAAATTCGTAATAAACTGAGCTGTTACTCATTCCAAGAACATCAAATAGCTGTCAATTATAAGGTGGCAGAGACTTGAATAAAAATGCAACTGCCTTTTTTGAGAAATACTTTGGGTTGATCACAGCCACTTTGACGTAAGATTCTCTGCATGTGCAATTAGCAACTCATTCTGGCAGTTTCCTTATGGGAATTTTTCCAGGGATATTTGATGCAAATGTCTCTGAGAATCAGCTGTGGATGCACTATGAGGATAGTTTAGAAATCTTTTCTGGAAAAGACACCTCTGTGTCTGCTATAGTTTAAACAAGAATGTACAGCTTTATCAATTCCTGACCCTTTGTCCCTGTCCAGCATTCAGCTCTACACTCTACTCCAGCCTTTTCTTCTTTGGAGCAGTGGAAGCCTTGGTGTTTTTCCACTTGCTTGTTCATGTATTTACCAAGATGCTTGAGGCTACTTTGCAAAGGTGCTACAGCTCTACTGGTTGACATTCAGCATGGGCAAGCAGAGCAGGCCAAGGAAAGAAGCAACAAGCCAGGAAGGAACAAAAACCTTTCAATCTTGAGTTCTTTTTCCAAACATCTTTGAATCAGCAGCTCTGGGCCCATCCCAGCTCTTGAAGGAACGCCAGTTCAGAGCTGTGAGTGAATAAGGTGTGTGCGGGGGTGACTGCTTCCGTCATTTGTGAGAAACCTCATTTTAAAAAGTGCCTCTTCTTTTGCTGCCTTACAGGGCCTTGAATGGCTCAGAGGAGCTGGGAATGGCTCACAGAGGCTTTTTGTTCATGGCCTGCTGCCCAGTGCAGCCCAGCCCAGGCCAGGAGTGACCAGGAGCACAGCCTGATGGATGATGTGAGCTGTGCCTCAGTCCAGTTCCAGCAGGAGCATCACAAAAGCCAGCACTGCCCTTGTCCCCAAGTGACTCTTGGCAAGCCAGGGCTGTTTTGGGGCAGGACAGAGCCGAGGCTCTGGGGAAGCAGCTCCTCCTGCCTCGCATCCTCCCCTGCACTGCGAGGGGGAACTCCAGCCTGTGGAGCTGTCAGGCTGATGCCTTCCCCAGCACTGGGATGACACGCAGTGAAAACAGGCTGGCAACAGGAACAGAAATCAGGAGCATCTTGGGTTAGGAGCACTGATATCTTCTGGTAAAAAATACACACAAGAGCATGAATGGTTTCATTCAGAGTTTTGGACCAAAGCCCTCTGTATATGAGGGAAATCATTAGCACATCATTAGCTCTCATGCATTAAAATGGAAATTACTTCCTTACTGTAATCTCTAATTTTATTTTATAATGTTTTTACTATTTCTTTTTTGTAGTTTGCTTGTTTAGTCTCTCATACTGGGCATTTTCACTCTGCTTCTATTTAATTTCACTTCTCTGTTTGCTCGCTTGTTCTTCCATCTGAAAACCTCACATGTTGGGTAACTTACTCAGCAGCAAGGATAGAAGGAAACAGGTGGGCAAGCAATCTGAATTCTGATTTTGGCTCTGCCACTGGTTGCTTGGCAAGCTATTTACACCACTCTGTGCCTTACTTTCCCAGAGAAAGAGATTCATAGTTGAAGAACAGTTAAAAATTTTTGACAAAAAAGAACTGTGCAACTACTTAGTGCTATTTACTGAAGGAAAACACACATAAAACCAGGAATTTATTCCATGTACTCCTTAAAATGTCTATCAGTTAAACCCACTAAGCCTCTGTTCTTCATTTTCCTTTCTGAATTAGTTCTAAATGTTGAGTCATCATCATTGATGCACACATCCAAACCACCACAGACATCTTAGCCTTCAACCTGCAAAAAATCCCAAATGTTCTGGATTCTTCAGCCCATTTAACAGGTGTGATATACAAGTAGCAAATCCTGGTAACTACTGAGACACAGCTACACTACAGATCTGCACAGGCACTGCAGAGGGCATGAACTGCTCTCTCCTTAAACTTTAATGCTCTCTCTATTCCCTCCCTCCCCAGTTTAATTTGGATTAAGTGTTCACCAGCAGGGCACAGCAGTTTGTTAAGGGTACAGTTATTACATAACTTTATATTACTTACAGTCCTATAAAAGTGTGGCAGATAACAGCAGAGACAGTATCATTCCTCTACCTTGTTCCTCCACGGTGCCATTCTGAAATCATTAATTCACAACTGAATCCCTTTTCCCTCAGGAATGGCTGGGGTCAGAGCAGCACTGCTTATGCTGATGGAGGTAAAGAGCCAGCAGCAGCATTATGCTGAAAAGCTTCCTAAAAATGGTCTCTGTCTCCTTGCTGACCTGGAAACCCAGCCTCTCATATCAGATTTCCTGATTCATGACCATAAAACTCTTCAGGTACCAAAAGTTTTGTAAGTTACATGGCAAAACTTCAAAACTACAAGCCTGAGTACCACTGCTGACAGCTTGGTGTAAGCTCAGCCTCAAAGTCCAGGGGAAGATGAACTACATCTGTAATTATTCTGAATGCAGCCCTTGACTGCAGTGAGTATTTCTTGCTGCACTGCACTCGAGGGTTAGCTTAGATTCCAAAAATGAATTTGTGAACTTCACTGTAAAGCAGCTGCAACTCACAGAGTTAAATTCTTGGTTCATTTTACTGATCTTCACCGAAGCATTTGCCAGTGTGGCCCCTGGGAGCTTGGTGTTCTGCAGCCTGCAGGAAGCTGCCATGAACTGTGCTCAAGGGGACAGTGTTGAGGTTATGTGCAGCAGGATTTTGGATGTGAATGTGTTTGTGGGGGGCACTGTGTGGATACACATACTAAAAAATATTACACCTGTGGTTTTCTAAGATTAGGTAGCAGTGGAATGCAAGAATCTCATTAAAAATGTGAAAAGCAGTTTGGTTTTGTTGTGATGAGAAAATAGCTTATATTTGTAAGCATTTCTAAAGGTAATTAATGTACCTGATCATGCTTATTCAGTTGGCTCGCTAACTTGTTCCATGAAAAGGCCAAACAATTTCTGCACAGACTGAACAAAATAATACTTCTTTAATACTCCTTTCTTCCTAATTCCATGCTTTTACTATCCATGCCAGGTTACTGAATGCTTTGTTAAGCTCCTTTCATGACTATTCATTTTCTTTTTTGTCTCCACTCATTACACTTTATACCTGGCATACAACTTTAATGTATGTTATACCTTTCATTTGTCGAAGGAAGTAACTGAAAACTCACAAAAAGTGATCACTTGCTGTTCCCTTTGCAGCACATTAGTTCTTGTTTGCTCCCTACTGCACAGAGTGTCAAATTCTGGGGACTAGGATTAGGTTTGGTATATGGTAAAGTAAGTGTAATTTCCAAAGCAGGATGTAGAAAATGCCATGCTCAGAATAGGTGGGAGAAGACCTACTTGGCTGAAAAGGACTGGGAGATTTTTCAAACTGAGAGTTAAAAAGGGATCTTCGTTGTTTCTGCCCCTCCCATCTGCTGTTCTCTGCAGCTGAAAATGGGGCAGAAAGCCAACATCGTGACATTTGAGCAGACAGCACTTTATGGAAGTGTCTATTACGATTCCACACCCACACCCATGGTAGGAAGGAGCCTGCTCCCTGGACAAGGCAAGCAAAAGTGCTTCCAGAGTTACAGCTGATGCGAGGCTCTTTCCCCGAGTCTGGCATTTGTAGGCAGACTCTTACATTTTTCTGTGTGGGTTTTAAATAAGATTCCCCTTCCTCTGCTTGCTTACTCCTCTCCCCCTCCAGAAGGAATCGGAGGATTTGTAAAACACACTGTTGAGTTTTCTCAGCCCTCACGTGCCGTCCTTGCCTGGGGATGGGCTGGGCTGCAGCAGCAGAGAACGTGCAGAAGCACCGGGAGTGAGATGAGCTTTGCCTCACCGAGTCATCTCAGACAGCGGTGAAATACCCTGCAAATTACAGCGAGCACGTGAAACCCAGCGACTGATCCCAGCGTCAAACTGATCTTAGAAGGGAGCACTACACATGAAATGGCTTTTTCAGCCCCTTTGATACCTGCCACTGTTCTTTTACAATGAACACTTTCAGCGGTTCCACGCGTATCCTTCATCATTTTATCTGAAAGAAATACACGCATATATATAGGCTGTACGTAAAGCATCTATCCATATATCCCCACTCCCTTTTCTTCTGTTTAAATAGTGTGCAGTGATTGTTCAGTTCTCTTGAAAGGGTGAGTCACCTGCAGCTGCACAATGATCTAGCTGTGTAACTTGATAAAGTATTTTACTGGACCTCAAAAAGTAAATACAGTGACATCTGTCATTATTTTGGTTTGTGCTTGTATTATTTTTCCTTAATTTTTAATTTGAATTAAATATTAGAAAATTAGGGTCTGGAAGAAAGGAGTGAATGTTAGACTCCAGTGAGAGTAAAACCAGCAGACTGAAGGTAAAGCAGGAAAATCTTTGCTGTTATATTTAGGAATGAGCTGACAAAGGGATATCTGAAGAAGAATATGTTTTCCATCATGTATATAGAATATAAAGATAATATGTGTAATCCTTCTTAACAGAGTAATTAAATCAGTAAATTAAGTGAACTTTTAAGTCTAGTGCTCCCCAAAAAGGTTTGACTAAAATGAAGTGTGATTGCTCACTGATTAATAAGGGGTTAAGTGCCATTTTAGTTCCTAGATCTGGAAAGAAAGATGTAAAGTGAGGGAGAAGAGATGTAGATTAGCACATCTCACCTGCAGAGCTGCAGATTGCAGTGGCAGAAGAGCTGTCAGACATTAACAAAGAAAGAGGATAAAGCAAAGGCCGTAGTGCAGCTGTGGGGAGGACAGTAACACAAACAACCCTGAAAGGAAACCAGCCTTGCCACTGCAGAGGTGTCAAGGAAGAGGACTGCCCCTTTGGTAAATGAATTCTGAAGTCTGAATTTGTTTTCCTGAAGTCAGTCAAAGCGGTTGTGTGATTCAGTCACACAATCACCATTGCAGGGGATTCCCTCTGGATCTATGTCTCTTAGCTATGGGCTGGGTTTTTTTTCTCCTCTGACTTGTCTCCTGAGCAAACACCACACCTTCTTGTGTATCCTGAAGTGTTTTGGGAAGCAATCAGATAATGGACTAATGAAATGTGGGGGCTTTCTGGTACAGGCAAAGTACCAGGCTGACACTGAACCCTGCGTTTCTCTGGAACCAAGAAAAGACATGCAGAGGCTCTGGTGGTATTTTTAGTCATTTAGATTATACATGTCCCTGTCCATCTTTGTGCCTTTTGGCCTCAGCCTTGCCGAGACTGGGAGGTTTTTTAGAAAATATCTCATTGCTTCCTCATCCCCACTGACTGATCTCACATGTTGTTTCACAAATTTCCATCAAAAGGGTGTTTAGGGTGCTGCTGGAGCTGTCCTGGCTGAGATTTTCAGTTACAGCTGAATCAGCACAATCTCCAAACAGGTTCCTTTCCTCTGCCTTCCCTTCAGAGGTGTTTCAGACTCACCGGGCAGGAATCCAAGCTCCAGTAGCATTTAATCTATCAGAAACCAAAGTTGCTGTGTTGGCTGTAGTAGCTCATAATTCAAATGTTAGAGAAACTGATCTGGATATTGATTTTAAAAACTAATCTGGCACTGTGTCCCAAGATTTCTCTTTCACTGCAGAACAAATTGACGCCTCATATAAATTCTAAAATAATACAAAGCATATTGCAGAACTGGCATAAGAATGGCTCCATCAGGGGTAGCTCTGATATTGCAGAGTGGGGTTTGGCATGTGAAACCAGTGATCAGAAGCTGAAATGGATAAAAGCTGGTGGCAAAACACTGCCAGCAGGAGAACTGGGGATTTCTATTCCATTAGGAGTTTGTAACTGCATGGAATAAATTACTAAACTGACTACCCAGTGGGTGAGATGAGTTTTATAAGGAGAGGTAGTTGCTGTTGTTTGTATTGGTTGGTCCAATGTAAGATATTCCTGTTTGCCTTGGACCACCACAGCCACACCAATGCCACCCCTGCAGGATGAGTTCTCCTGTGGAGTGCCCTGTCCTGTGTGCTTCATTTTCACTGCCTGCAACTGAAGAATCTTCCCCGTCTCCCAAATGAGTCATAAGGATAAATTATGTAATTGTAAATGTTTTACTTAGCACTGGAAGGACAAAACCTGATAATTGAATAATATGTAACTACCCAAATTCCATCTGAACTTTTCTAGGGCTTTCCTAGCTGCCTGTTATTTTCCAGAGTTGTTTGAAAACAGAAGATGAGAAATGATGTGCTCATTTTGGAATGGTATCTTGTCAGTAATCACTCCTCAGGGTTCTGAAGATTGTATTAGGAAATATGTAAGGGAAGAAGCATATTTTAAGGGAAAACTATCCTTGAGCCAGTTTCTCCCCTTTATAAAAACTTAAGTTACTTATATGGTGATACAGTGACTCTGAGACAAGTGTATTTTCCTCAAGTATGGTCCAACAAAATCAAACCCATTCCTTGTTGATTTTTGCTGTGTGATCACTCATTAAATGCAAAGTAAACACATTGCTGAATGGCATCTGTCCTTTGGATAAACGAAGACAGATGTATTGCAGTGCAGGGAAGCACAACACAGACTTTGCAACCAGGACAGAGCTATTAAAATCATAGGCCTGAGTCAGGGAATGTGCATGTTTTTTAAGACTGATTTAGGGTAAGCAGTGAGCTGTTTCATTACAGTATGTACTGTATGTTCCAGCACGTGCTGTCTTTAATACTGAGCCGTATATCAGTAACATAGTAATAGCTTAAAGATTGCTTTACTCACAGAAGTTTTGGTGCTCAGTAAAATATTTTGCAGAAATTTGTCATTTTGTGTTGCTGAGGGTGTGGCAGACCCGTGCTGAGAAGATGGATGGTGCAAGTGTGCCATGTTTGGTGCTGGAGGGCTGAGCAGGGCTGCCTTACGCTGGCTGTGCTGAGGCTCTGACTTCTGCTCAGGCGTCCCCCTGGCATCAGGGACAGTGGAGCAGGAGAGACTCAGAGGTGTGGCCAGAGCATCCCACAAATCAGCTATTCCATATCTTTCCAGGGCTCTGGCTGGCTGTAATTGTAGTTTGGCAATTTGATTGCAATAGGAGCATCAGACGTGGGTGGAATAGTCAGACAGACCCACAACACGAGTGACAAACCCCTGTCGGTCAGCCCCGATGATCTGTCTGATCTTCCACATGCTGCTGTGAGGAGGGCAGCATCATTATGGGATGTGGGATTGCAGCTTTGTGAGGAACACACAGGATTTGAGTACCCATTCTACACTTTCTCCCCCCCACATTACTGATCTGTGAAGTTCAGTGGACTCAGTCCTTGCTATTAACCAAAGAGAAACACCACACCCGCGTGCTGAGGGGGAGATGGGACTTTAACTGATCACAGAATCAATTAGGTTGGGAAAGACCTCTGAGATCATAAAGTTCAGCCTGTGACCAGTGTCAACCAGACCATAGCATTGAGTGCCATGACCAGTCTTTCCTTAAACACCTCCAGAGGCGGTGGCCCCACCACCACCTTCAATCCCTTTCTTTGAAAAAATTCCTTCTAATGAAAGGAATGTCCAACCTAAACATCTCATGGCTTGAGACTGTCCCCTCGTCCTGTGGCTGTTCCCTGGGAGCAGAGCCCGGCCCCGCCCGGCTGCACCTTCTTGTCAGGGAGTTGTGGAGAGCAATGAGGTCCCCCCTGGGCCTCCTTTTCTCCAGCTGAGCCCTCCGGGTCCCTCCCGGGGCCACTCCAGTGGAGCATCAGCTGTGGAATGCCGGGGGCATCCTCATCCCCCGTGTCCCGTCCCTCACGGCTATCACTCAGTGTCCCTATCCCCCGTGTCCCGTCCCTCACGGCTATCACTCAGTGTCTCCATGTCTCGTGTCCCGTCCCTCACGGCTGTCTCTCAGTGTCCCTATCCCCCGTGTCCCGTCCCTCACGGCTGTCTCTCAGTGTCCCTATCCCCCGTGTCCCGTCCCTCACGGCTGTCTCTCAGTGCCCCTATCCCCCGTGTCCCGTCCCTCACGGCTATCACTCAGTGTCCCTATTCCCCGTGTCCCGTCCCTCACGGCTGTCCCTCTGTGTCCCTATCCCCCGTGTCCCGTCCCTCACGGCTGTCCCTCAGTGCCCCTATCCCCCGTGTCCCGTCCCTCACGGCTGTCCCTCACACGCGGGGTGACAGAAGCGCCGCCAGCAGGGGGCGTGGCGCAGTGCGCGCTCTGACGTCACGCGGCGCTGCCATGGTAACGGCCCGTCACGTTGTCCGGTCCATGCGGGCGGGGCGGAGCCGCTCCCGCCCCAGCAGCGCCATGGCGGCGGCTCGGTGACACCGCGCTCCGCGGCCGCCCGGACACCGCAGGTACCTCCGCCCGGGGGATGTCCCCGCGGCCGGGCTCTGCCCGCGGCCGGCTCTGCCCGCCTCCCGCGGCTCCGCGCGGCCGCCCCAGGGCGGTGCCCGGTGCCCCCGCGGCTCCGCTGGCCGGCCCGGGGCCGGGCAGCCTCGGCCGGGCGGGGCCGCGTGGGGCCGCGGGCCGCGCTTCCCGGCGCGGCGGCAGCGCCGGCCGCTCCCGCGGGGCTGCGGGCGGGCGCGAGGCTCCCGTGCGCTTCCCGCCCGAGCCGCGGAGCCCGAGGACGGGCTTGGCCCCAGCGGGGCGGGCTCGGGCTGGCCGGTGCCGGGGAGGGTCCCGGGCAGGTCCCGGTCCCGCGTCCGGCGCTGCCCCCGCGGGGCCGCCCGGCAGCGCCGCGCCCGCCCCGCCCCTTGGGCGGCCCCATCCGCGGCGATGGGGGGGCATGGGCGGCACCAGCGCAGCGCTGGAGGGGGGCGGCTGGGAGGCAGAGCTCGGGCGGCGCCGCCGGCAGCGGCCCCAGCGCCGTGAGAGCCCGGCAGGTGAAGCCCCCGGCAGGGAGAGCCCCGCGGGACAGGGGCCGGGGCGGCCGCGGGGCGAGGGCGCGGTCCCGGGCTCCGCCGGGAGCGGCGGGATGGGCGGGCGGCAGCACCCGGTGCCGTCCCGCCCGCCCCGGAGCGCGGGCACAGCGCCCGGCTCGGCGGGGAAGGGAGGGGCCGGGGCACGGCCCGGGGGGTCCCCGGGGTGGTGCCGGGGACCGGGGGTGCGGAGGGGAGGGAGAGGCTCGGTACCCCGGGCTGGGAGGTGAGCAGCGGGCGGGGCGGGGCGGGGCGGGGGCAGCGACCCCCGGTGCCGCCGGGTCCGGCTCGGACACGGCCGGGCTGCGGGTCCGTGCGGCCCGGGAGCAGCTGCCGGGCTCAGGCAGCCCGCGCTGGGCAGTGCCGGCGGGCACGGGCTGCAGAGCTCCGGCTGGACCGGCACCTGCGCTCCGGGCTGTGCTGCGGGCGGCAACAGGCGGCTCCAGCCTCGGGAGCAGCTGGGGAAGCTCCGCTCCCGGGTCCGAACCTGACCGGAGCAACCCAGCCCTCGGCTGGCTTTCAGCGTTCCATAAATCGGCTTTGTGGCGAGAGGCTGTGACTTAAACGCCTTCCGTGACTATTGTGGCAAAGGTGAATCGGAAGGTGCTCCCCGTCTTTAGGAAAAGTGCAAAGTCATTAGGTGCTTTTCGTGTCATGCTTTGTAGGTATTGCTCATTTCTCCATCCAGGTTTATTTTACTTCTCTTAAATCTGCTTTTTTTATTTTTGCACTTGTTGCTGAGATTATAATCTTTAATTTTTAGTTTGATTTCTGTTGGAAATTGTGAAAAGTATCCAAATTGCTACCAGCTATAGATGTGGTAGACTAGTTTATGCTGTAATATTATCTAAACTAATGCAAAATAAGCTTCTGATCTGTTCCCTCCTGTTAATTATACAGTTGAGAATGTTGTCTTTTATTAGACTGGTTATTGTAACTTGGAAAGTACATGATTTTCCAGGATGGTTTTCAGTTCTGAAATAGAAGTGGGGTAAGTCTCAAAGCTAAGTATGAGCTGAGGAAAAAAAGTGCTTAATTTAATTAGGTATAATCAATTTCTGAAGCAACAAAGGAGTAGATGCTCCTCTGCTGGGTGGAGGAAAGGAAGGGGAAAGAATGGCAAAATGGTGCAGGGAGAGGAGACAGGTACCAGGCTGTAAAACCCGCTGTGAAAGCCAGGGAGAGATGAAAACTGTTCTGTAGGAATAGCACGGACGTGAGTCTGCAAAGTCATGGGAGTGTTCAGGGGAAAACCTGAAGCTGCTTCCTGACTTGTGTTAGAAATATGGGAAGTGATGTAAAAGATGGTCACTAACCTGACAATGAAGTGTCAGCTACAGGAGGTGCACTTACTGCTTAGAGCTGGGGAAAGTCTGCAGCCATGCTAACAGGAATAATAACTATATCAACAAATTAAGATGAAACAAACCACATGACAAGCACACACAGTCCTGAAAGTCTCTTAATTGGATGGAAATTTCAGTGGGTTTTTGCAGGGTTTGTTTGTGATTTTTAAGAATGATAGCTGTGGTGAAGTTAATTTGTGCTTCCAAAGAGCAGACTGATGTTATCTTGGAAGAAGGGGGCTAGGGAAATGAGGGAGATTGTAAGTACATGGATATGTCTTGCTGTGTGTCTGCTCTGGCAAACTATATTTTGAATTATTATTTCTCTAAAATGAGCAGTTTTCACAGTGAATAATGCAGATGGGTTATACAAATTTAATAGGCTAAGAACTATGCTATAATAGTATATTATATACCTTTCATGTTAATCATGAAAAAATTGAGTTTGAGTTACAGATGCCTCTTTCTCTCTCTTCTGTATTGTTAAAGTGCTGCACAAATAGCTGCTGCTTTATCTCTACTCCAGCCCTTTCTGAGTGCTTGGCAAGTTGGTATTGATTAACTGCTCCGGTCATTTAAATCTTAAGTAAAAAATTGTTGGCTGCAAATGTCATCTGTTACGTTTATGTTGGATAATGAAAGTTTCAACTGTATTTTAATGTTGCTTAATTGAGGACTAATGCATCTCGTGTTTAATTTGTGCAAGTATTTTAGTTTTCAAGTTTCTAAAGAAAAATATAGGACTCAAAAACCTCACTAGAAAACCTTGCAAAAATATTTTTGAATACAGAACTGTGTAGTTCTCTCCTGGACCATTATGGAACTTTAAAAAATGGCACAGCATTTATGAATATAAGATTTTGAAGGTGAATAAGAAATACAAATAAAAAAATCCCCACAGTATGTAGATAAATGATCTGCAGTTACTCTGTTTTCTGCCAGAGTCTTTAATTTATGACTGTTGTGTTAGTGAAGGCAGTCATTTATATTTTTATATCTCAGAAGTGACTTTGAGATGTCTTACTGAACTAGTAAGAAATTCAGAATCTCTGAGCTGGACGTGCAGTGCATGCTCCTAGAATGTAAATACTTTGGGACAGTGATAATGCAGTGATTGTGTTTTGTACTTAACACTGTCTGGAAATATCAGTGCTCAGATTAATGCAGCTCCCAAGTGCCTGGAACTGGCTGTTTAGAAAGTATGCATAGTATTGCTAATCAAGAAAATATTTTTTAAGTTGCACCAAATTTTTTTTCTGTTTTCTAATTGGATACAGACCTGTCACTTACTTCATCTTCTGAAGTGTGTAATTAAATTTAGTTGTTATTGTTTCATTCTTGTGTGAAACTTCTGTGTTTTGCAGCCCAGAGTTTTGTAACGGAATTTATGTGAAACAGAACTGGACCAAGTGCTCCTGAAAAACACGTAATGTGTGCTGTTCTCTTGAGGCTGTGCTCTGGTACCTGATATTAGTGCAGAGAGCTTCATGGAGCTTCCTGGATAACGGGAGGCTGGGCTGTACTAAGCTGCAGCTTTAGTTAAAAGGATGGCACTGTTCAGGCCTGGGGTCATGTCTTCAGCAGTGTTTGAACAGCAGAACTGTCTTTGCAGAGAGCCTGAAACAGAAGAGCAGGAGGGGAATTCCTGAATGCTTTGAGTGAATGTCAGCCTGGATGCCACCAGTGACACTGGATGTGAGATCATTGTGAGTGGCTGTGGGGCAGTGCCTGGGGAGAGCTGGGCTGAGGGTTTGTGAAAGCCAGAATTAACACTGGTACTGATGGACATTGGCTGGCAAATGCTTATGCAGTTCACTGAAGATGGTTTCATTTCATTTACGGTGTCTCGACTTCCAAAAGTTTGTGAAATGCTGACAACTAAGCCAAATTTTGATTCAGTTACTGTAACTCCTGCAATCTCTTGCTTTCTAAAAGGGCTTAAATTGAAAAGAAGGGGAAAGATGGAAATGCCTGTTTGTGTTGTAGAGCAAAAGGCACTCTCAAGTGCCACCTATTACATAAAATTAGTTCTTTGGGGCAAAACAGGTTTGACAATCTGCAGGAATTGTTTTCTTCCCTCCTTCTTATGTTAGATCTCAGACAAATATTAATCATATGGATTTTCAGTGTAAGCCAAATATTTGAGTCATTGTGAATCCCAGTGTTTTGAAACATTAAAAGAGCTGAGTAATGTTAACATTGAAATTATTTTTTAAGGTTTTAATTTTCAAATGGGGTGGGGAGGAGAACAAAATGAAATCATAAAATCAATCTCAGAATTGAATGTGCTTCTTAAATGAGATTGGTTTTGGAGCTGCTTTCAGTGACTGTCTTGGCAGCTTTACAAGAACAAATCACCTCATTGCAATCAGCACTGGGAACTCTTGGACCTGCCTGGTTTGTTTTCATCATGCAGGTATTAATTCAGGTGGTCAGCATCCAGTCTAGCACAGAGCATCCAAGCAGTTTCCAGATAACCTGATGATTTAATTCTTGTTGGATTATTTTTTGTATATGTTTTTTGATATATATATATGTATATATATGCATATATATATGTTGTAATTTTTTCTAACATAAATTGCACTTATGTAATTTTATGTTTATATATTGAAATGCAATTTGTGTGGTATTTGTGTGCATTTGAAGTCTTGTATTAAAATTAAAGATGCTTTTTAATGATCTATTGCTGAAATGTGATATTTAAAATCAGTTTAAAAGAAATATTTGATCTGAGTATTTTTCTGGTACCCTTTGTGTCATAATTGGTTGTTGATGATTGTATACATAAAACAGTTTTATTCCTAGCTTGGAAAAGGAAGACATTTTTCTTCTTCCAGATCTTGATTTAAGTTGAGCTTATTTGTTACTGAGCTGGAAAAAGTATTCAGATTCCATGTATAGATGTTATGCTTGTCAAAATCTGATTTCACACATGAAATTTAGTGTGTACTTATTGATTTTGATCAGCGTTGATGATTTGACTTAAAGATTTTGACAGTGCAATGTCATGTCACAGTACTAAAAGTTAGTAAATTGGAGTTCACTAGGTTTTAGGTAGTTAAATCCTGTAAAAGCTTTCTCTTCCCCTGTAAAATATGAATTAGATTTAGGACCATGTATTTATCTTGTGTTGCTGTTGAGGAGGAAGACTGGAGCCCTTCCCTTTGCTTGTGCACAGTGCTGATGAGAAGATTGAGTTTTGTTTTAATCTTGACATTAGGCACGATAAAAGCAGACTTAAAAAAACACAGCAAAGTTTCCATGACAGCATCAAGTCCAGATGCCCTAGAATTTCAAGAAATTAATCAGGACATTGGTACCATTTTCCTTCCATTGAATGGTAGGAAGGACATAGCAGGGGGGTTGGGTTCTCCTGGCTATCTCAGGGGAGGGGAGTAGTGCTCCACAGGGAAGTGTTACAGCTTTTTATAGGACACTGAATTCCTGTTCTCAGTCTCACTGACTGATACTTGTTGGACAAGAAACTTCTTCATTGATTTTTCAAGTAGTTTTAATACAAGGTGTCTAAATACAAAATTAATTCAAAGTGTGGAGAATGAGATGGCCTGGAAGAAAAACTGTGGCTTGGTGCTACAAACACAACCTTAATTTCTAAGATATGCATCAGAAAATGGGAAACTCCTTTTTTGTTTTGGAAGCATCACTATAGAGGGAGCTGGATTATTAATTCATTTTTTATACAGCAAAATAAAAATACTAGTCCAGAGTAAATATCCTGTGAATGAGTATTTGATGATGTGAGTGCTTCACTGCAGTTGCTCACACTTTAGGAAAAAGCAGCTAATTTGGAAGTCAGATAGCTGGAGATGGGAGGTCATTAAAGCATTTTTTTCCTGCTCATCTGTTAGACGTTCTTACAAATGCAGATAGATGGGCATCAAAAGCAGAGTATGCACTTTGGAAAGGAATGGAGTGAAGAAAGTTGGCTTTTCCTGGTGGTGCTGCTTCAGAAGCTCAAGAAATTCTCTGTTCTCAATCTCTACAGGAACCTCATGGCCCTGAATCGTAGAGCTTTGGTAACTGTGACAGGATGAGAGCTGAAAGGCCAACAACCTTAGCAAACAGTTGAATTGCTGCCGAGTTTTAGAGCTGTGGCTGTGTTTGCCTTGTCATTCACAGGCATCTCTGTGCTTGTGTGTAGCTTCTGGAAGCAGGAGCTTAATCTTTAGCCATTTTTACCAATCCATCATTCACCACTGCTGAGAAGAACTCGAGTGGTGGAATGCATATCTCAGACATTAAACCCAAAGAGACTTTCAAGAGCAATGTCTGCTCTGTGGTGAGGGCTAGAACAGGCAGGGATTTAGCTGAGCTGCTGTCCTGCTCACCATGACTGAGACAAGTATGGAGCATTTAGAGCAGCAGCTCAGTGGATTGGAAAGACCCTTGAGCAAAGCAGGTTGTGGAGCCATGGGCTGTCTCCTGGCTGTGGTGCCTGACTGATTATTCCTGTCTATAACCTTAGGCTTTGTCTCCACAGGGGAATTCTGCTGTTTATAACCTAGTGAGTATCATGTGTTCATAAAAAAGTTTTCATATAAAAAAGTTGCACTTTGTGAAAGACTAGTACAGGTGGGAATCAATATTGTGCTTCTTTGCAGCAGCAGTTTGTTTCTTTTATCCTCTTATGTTGGAAACTTAATCTAGGCCCATTTTCTTTTCAGGCAGATAGGTAATTTCTGACTATGGACCAGTTAAAAATTGCTTCTACAAAGATAGCCTTTGTTTTGAGAACCCTGCAAGTGTGGAGATAGTTAGGAACAGAGTGCTGCTGATATCCTTAACATAACTTCTTTCTTCAGTATTGGATGTTGTATCTTCTTTAGTGAGCAACTGCTTGAAAACAGACATTACTGCTTGAGAAAACATCAAAAGGAATTCCAAGGAGTATGGATTAGATATATCAGTCTCATCACAAGTGGTATGAGAAGTAGCTACACAGCCCATGTGCTCTTAGTCCCATATTTGCAGTAATGAGGGTGGAAAAACAGTAGATAGGGGTTTTACATTCTAGCATTGAATTTCTGATCTGTAGTGTGAGGTTTTTGGTAGAAAGTATATGTATCTCATATAAATGTGAATCTCAAAAAAAAAAAAAAAAATTTAGAAAAGCCTGCTAAGGTAGCCTGAACTCTAGTCTGGAAGAGAACTTAATTTTCATGGCTTCAAATCACAAGTAATTGACCAGAAATGTATTGTGAACCCAAAAGCAAAATTAAAATTAGACCTGAGGGCAGTAGTTTTATCTGACCTTTGGATAATTGGTATTAAAAAAAGCACAAATGTTTCTGTTGCCTTGTTTTGCTGTGAAAGGGTGCAGCTGTAAGCTGTGAGCAGCACATAATGCCTCGCTGTGACTGCAGTACCAGGGGAGTGCCAGTGGTGCTGATGGGGAGGAGGGAAGGCTGCTGGGGACCATGGATCCATCAAATGCATGGCTTCTCCCGAGCTGATGGGACATTTGAAAGGATGCAGTGTGTGTGTGTAACTGGTACTGCTGGGCTTTCTGCTCCTCAAGAGAGTGAGAATGCTCCACTTTCAAAAACTGTCAGCCAGGAATTATTGCGGGCCAGTGAACAGTCATCCGAGCTGAATGGAGGCACTTTTCCTGTCGACACTGTAGTTTCTCTTCATGTGTATCTTCTCTGCTGACTTTAAACCTAAAATTTTCTGTGCACTTGGTGCTTTTTATGCACACTGTGCAGTCTGCTCACTCTCAGATAACAGGAGGCTGCTTCAGTAATCTTTTGTGCCTGTAGGTGCCAGACCAGATTTTATATGCATAGCACTGCTTGGCCCTACATGATGCCACTTCAGGAAATAGCAATGCATTAGCCCCTTAAAAAAATCTAAAGTCAAACTTGCTTAGAGATGGATTTAAATGTAAATGAGGGTCTTTGAAAATGACTTTGGATTGTCACTCTGCAGTACACTTCTCCTACTAAAATGTTAAAATAGCTTCTGGGTATAGCTGGGTATTTGAAGAGACAAAAGCCCTCAGCTCACTCCATATGTGTCCACCTGTCTGTCCCCAAGGAAGAAATTGGACTGGAACCATCTCTGTCTTATTATTTAGGGTTATATCTTTCTGCTTCATTAATATATTTCTTGCCATTTCTTACATGTTTTGAATTGCAAAACCAATAATAATTTGTAAGTAATGGAGTGTCCTGAGGTCAGTGAACCAAGTTTTTACTGGGGAATCATTATTATAGTCACTAAAGACAAGATAATATGAATTTCATATGAAGTTCTCTTTGCAAGGCAGTGTGATATTTTTAAGTTTGTGCTTATGTACCAAAACATTTTGACCTGGAAATGAACATAATGAATATAAGATGCAAGAATGTTAATTTTGGAAAAATCACTGTTGGACTGTGAAATATTCATGACTAAAAAATCCTCCCTTCCTGTGCTTTTCTCAGCGTTATGCTTAACACTGAATTTCTTGAAGCTTTTTTTTCTAGAATCTAGTGTGTGTGGGTTAAGAAGAGTAAGGTTTTTCTGTGTGTGTTTTGTGAATGGCTTGGACTTCAGTTGGTTATTAGAAATAAACTCTCATGTCTCTGGGCTTAAGTCTCATGAGCTGCCAGCCAAATGAAGGGCAGCAGTCTCAAGTCAGTGATGTTTTTTTATTAGTAGATTTAAGAATCACTTCACTTTAAATTCTAAACTGATTTCCTTTGTCTGTTTTGTGACTGCTGTCGACAGGGTCAGTGTTTGTTGGGCTGTTTGTCCTCCATGGAAACTGTAATCAAACCAGCCACCAAACCCAAGGTGGGCTGTGCCCTGGTGTGCCTGGGCTGCTCCCTGTGGAGCCACAGCGTGGTTTGGGTTGGAGGGGACCTCGAAGATGACCCAGTTCCAGCCCAACCCATGTGGGTTCTCTCTCTGTGAGCCAGGCCATGGCTTTGTGCTCAGCTGCTGCTTCCTCTGCTCCCCTCTGTGGCTGAGAAACACTCAAGGGTGATGTTTACAGTGCTGAAGGCGAACACAGAGGTTTATATTCTGTTCATAACTGCAAGTTAGTTCTTGTGGTAAACAGAAGTGTTTTGATGTAGCAGGCTTTATTTCAAAATCCTGTTAAAATCCCTGGCTGGCTGTGTATAAAATGGCACACATTTCTGCTCTTTACCATCAGGAGTCCAAGGTGTTCTGGCAAAGGGAGGAAGGAGCAATATTGTTGCCTTGAAGCTGCTTGTGCCACCCTGTTGGGGTGGGGTTGTGTTCCTCTAACTGCTCAGGGCACCTGGGCACACCAGGAGGTGAGACTTGAATCCCCCTCACCTGCAGTTTGCTTGAGTCTCTCTTGTCACCTCTCCATTCCAGCTGTCCATGCAGTTCTGAGCACAGATGTTCATTGGTCCCTTAAAATTGGGGATGGTGTCTCTTAGAGGAATGGGTGTTTAAGTAAGTTCTGCTCATACCCTTCCTCTCGAGAGGCGTTGGTTGATTATTTCCTGTTTTTGTACCAAAGCTATAATGGAGACATATCACTTTAAAACACTTCCAAAATGTGCAGAAGTGCAACAATAGCACTGACCTCAGCGAGCGAGGTCACACCCAGGCTGCTTCCTGTTTTCTTCTTGGGGAGACCAGAGGCCCTGAGCATGGGAGAACTCTCCTTTGCATCTGCCTGGGGGTCGGAAATCAGAGTGGCAATTAATTCCTTCTGACAAAATGAATGTACAAAAATCTTAAGGAAAAGATTGAGTTAGGATTTCCAGGCTTATTTTCTAATTTGTAGCCATTTTTTGAGAGAATAACCATTATTTTCTTAATTAACTGATGTGTGTAAGATGTTCTGTACTCCTTAAAACATACATTAAAGATAAAGAAAGGAGGGAGATGCACTCAAGAGGTTTGAGAGGAGAGATAAAGATCAAGGTACACAGTGGGGCAATTACAGCCCTTTATATACTGTTATTTCAACTTATCCCAACATTATTCTCCTGGATATCAAGTATTTTGACCAGTATAAAAGCTCCTTGCTGTGTTGTCTTTGTTTATTGATGCAGTACTCCTACAAGCAGAACAAAGAAGGCTTGGGGGAATGGATAGCTGGAAAGGTCTCTGAGAAACAAAGGAGAGGCAAGCATAGGGCCAGGGTATAGTAGAAAAAAATACTAAATGTTCCATTTTCTGCAGTGGAGAGCTGAGTGTGTGTGTGGTTCTCAAACAGCTCTACACAGAAAATACATTATGTAAAACTCCACCCAAAATAGTTGGTATATGTGAAGGTGTGTAACTGCAGCACAGCATTAATGTATTTACTTTAAATGACTGTTGTTCAGGCAGAGATTTCACTTGATGTAAGGCTTTGTCCACGATGTCCAAGTTTGTAGATTTTGAATATGTCATTCTCTTCAGGCTGTAAGAGATAAAACCTCTTTTTGTTCTTCTCTAGTGATGGCTCTGGGGAGACATAAATGACTGGGCAAAGCTGCCAAAGTCTTGTTTAGTGTCACTAAATGAAGAAATGTTTTATCAAAATCTTCTCTGGCACATCCTGAATATATGAAGTGTTGGTCTGTGTGTGCTGGCAGGGTTCAGCTCCAGAGGCAGAACCCATTGTCCACAGCCTGAGTGTCTGTGAGTTACCAATGTATCTCCTGTGAGAGAGCTGGAGTATTTCTTGGTGTCTTTCCCCTATATTTAGTAAAGTGCTATAGTTAGCAGTCCTTATGTTTAGCCACCTGTGTGAAAACTAGTAGGGATGATAACATGAAAGCCGTGTGGAACCTCCTTTTTCTTCCTGTCTATTGATAACTTTGAGATCTTTCTGCATAGGAGTTGACACATGGTAGGTAAGCATTTATTTCAGTTCTAAAGGATGGCTTTTTTTGATACAAAGTGAAATTATTACATAAAAACCCTGAGAGCGCTTAAGAATCCAGTCAAGCAGACTGTTCTTTCTGCAGTCCCTTTAATCTCTATATATATGGCACGAAAATAGCAAGCCTTTGTTGTGGGGTGGGGCATATTTACACGTCTCTAGTAACTCCTGCAGAGAAAAATCATGTTTTTCCAGCCACAAAGTTTTGAGCCCACACGTTGCAGAGACAGTACTTTGGAGACAAGACCCTGGGGTAATTTGTCACTGCCTGCCTGTATGATGAAGAATTAAACTCTTAGCAAATGATGCTGCTACTGAATCAGGAACAGTGTAAGGAGTAATTTATCTGTGGAGCACTCCAGCCTGGCAGTGGCTTTCTTGGCACTAGATATACTGTGGAATCTGACTTAGTTAATTATTTTGCCTTGGGAGGCACCTTTATTTTGGTAAATTCATTTGTGCAAGTCCACTGAGGTGCAGTTCAGCCTACAAATGACTGGGGGCAAGGATGTGCCTCCCTGGCTGCACAAAGTCAGTGCTCACAACAAGCTCCCTGTGCTGGTGCTTTGATGGAAACATCTTGTGTCCTTGACTCCATTTCTTGTTGCTTTGGGTGTCCTGCAGTGGCACACCCTCAGCTACCAAAGGTTCTAAAAGGTTCTCCCCTGTCCTGTTGCTTTTCCCCTCAAGGCCTCAGCGGGTGGAACTGTTCATAGCACATCGTGCACATCATGTGTTGTATTTGAAGAGAAGCATCTGACCTCTTTGATCAGAGGTGCTACCTCTGAATGCTGAGAAGCAGATACCACGAGTATTCAGCATCTGAGCAAACTCTGAATATTTTTTCTCTGATTCAACATTTATTAAAACTATGAATAAGTTAGGGAAGTAGACATCACATTACCCCCAGTCTCCTGAGATGGCAGGAGGAGCCCTCACTCACTCTTTCTGCCCATACAGTTGCATGAGCTGATGGTGTGCTGTGTATATGACCAAGTATGGTACAGCTGGGCTCCTGGGGAAATTCATATCTGGAATAAAGATTTTTCCAGGCTGTGAAGCTGCATTCCTTCCAGGCTGTAGTATTTTGATCTTGGAGTGGAGAGTGAACAGGCATCTTGTCCTTTGTAATCTGGTATGGGTTGGTGATGTATCCACTGAGGTTTTCAGTATGAGGAAAAGTCTGCAGCACAGAGATCACCTCTGTTCTGGCAATCCTTGTAAGCCCTGCCAAAGCAGTCCCAGCATTTAATCTGATAAAACCCAAGTTGTTTACCTGGTGCTTGGTATCACATTTCAAGGTTGTGGTGTCTTGCTTCTCTGCAGTGAGGACAGATTTGTAGCCTCTGCTTTGTTAGTACTGCTAAGCATCTCAGTTCTGTGTCCTTCTGTGCTTCACCTCACTTGGCAGGCTTAGAAACAACATTACAGCAAGTAAATCTAGTCTGGGTAATGGTCTTTGTACATAACTACCTCAGTAGTATGGTAACCATACTGCTGGAGATTCAGAAGTATTAAAACAGACACGGGTGCATCCATGAGTTCCAAGCATGTGCTTATCTTGCTGTGTTGCTGTTGTGAGTCTGGTGACATCAGTGAGATGTTCCCACCGGAGTTCGACAGGAGTTCAGAGAGGCTGCTTGCAGAGTTAGTGTGAATCTGGAAACACATCCGTGAGAGCTTCCTCCCTACCCACTCAATTTCTGTGGCTTCCTGTGGGCACATGAAAATGGTGCTTGAAAAAAGAAGTAAAAATCCCAACTGGAAGCATCTTTTTCCCACTTCTGCTAAATACTTAATGGTGGGTGATGATCTGAACACACAGGCTTTGCATTGGGAGCTGCTGCCAGGCAGTGCAACACTGTTGGATACACTTCAATTTAATAGTTGAACTGCACTTAGTTTGTTTACTGTAGTATCTTGGTGTTTATACATAGCTTAATATCTCAGAGTTAGCTGTTCAAATGCTGTGTACTGCAAAGGGACTTCAGTGCTTAAAGCTAGAGTGAACCAGTTCTAAAGTGAACCTGGATTTTGTGGAAGTGTGTGCTGGTTTGAGGGCAGCTCTGCTCATTGAGGTATAGCTTGACCTTGAACCACTGACACATTTCTACTAAGCAGTATTGCTTAAGGCTTTGCAGATTTAGAACATGCTGGTGCTGCTAGGACTTTTCCACTACTAAAAAAGTTTCTTTCAAAAATATGAAGGATCATTATCCTTTTATTCTTTTCAGAATTTTTGTTAAACTAAAGACGTGGGTGAGTGAGAAGGCTTCTGGAGTTTGTCCATATAGGAACTTGGAGAAGTGTAACACGATTTAAAGCTGTGAAGTTTAACAGCTGTGCAGCTGCTGGTGCAGCTTGGTGCAGAAATGGCATTAATGGTGAACAGTGCTGAAATAAGTGACATTAATTAACATTAAGTTTATGTGCAGAATTGTCACTAATGGTCTTTGCCAGTGCGATGCTACAGCTCATTCTCATATCTGCTCACAGCTTTACCTATGAATAGAAAAATGCCCTAATTTTGGGTGCTTGTGACTGGCCATGCATGCTTCCAGTTGTGAAGAATGTCACTTTCTTTATGATCAGTAATTCTCTGTGAGAATGTGAAGTGACTGTTTACAGAGCACTGAAGTGTGTGGCACATCACAGGGCAGAAACTGACTTCCCTTCTCAGAAAATTAGAGATACATCAACTTCCCTGCTAGGAATCTTTATCTCCTATTAAAAATAGTACACAAGACTACTGAACATTGGCAAGCAGCATGGCTGGTTGGCTTTAGACCTTTGAGACCATTGTTTTGTCTGTGTTACCTTTGAGTAGTTCTGGAATAAAAAGGGAAAATCATACTGAAAAGGTTAATTTGACACTGTCAGAACTGAAAGTAGGGCTATATTTCATAGGGGTATCCCCATTAAAGGCATTAAGGTTGTAATTAACTTGATAGCTTGTAAAGGTATGTGATTAATGAATGTGCTAAAGTCATGTTTTTAATGCTTAATCTTTAAAATTGGACACGAGTGTTGATGGCTGGTATGTTACACCTGCTGTGCATTCAGCAGTGTTAAATAGTCTGGGCTTCTGAAAAAAGGAACACAGTGGGAAATGGAGAAGTCTCCTCGAGAATTTCCATATGCTTTGCAACGTCTTTGTAGTTGAACAGAGCACAGGTTTAAGGGAGGGAAATGTGTGAACCTCACAGTTTGCTTCCATATAGCTGGAAATACTGGTTAGAGCTGAGTCACCATCCCTCTTACTGATGAGGATGTGCTTTGATTTGGAGATGATCCAGCTCGGTGCATGTTTGTGAGTTGGTTCTGAAATGAAGTGATACCTGTGGGAAGCACAGAGATTGAAAGGAAGTAGATAGGTAATTAGTGAAGATACTTTTCTTCCTAAGCAACAATAAACTTTGTCGCTCTCAAACACTTGTATAAACTGTTAGTCCAAGGATGATTACTTTATTTTGCTTTGAACCAAAACTTCTCACTGTTTTAAATCCATGAGTGGTGTTTTATAGATGGAAAAAGCCTTTCCTGAGTCAGTCTTTTAGAGCACATCACTACTGAAGTGCAGAGGACCAGTAGCCAGGCCAAATAAAGGGGTTTCCCCAGAGGTCTACAACTTACCAGACACACTGTGACCTTTTTTTTTCCTCTGTTTTTTGGCCATTTTTCAGTGGACTAAATAGGAAGCATAGACTAACGTTTTGAATAGGTTCTTCTTCCTGCTTCTTTTCCTTCCTTCCTCAATTTTCATTTTGTGAGTAGTAGTCTGACTTGTCTGTCTTCTTCTACAAGCTAGAAGTGTTTTGGCTTTTTATATAATGTCATGGGACCACTATTATCACCTTTCTGGTGTGCTTTTTCTGTCTGAAAAAATTACAAATAAGTGCCTAGCTTGTCTGTGAGCAATTTACTTGCTGATGTTGCTTTTACTGCAAGGATTTTGAAGTCTCCATGCGTGTGAATAGACTTAAAAGGTCTCTAGTGGTGTTGGCTGCACTGCTGTGCTGGGGATAAAAAAAAATAAAAATTGATCTGAGGAAACTTTGTTCAACACATTGAAAAAAATCCAATGCAAAAATCTGATTTGAAAAAAAGAAATACTAACCTGAAAGTGTGCCCACATGTGGTCTTACTGTTAATTGATCTTCTTTTTAAGTTTGCTTTGAGTCTTTGTTCAGATGACAACTGCCTTAGGGAGCTGAGGCTGTATCAGCACAAGGATGCTTTTAGGTTTGGTCTTTGCTATCCCATCTCACTCCCTGGGTGCTTTTGAAATGAAAAGATCTCTGTGCCTTGCCTGAAAAAATAGGAGAAAAAAGTGGAGATAATCTGTTATTTCAGCTGTAGTTTAGGATTCAAAAATTTAATTTTTAGTTAAAACCAAGTCTGCCCTGCATGTCTTGTGCAAGGTGCCTGTAATGACAGCCCTGTTGAACCCAGGGCTAAATGCTGGGGGCACCTCCAGCCTCTGCTCTGTGTTGCCATCCCGGGGCACAGACTGACAGAGATTTCTGGGCGGGGGAGCAGAGAGCTGCTACAAAACAGGTTCATAAAGTACAGTGGGTGGTTCTGTTGACAGTTGCTTTTATATTCAGAATAGACTTCACTAAATTCTGCTTTTTGTGGTAATTCAGGAATTGAAATCACTTGGGTCTTGCCAAATTCATTAACACGGTGTACTAAAGGGAACGTCTATTTGTAAGCCCTTCTAAAACCAGAATAAATATATATATATAAATATATACACACAGATTCTTAGGGTTTTGTTATGTTTTTTAAAGAGGAGAAAAGTAACTTTCAGTATTTCTTTCCTCCCTCTTCTTGGCAGGTTTTCTTCACCAGTGGAGCGTGAGAAATAGAGGCTGAAGATGAGTGAGCTGGAGCAGTTACGGCAGGAGGCAGAGCAGCTGCGAAACCAAATCAGAGTAAGAATTGTGAATTGCTTATTTTCCATCAGGAAATTCCTCCTTTAAGGGAATAAACTGTCAAGATCTATCAGTTGTTCCTGATTAACTTGTGCAGAGCTTAAAATATTTTCAAAATATTTGAGTAAAGATCAGAAAAGCCATTAGTATAATGAAGTAAATTCATAATATTTCTGAAACAAAATGTTTGCTGTTGAAGTTTGAGCTTTGGTGTTAGGGGTGTATGTGTTTCTGGAAGTTTTATGTTCTGGGGTTTTAAAAACAGAAGGGAGCAGCAAAGTTCTAGAACCAAGGCATGACAAGTTTGGCTGAAGGGTCTTAGAAAAGCTTGGTCCTGGGCTAAAAGTGACCCCTGAGGTTAAAGCAGGGAGTGTGAGACAGCCTTCCAGAGTGGATGTAATTTCACAAACACTGTTTCTTGGCTTCCTGTTAAGTTTATTTTTATTGAATGCTGATGCCCCCATACAGGCTATTTTTTTGTTGTATTTACTCAGTGAAGATAAACCAAGTGTGAGCTGTCATGCCCAGTCAGTTTTCCAGGAATCTTTTGCAATGTGCATTTATATGTCAGTGATGCAGTTTTCAGTAAAGTATAATAAGCATCTTCAAAGTCTGTTTATTTTTCATCAAAATTTTCAAAGCATGGAGCATTCATAAATCTGATTTATATTTGCAAACATTCCTATCAGTGAAGAGTACAGGTTTCTTGGAATATGTTGCATGTACAGAGGCTTTTTTTAGCGTGGCATCTGCTGGCAGCAGTTGTTGTGTGGTGTCTCCTGCGAGGTGTGAGGCTGCTGGGTGGTGTCAGCCTTGTGCTGAACACACTTCATGTGTCAGGGCTGTGCTGGGGCAAGTGCTGCTCATTCAGTGCCATCCAGGGAGAGCCCTGTGTCCTGTTCTCACTTCATATTCTGTGCGAAGACAAGGTGGGGGTCAGTCAGTGCTGTGCCACTGGGTGCCCCTTCCACCAGCTCTGTAGAGGATACAAATCATTTTTAGCTTAAAATACGATTTTTTTTTTTTGTTCCAGTTTAAGCTTTATTACAGAATTACACTGCTAAAAGGGGTACATAATTTTTCAGTTCTTCCTCTGCATGCTGTGTAAAGACTTTATCATTATGTTATGTTGGGGGAGACAGTTAAGTCTTTGCTCAGTCCTGGTAATCAGTGAGTCTGGTTTCATGCAAAACTGTGGGAAGAAAGAGCTACCAAGCAAGTCAGAGGGCTTAGACTGTGCTGCAGGAATGTTTGCTTGTTTTTTAAATTTTAGAGCATAAAAATCTGATTGGCTCTTGGGTAATGACTCCATTTTGTGGCTTTAGGTTGATGTAACATTTCCTTTGTAACTCTACCACCCAAACTTGTAACTAGATCCATCAGATGTAGCTGAGTAACCGTGGCTATATTGCCTCTGGAGTCCCTTGGCTCAGCAGTGGCAATTGGTGATTGCCTCTTGGCATATGAGTGCAGGCTTGGATACCTTGTGCTTAAGTCTAATTTCACACTCAAAGGCAATTAAAAATGCTCCTGATGACTTAATGTCCATGAAACTTTCTGACCAAATAATTTAATTTCATGTTTGTAGAGATGACTACTTATCTTGCCTATTAAATCATTGCACAGTTTTTGTTTGGAATGGGTAAGAGAATAGATACAGGATCTGAAAAAAGGGTTTTTATGTGTCAGGAATATCTACTGGGCTGCTTATTTTCAGGAATTATTTTTTTTGCACTCCTAAAAAGAGATGAGGTCACTAACAGCATGTGATGTTTTATGTATAGCTAGCATTTTGCTGTCTTGGTTGTTGACAGCTCTTGGGTTTTGTCTGATATTTCCTCTAACAATATAATTACAGAAGATCAGCTTTGTGCCTAGAAGTGAGGTCCAGATAAGGTTGTACCCAGCAGCGTCCTGAGGTGTGGAAAGGGCAGTGCAGAGCTGTTGATCCCTGATGAACTTCAGTCTGCAATATTTTAGAAGTGTTTCATGACTTCTAATTTTATTTTTGCAGTATCTAGGTGATGTGGGCACCTGTGTCTCCCCATGCAGCTGGAGCTCTGGTCTGTGCACAGGCAATGTACAGCCTGAGACTGCAGAAATTTTTAGTGCAGGAAGTTGGAACACTGAACAATGAATTGCCAGATATCTGTCAGATGACTTGATGGTTAAAGTTAATTTCTAGTTGTGTTTGTAATGAAGTTCCCATGTGATGTGTGTGTCCTCACTGTGAGAACTGAAATTGAGGATAATGATTTTTAGAAGTGTTGCTTACTTAGCACAGTGTCATTCAAACCAGACATTTTGGACAAATAACACACCATATTTTAAAAAATACATGTAGTTTGGGGAAAAAACTGCAATCTGAAGTGTGTTCTAGGAGAGTCTGGAGGCTGCACACTGATCAAGCAGTTGGATTTTTCTCACAAACTTTGCATTGTCTTCTGCATGAACTGAGAAAAATCTGCAATTACATAGAGGAGCTTTTTTATGTTTTGACACTAATGATTCTGTTGTGATGAAATATGTAGAAATACAGTTTCAAGGTAAGAATTAAAATAGCCTGTTGAAACTCTCCTTTTCCTGCAATTTTGCCAATTGTATGGCAAGTTTTAGACAGACTCAAATATAGGAGTTGCTAATAGCTCACTCTTAAAGAGAAAAAATTCTTTGTTTCATTCAGCCTTCATTCAGAATTCATTTTATGTTGAACATTTTCAACTATTTCAGGACAAATCAACAAACATGTTTAAAATCCAGTGTGTTTCTTCCTGTAGATGAAATAAGTCCTGAGTGCTAAGGGATTTGCTGCTCTGGTATTTTAAACCCCTCCTGATTCCAGACGTCAACATTTTATAAATATTTCTACAGTTCAGACATTATAAAAATAAGTTGAGATGACTTAATCCACTCTCAGGCTTGCTTTTTGGGAGGAGAGCTATAAAGGGTGGTCAAAATAAACATGCACTTAAGAAATGTTAAAGTTGCAATGTCAAGTAACTCTCAAGCAAGAGCTTGAATAAAATTGAAGATCTCAGCCTGAACGTGCTGAGGCAGTTCCAAAATGTGTGAGCAAATGTTTCTGCTCCTGCTCTCAAAGGGGATGTTGCCATTCCTGCACAGACTGAACTTTGGAGGGACACACAAAGTGCTGGTGAAGAGGCACCATTTTTTGGGGGGTTTTTGGGTGCCTGTTTCAGTGGTTGCACAAGTTGGAGAAATTGCCAGGAGTTGAGAGGGTTCTGTGGCTGGTCCTGCAATATGGCTGTTGATAGTTTTAACTTCAACTTGGGCTGCACAGTTCCTGTCTAATTTGAAGGCAGTTTAAACCATGTTTAACTTGTGCTGCACAGGTCCTGTCTAACTTCAAGCCAGTTTAAACCATTTTCTCAGAAGGAGGTGCTGGCCATGTGCCTGTTTCTGTGTTCTGGGCCCGGAGCTGCAGGAGAGCAGTGCAGTCACAGCTGTGACTAAAACCAGGTCTTGCACAATCAGTGTTGCAGGTGAGGCTCAGTGGAGCTCACCTGTTCAGTCTGGGACTCTGAATTATGTAAATGAAAGTCAAGTCTGTTTTCTAGGTCAGGTTGAATCATATGCAGGAAACAAGTCCTATGTCCATAGAGTCTGAGATAAGGAAAAAACCATGGAGTGTCTGTGTGGAGATCTGAGCACCACCCATTCCATGAAATGGGTGAAGGTGTTACTGGGCCATTCTTTCCCTTTCATTTGTGTCAAGTACATAATCACTGAGCTTTGGTAATCCTGCTGTCTGTCCTGCTCCCCAGATCCTGCCTCTCCCAACCAGCAGGGAGGGTTAATTTGTGCAAGAGCCTCGTGTGGCACAGAGCTTGCTAATCCTGTGTAATATGTGGTTGCTTTTCCAGGTGGATCAGTTCTTCCCTTGTGCTCAGCACACCCTGAGCAAGCACATCCACCCCAGGGAAGGAATACAGGGAAAAGGGTAGGCACTGGGACTTCAGGATGGCTCCAAATGCCTTTGAATCCCATAGTCTGTAGAAAGGGAGATTCAAAGGCTGCTGGGGCATGACCTTTCTTAAGTCCCTCTTCCTTCACTACCCCTCATTGTGTGCCATTGCTTTTTAGATTCCTTGCACAATAAAACAGATTAGGGTGACAGAAGGAATATTGGCATGTCAGTTGGTGGTGGTGTGTGGCTTTGAGTGTGTTGAAATTTAGCTCAAGAGGTACTTTTCCTTTAGACCTTCTCAGCTGATGCTCAGTGTTGTCTTGCCAATTCAGCTTGTTCCATTTTTTGTTTCAGGATGCCAGGAAAGCCTGTAGTGACACAACTCTTGCTCAGGTATGTTCCTGTTCTTTGTGTAGACTGTTACTTGAGAGAGAAAAAAATAAAAATATCAGTTTGTGACTTTATCATGTTCCTGTTCAGTAACTGAAAGAATAAAGTGAAAGAAGCCTTTGGAAATGTACAGTGTGTTTACAGTTATTTAAAACTAAACAAAGCCCCACCAAAAAAACCAAATAAACAAAAGAGCAAAAAAACCCAAGCAGTCAAAACCCTCCACCATCTTAATGGATCCTGCTTCCAGTTTACCTTTTAAGTAGTGTATGTTTATCGTGTTAAATATATTTAGAAAGACTTAAATAAACATCTTTTAGCAGTTTTTTGGAAACAATTATTTTGCATTTAAAGTAATGCTATGCTTTAACAAGTAATACGGTAAATACTGGAGCATTTTCTTTCATTGATGTAAATTGCAAACTCTGAGATTTAAGAATCTGAAATAATCTTAGTAGAACATAGAAGTATTTTAAAAGAGCTTCCTGAAGTTTCATTGTAGCCACTGTGAAGTCTGTCTGCTGTAAAATCTGTTTGTGTCGGTGTTGCTGGGTGTACACCACTATCCTATTTTTTTAATGGTTTTTGTTGTGTGCCAAGATAGATAATGCTCTATCAAAGTTCAAATGTATTTTTGTTATCTTGTGCATTAAAAATAGTTCCCAGTATCTCAGGGGTTTGTTTTGTTTATTTTCAGATCACAACAAGCCTGGACTCGGTGGGTCGGATCCAGATGCGAACCCGGCGCACGCTCAGAGGTCACTTAGCCAAAATCTACGCCATGCACTGGGGATCCGACTCCAGGTGTGTGCAGGAGCCCTGGGCTGCCAGGGGGCTGCAGGTCACACTGGCACCTTCAGTTTCATGGCAGCTCCTGGGAGCCTCGTGGTGTTGGTGCCCTTAGGGCATCACAGACCCCCACTGGGGGGTGGCTCAGAGAAGAGCTACTTTGCCTGTTCTTGCCCTAGATATTTGGCCTTCTCCTTTCACTTTTAACCAAAGTTCTTCAATCAAGAGAGTATGTAATGAGGCATATTTTTTGGAATGTTGGATATTGTACTTTCCAAGATATTGAATAATTATGTAACTTCTGTGGCAGGGATTTAAACACTTCACTGAGAAATTCTAATTTCATTGAAAAAAAGATCCTTTTCTACATAGTGGGAAAAGTAACTTGGAATTTTGTTTTGCTGCCTTCAGAGCAGCTGATGGTGAAGTGTAAACACTGCCTCGTGGTCTGCTCTGTATCATGTCCTCCAGAGAGGAATTAATCTAGAATCTGTTCTCAAGATTTATTTTTGCCTAAATTCCTTATTTGCTTCTGTGCAACTGTGTAATTATATGAATAATGAATGCAGTTGTGGAGAGAGTTCATAAAATGTGTTTTCAGTGAGTTGTTTGCTTGTGTTCATTTTTAATTATGAGTCCCCATGGGATTCCCCAGGTGATATGGAGATTTAGATCTTTGCAGACTTTTTCCATCAAATGCAGCCTTCCAATAAAAATGGAAAAGCAGAAAAAGCAGAAAAATGAAACTTCTGAATCATTTGATAATCATGTATGATGTATGTCTATTTTGAGATTTTTTTGTTTGTTTGTTTTATATTAACATATTTTATTTTGTGTTCATATTTAGGCTACTAGTCAGTGCTTCTCAAGATGGAAAATTAATTATTTGGGATAGTTATACAACAAATAAGGTAGTTATTTATAATCCCTCTCAATAATTCATGTATAAGTTGTGTGTTTGAATGGGCTTATGTCTGTTACGTACTGTGGTTGCAAGTCAAAAATCAAAAGCAGTCTTTCTTATTCAATCTTTTTGTTCCTTTCATGGCTAGGTGAGTGCTAGAGATGTGTTGCAGGTTGTCTCTCTGAAGCAATAGTTAATTATATAGTAATGTGTAACATTTTCACTCTTACTTTGCTAGTTCAGTAGCTGTAGCTCTGCCTGTGTGGTTTTCAAATTACAGAAATTAAATTAAATTGGTTTTGAATTATAGAAATACACAACCTCAGAATTTACAAGAATGCTTTGAGTTTGAGGACAGAGGAAGGAGATGGAAAAAAAACACTGTTAGGGACAACCATCCTGTCTTACAACCCATAGTTTAAAGCTGTTAAAAAGTTGGACAGAGAAATCTTAACTAGAATGAGCAAACCCTAAATGTTGCAGTTTACGATAGCTTTGCTATGAAATAAGGTTCTGAAGGTCTGTAGGTGTGCCCTGAGGTATCTGTCACCGGGAGGTGTGGGTGTGTGTGTGCAGGGAGTTGGATGTGATTGCTGTAACCCCAGGGCTGGCACTGGGGCTGCCCTGTGCTGCTGTGCTCTGACAGGAGCTGTGTCTCTCTGCAGATGCATGCCATCCCCCTGAGGTCCTCCTGGGTGATGACCTGTGCCTACGCTCCCTCGGGCAACTACGTGGCCTGCGGGGGCCTGGACAACATCTGCTCCATCTACAACCTGAAAACCAGGGAGGGCAACGTGCGCGTGAGCCGCGAGCTGCCGGGGCACACAGGTGAGGCGAGCTCTGAGCCTGCACCAGGGGACACAGTGCTGCTGGGGCTGGGCAGTGCTTGTGCTGCTCATGGACTGGCTGGGGGAGAACTGGGTGCTGTTCTTGCATTTGAACCTTCAGCCATTACTCCTGGGTAAAACCTTACACAACTGTTTTGCTTTTAGGATACTTGTCCTGTTGTCGCTTCCTAGATGACAACCAAATTGTCACTAGCTCAGGAGACACCACTTGGTGAGTTTTTGAGCTCTGTTGGCCTTCCCCCACTCCCTTTCTTCCTTTTTTATGTCCCAGTGCCTTAATTTATTTAAAACTTGAACTCTGAAATAATGACAGACCTTGTGTTAACTTCATCTGCAGTGCTTTGTGGGATATTGAAACTGGCCAGCAGACCACCACGTTCACTGGGCACACTGGAGATGTGATGAGCCTCTCTCTGAGCCCAGACATGAGGACTTTTGTCTCGGGCGCCTGCGATGCCTCCTCGAAGCTTTGGGATATCCGCGATGGGATGTGCAGGCAGTCCTTCACGGGGCACGTGTCAGATATTAATGCAGTTTGTGTAAGTGATCCTCCTGTTTCCACGTGGGAAGATTGGGGAGGAAAAAGGCTACATTTGCATGAATTCAGCTTAGAGTCTACTGAGCTACCTTGATTTAAAATCAATTAGTTAGGGTAGAGAATGTTAAATTGTATGTAATGGAGAAGGTTGTGTAATAACTTACGATCTACTTTGTAGCTGAATTATTATTGCCATTATCTGTGATGCACTGCACTGTTCCTGGAATAGTTTCGCCTGTGTTTTTATTCAGTAACTGAGACATCACTTTTAAGAAGTAAGGAATTGACTAGGGAAACTTTTTGAAGCATGGCAATATATTAAAACTGAAAATTGTAGATAAGTGTAATATACTGAGAGGGTGCAACGCAGCCAGGCATCCTCATCCTAATGTTTTCTGTTGAACAAAAAGAGCTTTCAGTGAAATATTCTGGAAGGCAATTAAAATCAGTATTGATGTTGAATATTCCCTGGAATAATTTGGTAATATTTAGAAACTGGATTATATTTCCCCTCTGTCATAGTAACACTATGTTCTGATCTGCATGATCCAGGCTCTGGTAAATAGAGAAAGAAATGTAAGTTGAAGCTGCATCTGTTTTTGATAAACATGAAAAATTGTTAAGGCTGAGAAAATACCAAACACGTGACCAGTACAAAAATGCAGTTCCTATACTTAGACCTGGACCCTGAGATGTGCTGGGCTCTCTTCCATTCCCATTTCAATCAATATTGCTGCTGAGAGAATAACTCAGATTTGGAGTAGATTTTTTTTTTAGGAAATTGATTTGCTTGTTTGCAGTCTTCTGTCTTGGCTGAGCCAACCTGGCTGACCAGCTCAGGAGGGAACACTGTGTTCCACTTCAGCCAGGGTGTGCAGAGCTGGGGTTTGTTTGGTTTTGTAGGAGTCAGTGGCACACACACAACCCCTGCCTGGCTACAGTTCGGTCACTCAGGTGTCCCCAGTACTATTCTAGAGGTGTTCCCTTGCACAGCTGTGTACATGAATTTTTCACCGTGCAGATACTTTAAGATAAACCATTCTGCCTTTGGTGAAACAATCGTGTGATGTGGTTCAGCTCAGGCATGACCATGTGTGTTTTGGTGTCCGATGCACCCGTGCAGTTTTTCCCCAACGGCCACGCGTTCGCCACGGGCTCTGACGACGCCACGTGCCGCCTGTTCGACCTGCGCGCCGACCAGGAGCTGATGATGTATTCCCACGACAACATCATCTGCGGCATCACCTCCGTCGCCTTCTCCAAGAGCGGCCGCCTGCTGCTCGCCGGCTACGACGACTTCAACTGCAACGTGTGGGACACGCTCAAAGGGGAGCGCGCAGGTAGGACACGGCTGCTGGCGCTGCTCCGCCAGAATCTCTGCAGAACAGAGCCAGGGCCTTGCCAGGGCTGCTGCTGACGGTGTGCAGTCTGCTGCATTCCTTTTAATGCTTTTCTCTTGAAATGGCATCCTTTTATTGCAGCTGGTTGTGTCTTCCAGAAGTTGCACTGCATTTCAGTTCCATCCCCGTGGAGTGAGCAGTAAATGAGTCAGGAGAACAGGCCTGTTCCTGGGCTTTACAGATCTGTGTGCTGGGAGATCCCAGCTCTTGAGGCTGAGGAATGCCCTCCAAAATTGCATCTACAGAAAATGTATTTCACTGAAATATATGGAATGAAGTAGTGCAGAATTACACAGTGGCAGTAATTCAGGTGTAGCTACAAGAATCTTTTTGCTTTGCTTTCCCTGCTGTTGTGAGAGAGGGAAAATGGAAATTTCTGGTCCTAGAATCAGTCACTTTTGACAACACAGCATGTTTATAGCACAGCTATTTCTTTCTCACTTCTTACAGTAACTTAAATGCCTGGGCCTGGCTCAGTTCTGAACATCAGTTCTGCTGATGTTTCAGTTCAGACTGAAAATAGATCCTTCTCCTTAGTTCTGCTAGACCTGGATGAGGAACCTTGGGGGAGCAGACAAAAGCAAGAAGAGGTGGAGAGAAAACACACCAAAATAGAAAAGGGGCAGGCTAGTGCTGCTCTTCCATTTGTCACAATATATGGGCGATGTGTAATTCTTAGGGTTTGCAAAACTTGGAAACTCAAGGTAGTTAATACATGCAGGGCTTTGTCAGGAGATATCACATTGGATTTTGGAAGTGCTTGATGGCTGAAATTGTGTATAGCAGTGTATAAAACGGGAAAACCAGCAGAGAGCCTGATTAGGGAGAAGGAAATCTATGGGACAGGAAGTAGAAGTCATAAGGGCAGAGAGAAAAGTGGAGGCAATATTGTGTATAGATATTTTTACATACCTTATTGTTGGATTTTTTGATAAGTCTGTTACAGTCTATGTGATTCCTCAGAGTAAAGACAAAAAGGAGAATTAAGATCTTGTATAGCATCTTTTTAGTACATTTAAGACTTACCTGGGACAGCAGAGTAACAACTGAAGTGCTTGACATCTTGCAGACACTAAACTTCCATTGCTTCTTCTTTTCCAGGTGTCCTGGCTGGCCATGACAACCGTGTCAGCTGTTTAGGTGTTACTGATGACGGCATGGCTGTAGCTACAGGGTCTTGGGACAGTTTTCTCAGAATCTGGAATTAACTGGGAGCCAAACATGTACATTCTCCATTTGAGATCTGGAGAGATCAATGCTGCAGCCTATAGCTGTGAAATAACATTTCTACCTTGTATTTGCAGGTGAAGTTTTTCTATTCACTGATTATTACACAAAAAGGCTTTCTGTAAACTAGAAAAAAAAAATCAAGTGAAGAAATAGGGGAGGGGGGAAGAAATCACTGACTTTTTAAAAGGGGCCAGCACACATTATCATGGTGACCGATAAACTAAGAGCCAGTCTTTTTGTTTTTGGTGGTTTGGTTAGATTGTCCTTGAAGGGTTTTTGCTTGTGCTCAGTCTGCTAATCTTGTACTTTTTTTTTTGTACATAACAGAATATACACATTATAGCAGCCAATCATGTAACATTTGTCTGTATGTAAAGAAATATGTTTGCCTTTTTTAAGGAACTACATTTATAGCTTTGCTTTTAACCCGAGATGTCACTTCTGAGTTTTGTAGTGGGTGAACTAGATTGCTGTTTTCAATGTTTTTGTGAATTTACTGTAGATAAAGTGAAGCCAATGGTATGTATGTGTTTTTTTATAATGGAAGGCATTTGAATTTTTTTAAAGGCCCTGGAGACTCCCAGTTAATACCTACCGCCTTATTCACTCACTTCTTGACCTGCTTGCCTATTTTTGATTAGGGGGTTCTTCCTTTAAGCCAGTGGTTCCTGGTTCATCCACTGGCAGTCACGACCTCCAAACACCAAGGAGTTAATGCCAGGTAGACTTGCACCAACAGCAGAAATAATTGGAAAATAAAATAAATCCAGATGTTCTAGCTTCCTCCCTGCAGGTTTTTGCATCAGTTGTTCCATGCAGTCTGTGGGTACAGAAGCCAAGTGGCCAAGTGCTGTGGCCAGCTCAGCCCCGGCCAAACGTGTGGGTTTGGCTCCTCCCAAGCTCCAGCTGATCTGCACTCAGTGACTTGGCTGCTGCTCAGAGCCCAGAGCAGTGTGCAGAGCTTGCTCCTTCCACACCAACTGAGAAATTCAGGAGGACTTTGCTTAAACTCCTAAAGAGGATTTAACTGTGCAGTTAATTGCTTTAATTCCCCTCCAGATTCAGGGGTTGCCAAAGCACACCACAGCCAAAAGTGCTGGTTGTCAGTTGTGTGCAGTGTGAATTACCAAAGGAGTTGTGTAACTTACCTGCACCTGTGTGACCCCTGAAAACCTCCCAAGATAACCTTGAGGATGTGTGCTTGTTCTGTGTGCTCACTGAGGGCTGTGCCGTGGTGGTTTAGAGATGCCAGATGTTCTGCAGCCTCTGACACTGTAAATAGCCATTTCTGCTCCTGTCCTGATTTGATTCTGATTTTTATGTCAGTTGCTTAAAGATCTCACCAAGTACAGTTCAGTGCAGAGACAGGCGAATCATGTGACTGATGCCCATTTGAAACTGCCCAGGGAGGTTGCTTAACTTTTTGGTGCCTGGCAGCATGTCTGCACTCACAGTGGATGTTCCCTTGGGAATCTGAACATCTGTGGCTATCCTGAAATGGGGGATTAAGTCTATTGGCTTCTCTTAAGTGACTTATTTTAAAGATAACGTGAATTTTAAATCACCAGGTTGGAAGATGATGTTAGTCATCGTTCATTGGAACTGATGGGGAGTCTGGATGTCTCTGGGTCAGGTAGGAATGAGAAAGGCCCAGAATCCTGTAGTATATCCAAATGGATTTCTGGTTGAGATGACTTTTGTGAAGTTTCTGACATTTTTAAAATTTCATTACTTCCAGACTGTGCCTGTAAACTCACCATGTCTGTAATGGTGAAGGTGCCAATAAATCTACCAGTCAATCATGGTAAATTCACTTTTGAAATAAGAAAAAGGCGCTTCTTATACTGGAGAAGGAACATTTCCTAACAGCAGCCTGTGGTGTAGGACCAAAATCCCACTGTATTGTGTCTCACAGGAATTCCTCAGTGTTTTATTTTGTGATCTGTCTGCATTTATAGAACTATTATGGAATTCTTGTAACTCTCTTAAGTGAGCAGCTCTTTGGGATCTTGCAGACTCCGTTTATTTTTTAGTGGTGCACTCTTGATTTTTTTTTTTTTTTTTTTTTTTAAACTCACAGCTGCCTTGAGTAAATCATTCTGGAAATTTATTACTAAGGAATTTTAAGAAAAATATTCTTTTTCTAAAAAATTTTTTTCCATAGAAGTGTGTTTTGAACCAATTTCCTAGTCAACACCTTTGCCAAGACAGGTGCCATTTTTACATTCTGGTATTAAAACTGGTTTCTACTTGTGAAACTCCAAAATCAATTTTACAGCTGTATATAACTTTTCTTACCAGTTTAGGTAGCCTGTAACAGTGGTAATGGCTCTTGTACAGGTATTACTGCAAATAACTTCAGTTATTGTTGGATGGCTGTTGCCTCTTGGATTCAGCTGCTTTTTAAATAAATACTAAGGAATGCCATCTACTTGCTGAGGTGTCCAACAGCATCACAGAACTCTGCCTGTCTCTGCTCCTCACTCAGCCCAGGTCTGAGGGGCTCCAGTGCCAGCACACGAGACCTGGGAGAGGCCTGGGCACAACAGGAGAATCGGTGGCTGGTGCATCTTTGGAGCCTGTGGGAAGCCTGTGATGGATCCTGCCCAGGTGATGTTTGCTGTTCCATTACTGCCCTAGCTTGTGGGGTATTTTTCAAGCCTGCAGATTCCAGTACCACAGGTACTGTGTGATGCCACAGAACTACTCAGGCTGTGGCATTCCCTTCTTTACTCACTGGCAGGGACCTCTGGAGGTTGATGCCCAGCTAAAGTGGAGGTGGCTTTTATGGTAAAAGCTCAAACTCCTCCTAAAAGAAGGTAATAAAATGACATTGGATAGGTTTTGCTTAAAGGATTTTACCCCAGCTTTTAATTTCAAAGAAACTGGTGTGTGCCTGCAGTTGATACGAGCTCAGGTGTGCAGCCTGTGTGACTTTGACTGCACCATGGCAGCAAACTTGCTTGCAGCAGGTCTTTGCAGCATGAGTGGGCACATCTTCACTGGCTTCAAAAGTTCATAGCCAGACTACATCCTTAGCTGAATTTCAAGTAAGCTGTGTCATTACAGAACTGGAGTAAGCAAGAGCATTGTGCCAAACAGTGGCAGAGTAATTCTTGCCCAGCCTCTTTTCTAAAGGCAGTCTGTTACAGCTCGGGAAGCAGAACCATGTGTTTGGTGTAACAAAATTTATTTTATTCTGGTAGAATTTGCCAGCATTTTCTAAGTGATATAACTTAGAGAGTTCTCCCTTCAGGCAAGTGCCCAGCCTGGGCTTGTTCTCATGTAGCCTTGGATGCCATTTATTGGTGGAGAAAGCAGTTGGAGATTCTGGAAACCACAGAAAGCTGCTGCAGCTTCGTGCTGATGTTTGCTGGTTCCATCTGCCTGAGCCCCTTCCTTCCAAGCACTGCTGTGCTGAACTGAACTGCAGAGCCCTGGCAGGGCTGCAGAGCTGACAGCTCCTGCGTTGACAGGATTTGTACCACTCCAAAGGGAACCAGCATTCCAGAGGCTTTTCCTGCCACAGGCCAGGGCCTGGCCTTGCCTTGGCAAAGCTGAGCTGGAGCAGCAGCAGGGCCCAGCATGTCCTTACTGTCATGTACGGCATGGAAGTAGTTGACTCCTTCCTTCAGTTGTGTAACTGCTCGTCCCATGATGAAGTTCACAATTATTACTTTAAAGTGGAATGAAAACATTGTGAAAACATTCCAAGAGTTGTAGTCTGTCCTCTCTGGGGACACTGTCACCTCCACTAGGTTTAGTGCTGTGCTTTAAGATGTTGGTGAGAGTTTTGGCTAATTGGACTAGTTGGTATCAATGGTTGTGTAGCAGAATGGCTGGTTTTGAGATAGCATTTCCTGTCCAAGTACTTAGCATGGGTTGATGGTGCACTGTGTATCCAGTACTCTGGCATGCATGCTGGTCACACTCCTCCTACACTTCAGAGGCACCAGAGCCTTTTATCCAATTGCTGGTTATGTAAAATACATGCAGAATGTTAATGCAGTGTTGTTATGGTAAATGTGTGAACAGTGTTACTAATTGATATAACTGATAACAGATTACATGTGCCTGACATTCTTATACCACACAGTATGTTTAGGTTTTAACTAATATGGACTTCGGTGGAATAGTCTTAGGTATTTCAAGCCTTTGTTTTACTTACACAATGGTGCTCTCTTTGTGGTTTTTTTTGGTTTTTTTTTGGTTTTGTTTTTTTTTTGTGTTTTTTTTTTTTTTTTTTTTTTTTTTTTTTTTTTTTTTGTTTTTTTTTTTAAATAAAAGCATCTGAACACTTGTAGTACATATTACATCCAAAGGAGTCCAAAGCAAAATGCTTCTGAACATGCTTAATTTTACTTTGCCTTTAGTTCCCAGCATCTCTCATCAGCTTTGTTTTGTTTTTACTTGTTGCTGACTACTTTGGAAAACTTTGGTAATGTTACCAATTATGAAGTGATTCTGCACTGCCTTTGGATTGTGTATGTATTCAGAAACAGTCTTAAAGCTTTTATTTAAGCTATTAAAAAACCAGGGACTTGTGCCATTTGTTCTTTACCAGTGCTGTTGTAAAAAGACTTCCCTGTGACAAAAAAAATCACTTGCTATGAACTTTGTTTATAGCTTTTTTTTTTTTTTTTTTTTTCACGATGGATCTTTTCCTTTGTATTTGTACAGTGGCTCAGTGAAAGATGTTGCCATGAGTTGATATTGTAACCAATAAACAAGTGCTTTTAACCAGCCTGGCTCTGCTGTCAGTGTTGTATTAGAGCAGTTCCTGGCCTCAAAGTGTTCCTGGGATGGGGATGGAGCAGCCACACAGCAGCAGCTGGGACCTGTCCTGGATCTGCATTACCTGTGGGAGTGATGTGCAGGTCTCCACCTGGTACAGAGCTGCCAAAGAACTTACTAGAGAACAGGGATAGGACTTCCTTTAATAAATAAAACTGTAGAATACATGCATTGCAGGTTTCCTTGATACAATGTCAATACAAATGCTCCACAAACAGAGCATGGATACACAGCTGTGCCCTCATGGACACCAAGGCTGGGCTGTTACTCAGGGGTGGATGCCACAGTTTCCCTCAAGCCCCCAGGACTCCCCATGCACAGTCAGAAGGAACAGCTGAACACAGTGGTGGAACTGCTGTCTTCCCTTAACACCTCTAGCATTACATCTTACATCTATTTCCTGATGAGACAGCCCTTAGTTACTGGAAAATAGCAAACTCCTATACCTTAGAGCTGAATCTTTAACTTAGTCAATGTTAATACTGCCATAAAAATATATAAATACTCTGAAAAGGCTTTTCTTTTAAAATAATTTTTAAACGTCTAGTTAGAAAAAAGTAGATATTGAATGACTGCAGACAGCAAGAGCTGAAGTTTTTAGAGGCTTTGCTGGAGGTGAGCAAAGGTAAAGGACTCCACAGATGCCTGGACTCTGACCTAGAGGAAACCTTGTCTGCAGCAGAGGACTGGGCAGGGAGGGATGGGGGGGTTTCACCATGTCCTACTCCCTGAATGCAGCAGCAGGAGCTCCAGGGCTCTCTTGGCTCAAGGAGGTGGCCAGAGGAGCTTTGAGCCCACTGCATTGCCTTAGTACCATTCACCCTCATCTTTGCTGCCCTTTAAAGAGGAACCACTGTCCAACACCTGGGCACTGCTTTCCAAACATGGCAGAAGTCCTGTCCCATGCCAGAGTTTGTACTTCCCTCCACTAAACAAAATCACATCCACACGGAAAACCCGCACCCTCCATCCCTGGACAGCTCCTAAGCAGCTGAAAGCAGGATACTGGGCCAAGCTCTTCTCCTGCCTCGGGTCCTGGATGCCAGGAAGTGAGACTTGCCACTGCTACATACTCATTAAAAACAGTGAGGATTTGGGGTTTTATTGTCAAGTGCCCAAAAAACTTAGTGTTTAAGGTAATTTTTAACCCAAAATCTGCAAAACGAGCAAAACACTCGAGTACCACAGCTCTTCAGTTTGATTCACCACCAGAGTCCAATTTTACAACTGTAACCAGAGTAACATTAAAAATATAAATAATTTCAAATTACTCCACAGAATAGAAGTGGCACCAGTAAAATTTCTAAAATTTGCCCTACAAAGGAGCACTGGGAAGGTTCACAATGATGTTTTATTTATTCTTTTGAAGAAAATGTTTTGTGAAGCAATCTAGTTGGTTCTCAAGGTGAATGGCTTTATTTCTGTAAAACAAAACAAAAGCAAGGGATTTACTTCAGTGCCTGAACATCCCAAAGGCAGGATCTACATCAGTGTTTCATTTCTATTCCTCTACTGACACCCCTGGCACTAAGCAAATGTAAATGCAGGTTTTTAGAAGGGGTGTGTGGGGGCAGATGTTCACCTGACAGTGGTGGTGGATGCCCAAGGCCAGGAGGCAGCAGCCCAGAGCCAGGGCACCCTCTCAGCAGGTGGAAAGAACAGGAAACTACAGCCAAGGCTCCTTCCAAGTTCCTGAAGCACCAACTGCTGGAAACTCCTCCTCTGCAAACACCTACCAGTGGCAGCACCAGTACTGCACTGGATGACTCAGCACAGCACAGCTGCTCTCCTGCTCTGCTCTGGGGAGGGGGCCACCCTCAAGTTACTAACAGGAGACTAAAATTCTGGTCAAAGGCCTGTCTCCCCCACTAAAGAGGGACAAGGGTATAGATGATCTAGAAAATATTTCTGAAGGTGAGCTGATTCACAGAGGCAGCAGCAAACATTTATTTAACTTACCCAGAGCTGTGCTGGTTATCTTTGCATCCCCTTCTGCACCTGAACTAACCTAGTTCAACTTCAGAGTAACAGCAAGCACTGATGACACTGAATGTCAGCAGAGTGAAGAGATGCTTGTGGCCAGTCCCACCAAGACTTACCTCAGCTGCTTGGAACTGCTCTGTATGTTCTCCAGCTGATCTATTTCTTTGGAAAGCCTAGCTATCTCTCTTTCCAGGTTTTTCTCAGTAATATCCACCTGCTGACAGAGCCGGGCAAAAGTAGTGGCCATTTCCCTAAAGCGAAAACAAGGTTATAGTCATGATTTAGAGAAGTTTATGCTAAAAAAAAAAAAAAAAAAAAAAAAGAAACACAATCTCATGTGCAGAACACAGCAATCAAAGCCTCCAGCTGTTATGGGATTACAGAACAGCAGAAAGCTGGAGAATTAGGTACTTTTTAGATTAGAAAAAGAAACCCTCAACACACCAAATGCATCTCAGTCTATGCCTATATCGTGCCTGGCCATTTTCATAAAACATTAACAGATCCAAGTCTGAGATGGGGCTCTGGCTGTACAGGAGATGCCTAAGCACCCCCACACTGCCAAGCTCAGTGCCCTGCTCACAGCAATGTGAGCCCTGTGCAGGGTGAGGAGTGCTCCAGACCTGCCCACTGAGGCACCCCATCCTACATCCCTCCGTAGCCACGCGCTCCCAACCAGTTCCAAGACTCCTCCTCACACAAAGGGAAAACAAACCCAGTTACCAGCCTGGGCCCAGCACCCAAGCTCTCATGCAGGAGATGAAGAACCTCTCCTCTCTACTGGAGCACTGGTTTGAGTGCAGCTCTTCCATGTCTTCCACAGAGCTGCTGGACATGGGGATGGATCTCTTTCCTCTACTGAAGCTTAACTTTTTACTATTTTTTTTTTGTTTTCTCTTTCCAAAACACTTTCCCACCTGTCTCTGCTAAGTAATGTTTGGCTGATTTGTCTTCCTTAGCTTCTTCTTGTAACTATGTGTTTTGACTGGATTACTATTTCAGAAAACTAGGGCTGCTAATGCGCCCTCTAGCCCCCAGGGTGCAGAACATCTCTCCTGTGTAGCTCAGGGTATAGTTCAGAAAGGCCATCAAAGTTCATCACCTGCAGTGCAGAAGAGCCAGGATTGGCTGCTTAGAACTTGCCCATAGTAGCCCCGGGGGCAGAAGCTCTGCTCATCATTCCAGGGACTCCAAGGACAGAGCAGCCTCCACTAGACTGATCTCTCATGTCTGTACTATAAGGTGCTGGACAAAGAGCCACCATCCTCAGAGCACCACACACAGCCACACACAGATGCAGGTACTGGCCTTTTAAACTCTGTTCCAATCCTCTCCCACTAAGTGCTAAGGGACACTAGAGGTGCCATCATGCAGGGCCGGTGACAATGGCCTGTCCCAGTGACACTTACTGCTGCACCTGGTGGCTGCAGTTGGCGCTGGTGAGGCTGACAATCATCTGCAGCTTCTCGGTGGCATAATTCACAAACTGCTGCTTGAAGGCTCTCTCCTTGGCCCGAGTGGTCCAGGTCAGCCTCTCATACAGGTACAGCAGCCCATACATGCTCAGGGACAATGAGATCAGTTTCCAGCCTATCGTTTTCCAAATCTGAAAAACAAAATCTTCATTAGCTTAAATAAGTTACCCTATAGAACAAAAGCTAATTCCACCCATTTTTAAAAAATCTACTCCACAGCTCTTTCACTGGACTTGTTTAAGGAAAGAAATATTTTCCATATTATTACCGCAGAGCAATACAGCTACATTCACATGAGCTGGTCCCCAATGGCACAGAGAATGTGCAGGTTACAGAAGCCTTGCTGCTCTTTCATGAAGAAGCAAAGCTAGCTCTAAGTAAATTCAAACTGAAGGAGCTACCATCAGATCATCATTTAATTCCCACACTGAACACAGATTTATGGCACAGAGAACATGCCCAGCTATCCTCAGAGCGATCAGCCAGGTTTCTCACAATGAACTGACTGTAGGTATCCAGGGCACTGCACGTGCTCATCTGGCCCAGTGTCACACCCACGGCTCTGTGTTACACCCCAGGCAGGACAGAGCAGCTCAGCCTCTGCCATCCCCTCCACAGGGAATGCTGCCAGTGCTACTTGCCACTCCACCAACAACGATGACGCTCATGGAGGTCCGGGATGTCAGCGAGGCTAAGCCCAGCACCAGAGGAACCATAAAGTCATCCTGGGGCCCGCTCTCGGGAGCGACGGCGGGAAGGCTGGCGGCAGACGGGCTGCTGGCTAAAGGACGAGGGATCTACGAGATGGGAACATGGCAGCCTGAGTCAAAAGCATCAGGGAACTACACACATGGCTTTTATTTTCATATATTCAGGATTTGATTCACTTGAAGGAAACTCTTCAGCAGAGAAATCTGAACAAGACTCCTGAGGAGCAGTGGAGGCTCCTCAGACAATAAGGGTCAGCACAGGGCTGGTTCTGGTCACAAATGGAATAGGTTACCCAAAGGGTTCAACCCAAAGGCAAACCAACTTGTGTAACAGCCACAGAAAGTTTAAAAGAGGTCTTTAGTTCCATTCTAACCCTGAATATAATCCAATAAAAGCAATCCTCATCAAAAATATTTCACACAGTGGATCTAGGGAAAGGTAGCAGGAAGCATGCAACTAGCACTGGCAGAGAGTAAAAATCAAAAAATTCTCATTAAGGTAAAACAAGGCAGCCCAGGCTCTGAAGAACTCACATGTATGTTTGGATCTGCTAATCCCAGGAGTACTTTCTGAGCTTGCTTAGGACCCAAGAAACGATTCACAAGAGAAGTCCATCCCAAAGAAAAGTGGAACATGATATCCTCTTGGAAATCTGCACACAGGCTATGACAGTTTAGATCATAGCTGAGGTCAAACTTCCTGCATGGAATTAGCAAGTGGAGCTGATCCTGAACACTAGAAGGCAACAATGGTTTCAGATTTTCTGGAAATAAGAACAAATAGTAAAGGTGAGTTAACATTAGAAGAGCATATTCACAAGCAGGATCTCTGCACTGCTGACCAGCTTTGTCAATTTAGAGAATCTAAATCATTATTCTTCTCCCCCAGCATCTGTTACTGGTTAGTATCAGAAACAGGGCACTGAGCTAAACACTCAGTCCTGGTATATCATGGCTTTTCCTTTATAGCACCAATGTTATACATAATCAGAAGGAAAATTCTTCTAAAACTGAATTTTCTTGGATTGTCTTCCTTTAAATGTGAAGTGTTAACATTTCTCCTCTCTTCTCCTACCAATAATCTCCTGCTGGGACTGGTGCATTGACTGGTTGACTTCACTGGAGCAGCGCTCAGCCAGGTTCTTTCCCAAACCGTCTTCTATATGTTTGTTCAGTTCCTGAAGTGTTACAAAGAACACAAGCCCATCAGTTTGTATTTAGCCAATCAGTTACATTACATGGAGCAGGAATATGTTACCCACCAAGCACTGTTATTTACAGTGGGAAGAATAGCATGTTTCCATGGAAATACCATGCTTCCCAACTGCACACTGGGACTGAAAATCTAACTGAAGTGATGCAGGAAAGATTTCCCTAGGACTGTAAACATTAAAATGCATAAAAGTCTGTACTTTCAATAACCTGTGACAGTGACAAGCAAACCATTACCTACTGCCCTGCACAAGGACAAACCCATCCCACCAACTCCCATGGGGGCCTGCTCAGGATACTCTGTTGAGGTTAAACAGCACAGATTGTCCTGAAAACACAGAGATCCCAGGCGAGCAGCCAGGCTGGAACAGCCTGAAATGAGCTCAGCTGGTTGGAGCAGGGTGCTGTTAACACCAAAGTTGTGGGTTCCATCCCTGTATGAGCCATTTGTCCAAGAGTTGGACTCAGTGATCCTTGTGGGTCCCTTCCAACTCAGAATGTTCTGTGACTCCAGGGGGGAGCTATGGCAGTCATCACTATCAGCAAAGTCTGAGCACAAGAGGCAAACACAGGTATATATGCTTTAATTTAAAGCACTAAGTTTGAGGACGAATTTATGAAAGTTAAAAAAAACCCAAACCATTTTTATTAGAAGTGCTGAGTATTTGCAAGCTCGTTTTATTTTTTGATCTATTTGATTTTAGGAGTAGTGAAAATTATTTATGCAAGGTTTTATTTACTGCAAGTCAAGACCTGAAATTAGGAACCACTCTACTACTAAAAAGATGTTGAAAAAAATAAAATTCTTTCCAAAAACAAAGCAGAAAATATTTTTAGCCTTTTCCAGTTTTGGGTGGAGATATGCATATGTCAGCAAGCAAAAATCTTGCAATGCCCAGACGAAGTCACATTAAATCTATGCAATTTATGAAAATACAGAAGTAGAAATTAAGGAAAAGACAAAGAGCCTAGCTTCAAACCATTCAAAAAACTTACTGTCTTGTAGTGCTTCAATACTTGAGGAGAAGGGTGAAAATCAGAATAAAATTCATCAACCAAAACTGAAAGCCGGCAGATCTCATCAGTCATGGCAGAGGAGACCTGGAAGAACAAAGGAAACACAGAAAATGTTTCTGCTACCTTTTCCAGACAGAGTGAGAACAGACTACTGCACGAGCTGTCCCAAGAAATCACTCAATCACCTGACAGTCACGAAACATTGCCATTTTCAGGGCTTTTGTTTTTCCTTTGTTTTCTGTATTGAAAAAGGAACATTCTGACATTTCCAACATATTTCCTGAGATGAGTGGCTCCAAATGGAGCTGCCTGAGAGAGGAGAGAAGCTGTTCCCACTGCCTTTACTTACTTTGTTTTCGACTTCCTCAGTAACGCGTTTGATTTTTTCCTTGGTGTCTTCTGTCAAAATGTTCAGCTGATTTCTCACGAAATCCAGCCTGTCCTTCTGATCCTCTCGCTCTTCCATGGACTGGACTCTAACCCAGCAGAAAGGAGATCACCATCACCACCATGCACTCCCCCAGGAAAGAAACAAGCCCTTAAGCAGGCATGGATCATCCTGATGGACTTCTGAGCAGTCAGGGGGAATCCCGAGTGACCCTGGCTGCCCACAGCAGAGGCATTGCTCCAGAAGGGCTGCACGTGGCAGCTCCGTGTGCACAAGCATTCAAAGGCTGTGCTGAGCAAACACAACTCAAAACCAGCATTTTGAGTCAGAATTTTATCACTGTATTATCACATAATTACAACAAAAAAAGGTGTGGGGAATCTGAGGCCTTTAATAACTCATCTACCCTGATTTTAAAAAAGGGTAAATCTGATCAAACTGCTGCTCACAAACAGCACTCAACCACTCCTTAACAGTGATGTGGGTCTGATAACCCTGCAAAGCAAAGGGGATGTAGCAACCCTGTCACAAACAAGTCTCTTTAGAACTCCTTGACCTATCTCTAAAAATTCCTGGAGCATTTTCATCTTGAAAGGCCAGGAGAAATATCCAATAGCAATTCAGACTAAGAGGTGTCACCACAGGCGTTTTAGTTAAGTCAACTGACAGAAAGAAGTCGAATATCAGAATATTTTCAAACACTTCACAGCATGTTTTCATGGGATCTGACAACGTGAGACAAGTCAGTATGTAAACAGGCAGTCTGTAAAAACTGACATATTCAAGGGGCTGAGTGTGTTTGACAGCACAGTGAAGTCTGTTGTAACACAAAGACACATTATTGACAGGCAGGAAGGAGATGGATGGGAAGGATTAATCGTGACAGCAAGTTCACTGTGTACAAGAGACACAAGGTGGCAACAAAAGTGAGGAAAAACTGCACACATATGCAAACCTCAAAGGACACATGAAGCTACCAGACAGAGCAGATGAGCTGCTATCATTAGCACTAAATGATTACATGAGTGAAGAGAGAACAAGGATATTTAAAGATGCAATCTGGAAAGGGTCAGAGGCCAAGTCTCTGTTAGCTTGGGCTCACCTCATCCCTTACAGCATTTTAATCAGTTGCAAATTAAAACATCTACATACTTCCGTTTTTTTTCTTCACTGTAACTGTTAATAAAAATAGAGCAGGCCCAAACATCACCTCTGAAATGCTGGATACTGCTAGAAAAACTTAGTATTTTAAATATTTCTAAAAAAAAAAAAGATTTGAAAACACACAGATTGCAATCAGTAATTAACAACAAAGCAAACCATGATCCCTGTACCAAAGTCACAGACCAAGAACATAACTGAGTGGGCAAGTGAACAATGGTAGGACTGACATATTGACAAACCAGATTGTCTTGCTTCTTACCAAGCAGAAACTGTGAATTTTAAAGTCCATAATGGCCCAAGAAAATCACCAGCACAGAAACGGCTCCTCAGATGATCCTGACAAACCAAATCCAACCAACCCTCCAACCCACCTACCTTTTCTCTGCTGCTGCAACGTTTATGGTGTCCATAATGTTTTTCACAGTATCTATTATCTGTTTAGCTCTGATAGTGTGCTTTTCAAACTTGGTTTTCACGGCTGACTGCGAGATACACTCCTGCGAGGGGCCCAAGCCATAACACATTACTGCAATTCCATGCCAACACAACCAGGAATTTCACTGTCAGAAAGCACATGCTGCCAATTTTACCATGAACTTAAACCAGTGGGAAGTAAAAAAGGAGAAAGTATAGAGAAATTAAAAGACAACAGAAACTGAAATCTCAAATGAGTCTATAGCAGCAAATCTGCCTTCGTGTCTGTTCACAGTAATGTGCATAGGTTTTAATTCTTTTAAAATAAATGAATAATGTAAAAAAAAAACAAAAAACAAACTCGGATGAATACTAAGATATATCTATCTCTTAAGGCAATTTTCAAAACCATCTATTTGGAATTACAAATATCAAATATTAAAGCTAGCAATATGGCCTGGCTTGAGTTTTTTTTGTTGCACTACACAGTCTTACTTTCAAGAGGCAATTCTGCCAATAAAATTTGACATTCTCATGTCAATACTGACCATTCAGGAACAACATATACAATTAGGAATAAGAAACAATGGTTTTCTTATGGGATAAACAAAAGTCAAGTAGTCCTTAAAATATCAGCTTATTTGCATATTACTGAAGTTTTAAATGAGTCAGTAGAAAATATTCTAACAATACAATTTCTAATCAATCTTCAATATTGAACAGTAATTCAGAAATACAGGACAATGACTTAAGAGCACTTGTGTTTGAGGGGAAGAAAGCAAGTAGCTGATTTCCTTAAACTAGATCAATGGAATTTTTAAACTGTTCTCCATCTGTGGATTCACCTTTCAAGGCACAGGTTTGGATTGCTTTTAGAAGACTCACCTATGACCTAAGCAATTGCTGTAATTACATATTTCAGCTATCTAAAAATAATAGATGAAAACAAAATAAACAAAATGAGTAAAATAGACCCTGTTCCTCGACGAAGCAGATCTAGAAATCAGCAATGAAAGGCCAGAGTTTCTTAAATATCAGCACATTGTAAGAGCTAGACTAGGCACAGAGCAGAGTCTTCCCAAAGTTAGTATGTGGTAGGTAAAAGGATGACAATCACTCACAACACAATCAGAAAATCCAAGTTAGAGCACTAGGAAAAACACAAAGGTTAGTTAAACGAGGGATAAGATAAGAGGGGGACAGCAGCAGTTTTGCTGTTACTCTGTAGATAAGTATTTCCTGAAACCAAGATAACCTGTGTTTCAACAGTCTAACCAAAACCAGTTACCTTCCAGCCCACTGCCAGTGTCACAGGACAGTCATTAAGTGCCCAGTGTGTTCCATATTCCATCCCTGGCAGGGCTGGGGAAGGGCTCTGCAGCAGCTGCCTCATTCCAGCCCTGCCTTCATTCCCCTCTAGAGCAGGACTCTTCCACCCTGCCTCCCTCCTCCACTGCTTCCCACACCACTTCTGCTGCCAGAACAAGAAACCTGAGAAGCACCCCAATATAAGGCATGGTGGGGATGGTTTTATGTAGGATATCCTCTAAGCACTACTGCACAGAGTGCAGGGTTCAGGCATTTCTTTGCTGTTCTAATAGGACATTCTATGTATCTCACTCTAAAGTTTCAAGAAATCCACTATGATTCCCCAATATAAAAATTCAGGAACTAATCCAAGAATTCAATGCTTCAAGACTGCCTCTCTCCTCTCCTTTGTTGCAATACAGCTAACATACATAGTGGCATCACTTTTTAAAGCTACTACATGAATCTCTAAAATCTTAATTTCCCCACTGCTTACACATGTTTCTAGTAATGCCTGCACCATTTTTTTTTTTAGCTACTTCAATCACCCTGTGCTTTGCAGACAAACATGTTTCATCCAGTTTTGGAATGATTTTTGCCCTCACACAAAAGTCTACATAAATCTTACAAGCCTTTCAAAAATAGTCCAAACACCACAAGTAACTAGCACTGGTGGGTTGTTTTTAGATTTAAAAAAAAAAAAAAATTCTTTCTACACTGAGCTTATACCAGTCCTGGAATGAACAGGCTTTCTCACTAGGGAGCTGATACTAAAATCAGGAATGTGGAAGTACTGGAGAAGTAACAGCTCCTCAGCCCATATGGAGAAGAAGGAAAAGCTGTCCAATTTCAGTGAAGACAAGAGCAGGGTGAGAGAATCCAGGAGAAGCAAACCCAGCAGATATAGCCAGGGGGAACAAGGCACATGTGGACAGGTCTGTGAGGTGACAGATTACTGAGAGATGTGAACTAGACAAAAAAGTGAGAGATGTTTGGGAAGTCTGAGGAGGGCACCTGCACAGGACAAGGAGCTAAAGGCAAGACAGACTAAGGCAGGGGAGGAGTCAGTGTTTGAGGAGGACAGACAGAAGCATCTGTGCTCTCATCCCTTCCTTTTCACACACTGGAATGTAATCCAAGATGCTGGGACTTGCAGCTCCTCTGTCAGGAAACAGAGTAAAAGCAAAGTGCTTTAGGCAGAAGTGCTTAGGCTGTACTCAGGGCTGTAGAGCATCTGAGTTTGGTCTGGCAGTGCACAAGGCACGGTATCAGTGAGGATTTCACACAAAGTTCTCCCTGTAGTCTGAGACTCCTCATTAACACAGAGCCTAGATCTGGCAAGCAGAACTGATGACAACAGTATGCTGACGTCATCTACTTTATCAGCTCAGGTGACAGTAATTTGAGTATTAGGTCTGAAGACTTCAGACCTGGTGAACCATTTCAATCTCAGCCTTGCTTTAACAGCACATAAACTGCCACTGTAACTCAGGAAACTGCCACAAAACCCGAATGTGAAAGAGGCTGCAACAGCAAGCACTCAAAATTTAAATTGCTTTGGTAATCTTAATTGAGCACAGCTGTCATTCTCTTTAAATGATGGGATCACAACCCTATTCAAAGCCATTAATAATGATTTCAGGATGAAACAGCCAAGTAGGGGAAACCCAACAGAATCCACTCTCCCTATTGGAGTCAGGTGTGCAGCAAATATAACACATTGTGAAAGAAGAAAAAAAGGTTGATTTAAGGCCATGCAGTGCTGTCAACAGAATTGTTCCTTGTCCCAGCCTCTGCCACAGAAACTTGTCATGGTTGCGATCCTGTGACAGATACTTCTCACTGTGGTGGCTAACTTGAGTCTGTGACATCTGATTTACAGATCCACTCACAGCATCACATCATCTATCTTCATACTGAAATATTCTAAGCATTGAGTGCTTAACTGTAATTGTAAGACATTTTGTCAAAAAAAGCTTTGGGTACAGCAGATGGCAAAATACAATAAAGAACAATAATTGATTTAGAAGCTCGATTTCCACTTTTTCCTACTGGCTCAAAGTTTCCTACTATGGTTCTGAGGACAAAAATTGCAAAAAACCATGCAGGTTTGACTAAAGCTAGTGACACAAGAAGTGTCATGTCTCATGGAGCCAGGCCCTGTCAGTACCCTGAACCCATCATTTCAATACTTCAGTCACCTATCATATGAGTGTGGATAAGGATTAAATTTAGTCTGACATTTTCTTGCTTATGCAAGACCGAATTAAGCTATTACTTTAAAACCCTTCTGATATACACACATCATTACATAATTCAGTTTTGCTAAATGGGGTTGTTGTAATGCAAATAAAAAAAAACAAATACTTTTCAGAGGCAATTTGATTTTTTTTTAAATACTCATATACAAAACCACAGAGGGACACTCAAGAGGCTTCCTTAAGATATCCAAGAATGACTTTAGCTAATTAAAGTTACCAAATTTAGTAAGTCAAATGGATCCTGTCACAAAGAAATCACTCAACTGTCTAGCCAGGCAGGTTTCTGTAAAACTGTGAACTCCAACTATGAATGTGGCTAAACTGAGGTGGAAGACTGGATTCTGTACAGCACAAAGGATGAAAGGAAAGTGTTAATGATCAGAGTAACAAAGCTAAGAGGTACACAATGGTGATAGATTCAAAACTCTGGCTTTAGAAATGTAAGTAAATATTTAGATTTACATTGATGAAACCGAATTTCTTACTGCAAACATTCATTAGTATGTGGCTGTAAGTGATACACATGTTTCAAGACCATAATTTCTTCTTACATAGATTATACTGGTCTTGATATCTCAAAACATGAGCTAAGAGTATTGGTCCCTTCCCTCACTGATATAATTCTCCTTTCCAACAGCTACCTAGTACTCAAGGTGAGAGGGTATGAACAGAATCCACAGAAAAGGCAAAGCTGCAGATGGTATAAATACTTTACACTCCTCCACTTGCTACTATGGATAATGCTCAGTATAATTAAGTTAAGAATAAAAAAAAAGCTACCTTCAATAAAAAACAGGCAGTCTAAAAAGCCTATCATAAATACCTCAAATATCTGCTCAAAATGTTGAAATTCCTGAAATCTTGTTTGAAATCCTTCAGCAAGTCCTTCACCTGTGAAACAACAGACCATAAGCGAGACAGCAATACCTCATAGCAGGGACTTAAATACATCTTAAATACATTTATCGGGTTTTATGGTGTTTTTCTGTATTTGAGGAAAAGCAGGAGTTCCTACACACCACTCTGTGGCATTCCTTGGGCCTTTTGTCTCCTGGCACACAGAACTTCTTTTGCTGAAACAAAAAAGATGCGATTCCTTGCTTCTACAGGATCAATAACTTTGAGCTCATCGACCAGGAAAGTCAGACAGCGCTCCATGTGCTGCCTACGCACCTAAGGAAAAGACAAAAAGCTCATGAAAAAAGGCACAAACTGAGCCATCAACACATCACAACATCAGTCAGACACAGATGCTGAACCACCCCTCTGACAGCAGATGCCTGCCAACCCTACAGAGGCAGCAGCTGCTTTGACTCCTTTAAACAGACCTGGACACAACAATACTTCCTTCTACAATTGTATTTACATAAGTCAGAGATCTCAGCCAGTTACTGGGATAAATCCTTCATTCCCCATACATGGAGAAATAATTCTCACTGCAAGCTGGCTGCTGTTGGGAAGATCTGAAGATCCAAACTGTTCCCATCTAACTTTCCCAGATACTATATATATATGCAGGTATAAATGTATAAACTGTGCCCTCAGGCTGCACTATCACTACAGAAACAAAAGGTAATACAAATAAGATTAAAAATCAAGCTTAACTGTGGAGGAAAAAGGTTCTAAAGAGTCCCCCATTTTATTACTTGCCTGCATATATTGTCACTTGAATTGCAAGTTGCTTTTTGGTCAGAATGAGGAACAGGGTATTTCCATTTTCTGACCATATAACTTAGCCTTTTTTTAATAAGACAAAGCTGTAGTTTCCATATTAATACATATTAATTAACTGTCAACCCATGTAAGAGCCATCAATTCACTCACATCTTCCATGTATTCTGGTTCTGATGCAGAAGCATCCCATCTATTATTGAGGATGAAGATGTTTGGCTTGGAAAGTCGTTCGTTCACTTTATGGAAAAAATGTTTCTCCTGGGAATTAAAGCAAAAAATAAAATTCCCCAGACATCCAAACCAGAATCATGCATTCTTCTGTAATAGATTCTGAAGTTTATCTAGCTCTTCAAAAGTTTATTGTAAAGAATTCATCAATATTAAAACCCATAGATACTCAGGACATAACAGGCTTAGGGTAGTTCAAAAGTCATCAAAAGTCTTAAAACTGATGCCAGTGCTAAAAGCCAAAGACACTGCAACTTTCTCTAAAAACTGGTAAAAAATACAAATTAAGAAAGCTTCCAAAAAATAGTTCAAAGAAACACTGACACCTCCCTTACCTGAACTATCAAGATGCTCCTGCTAACCCTGTCAAACCTGGTTTTATATCCAGATAATACATCACCTAACTATCAGCTAGGCAACATCAGCTTGAACTACAGAGAAGTTCTTGCATAAGGACGTATGGTTGAGACACAGGAAAAAAATAAGTCTTTGATGAATGTCTTAATTTAACAAAATTAAGTGTATTTAGGTCTCTTGCCTGTACCTACCACCCATTATTGCTGTTTACAGAGTCATAATGGGTAAGTCGTGATGGAGCAAGTCTCCACTCAGCAAAGCTGAAACAGAAGAGATCTCTGGGCTGCCATAAACTTTCCCAGACTGCAGCAGGACACCACCATATATCCTGGACACAGCACTGGAGATCCATTATTCTCCATCAGTTGGGAACAAGCATGTGCAAACCAGATCACTGCTGCAGAAATCAGAACTTTGTCTGAGGAGAATTTATTAGAGAATAGTAGAATTATTTCACAAAAAAATCTCTGGTAGTGTGGCAGAATAATGCCAAGTATCCTCAAACCTGTTATGGTAAGAGGCAAGAACAATGCTTAAGGAGGATGAGGACATAGCTGTCAAAAGCTTTATCTGCAGGATAAATTACAATGAGAGGTTCACTGAAATAATTTTTAATTCTCCTTTAACTAAAAGACCCTAACAACTGTGTTATACACATCATGTAAACAACTTACAGACTTTGTCCATACTAAAAGCCCAAAAGTGTAATTTATGACATAATAGAGAAGATATTGGCACAGTGGTGCCAAATCCTCTTTGCCTTGAATGTTTTAAGAATTTTCTTTTTTTTCCAAATCACATCTCTCCTATTTGACTCTTTGTGGACTCAGCTCAGAAGATGGAATGCAATTCTTTTAAACTTACATTCTTCTCAGATTTCTACCAAACTATTCTTATCTACCAGAATGCAAAGAAATACTGTCCTTGCACGCTCAGTTCTTTATTGTATTAAAAATTGTCCCAACAGTTAGAAAGTTCAGACCTTTCAGGTCAGAACTATGATCAGAACAACCAGAGCACATTATTTGTCTGCAGTAGGCTTAATAAAAATCATCAAGAATTTTCTCAGTAGCATTATTTTGCACTCTAGCAGTCACACTTGCAATAACTTAGAAATCTTTTATTGTCAGCATCCACAATACTTGGTTTAGTCAAAACTGGAGATCACTACAAAATTACACCCAATTTCTGGTCCTGTATTTTGAATATTTCAACAGCTCCTCTGGCCACTTAAATGTTCTCCTCTTACAAGTCCTACAATACTTAGGCTGCAAGATTCAGAGAACTCTTCTCTCTCCTGAAACAAGGCTTTACAGAACAAAAACCTTCAAATATCTTCAGCTCTCCACAGAACCTCATTGCTAACACCTTCTTCAGAAGAAACACAGCCCACTCAGGGGAACCTGCAGCACTCATGCTCTCAACACAAGGTGTGTCAAGGGAATTCCGCCTCTCCTGAGAGGAACAAGACAGAACTCAACTCCCTTCACCCAGTTTGTATACTTTATTGAACTTATGGAGTATTTCATATCCAGAAATATGAATACTTCCAAATATTTCAAATATATATTCCAAAATACTTCCAAAAATTTATTTGATAATACAAATGTCTTCAGGTAACAAATACCTACAAATTGCTAGGCAAGAAAAGCACTCTGTCATCCTTTAATCAAAAATGCAACTGAATTGGAAAGGACAAATATGATGCTCAAGGCAGAGAAAGCCAAGCCAGTAAGAAACTTAAATTTCTTTTTCCTAGTTAAGGATATACATTATTTCTTGCCTCCCATCACCAAATCCAATCCACAAGATCTAAGTGCAGTGATTCACATGCTGTAAAGGTCTCAGCTATTCTGGTTATGGAACTGCTGAATATTTAAATGAAGAAGTAGCATCAAATCATTGCACATCATACCGTGTTCATGAGAGTTGATTCAGAATTGGCAACCAAGACAAACACATCAGCATCTAAGCAGAACTTGTCGATCCAGCTGTCCAGTTCTGTAGTGACATCTGTGCCAGGGCTGTTGAGAACAAAAAACACAAACTCTTACACAGCAATGAAGTAGTTGGTTTTCATAAACTGATAAAAATAGAGTGAAAATGCCTAAGGGCCTTGCAAAAAGTCACTGAGGTTGTATCTTGAGGCTGATGCCTACTTCAAACTTAAGGTAAAAACTGCACAAGCCAATTACCATCTAGAATATATCAGTCACTTGATCATTAGATTACCTACTCATTCCAAAATGCAATTTCTGATTAGTAAGTACACACATTTAATTAACTGCCAAGTGAAGTGACAGGCAGTCCATCAGAAACCCTGACAGCCTCACACAATGGTTCCCCTCCTCGGATCTTTTAATCCCAAGAGACTGTAGTTCATAAAATATTTTTTTCATTAATAAAATCCAGGTTTAAAGCAATATGCTACGCAAGCTGTGCATAGATTTAAGAAGAAACCAAAATGAAGCTAAAACTATAGTGCTATCCGTTTAAAAAAAATCCAAACATTAAGTGGAATATGAGCATTAAGTCATGTTTGCAACATCTAAATTACTGCTGGTTCAAATTTTCTCAATTTAGCAGTAAAAGGATGATTTGCTCTTTTCTTTTTCCTTTACTTTTTACCTTTAGCAGCAGAGGCTGTGCAGATCCAAGATCATGCAGCCAAGAAAATAATAACAAACTCCCAATGATTTCAAAGTACAAGACAGAGGTGAGACAAAAACCACTGCAATTTATTAGAATACTCCGAGTGTTGTTTTCTTGAAGAAATAATATTTTAAAATTCACTGACACCTGTGTGAATTACTCTCAAATTCAGTATTTATTGATTTACACATCAGGCAGAGATCACCTGAAGGTTCTACTACCAGGTTATAATGCAGTGCCTGAAATAAAGGCATTTGGCATGGACAAAGCAACCACTTCCAGAATTCTTTAAACACATCAACACATAGGAAATGCCAGCCTAACACAGGGCACACACAGCTGACACAGTCACAACTACGTTTTGAGGTCACCCATTACTTTGGTGCAACTCTTATCAGAAGCTTTTAAAAATGGAGTCCACGTTGTTTATACTTCACATGATCAGTCTGAAGTGTTTCAAGAAAGGAAATGGGCAAAAGGTTGTTGCTGCTACAACCCCATTCACACTTCCATACTGCTTGTTTTAAAGGTAGAGTATCCTCAGCCAAAAGCTATTCCCTTTTCAGCTCAGTCACAAGACACTTGTCTGTTCCAACTGCTACAAGAGCAGAATCAGGAGGGTGATGACAAGCAGCATACTAAAGAACAAACTCTGTTCTTTCAAACAAAAAAGCCTTTCAGGAATTTTGAATCTAAACCAATCTCTTTTCTAAACATCATAATGGCTAATATACTTAAAAAAATATTCAGTAAAACAGTAAAGATACCTGTCCACTAAAACCAAATCATCTCTCAGCAGGGCACACTTTGACTTGGGCCAAAAGACATGGACGAGACAGCCAGCCTTCAAATCTTTATCCATGTGAAGTGCATGAGCCAGCTGATTGACTGTCTAGAGAGAGCATTAAAGAGAAGACAAACATAAATATGCACCTCCAACAAGTCTGTAAACCAGTCAAATTCAGCAAATTCGGACAGGATGTATCTTGAAGAGGGCAACAGAGTTCATACTTTGTTCTGCTGAATAGCTGTGGTTTTTTTTTTTTTAAGCTCTTAAACTCACCAGCATCTAAAGAATAAGTTGTGCTTTGAAACTCAGACAAGTTTCTTTTGAGCCACAGATGTTCCCTACAGGGCTGGACTGTGTGCTACAAAGCATTATCACGAATTTGCCACAGATGTTTAATATATCAGTGCAAGCAGTTCAATAAGATGAGCACTGTAAGTCCAAATGAAGTCCAAATCCTTAATCAGTAACAGGACTTAGTCCTATAAATCACTCAACACATGCTATGCTACAATGAGACACGCATTAGTTGTTTCTCTAGAACAGTCAAGAAAAACTGCAGAACAGAGCACTTTCATTAGTTTATTCTCCCCTCTTAAATAAGAACTTAAAAATACAGAATGAGGGAGCCTTATACTTTTGTTGGACTTGATACTGTTTTTAAAAAAGAGACCCTTTGAGAATCAGTTCCTGAGAAAATAGGCATGAAATTATCCAAGAAATGTACCTTAACACTCTTCTTTTCATCTGATCCTTCTGTCATAAGATAAGCCTTATCTCCATCAGTCCCTTCCACACTGAGGAAGCAGTTTGTTGTATGGCCAATCCCACTGGGAAGTACCTTATCCCACAGCATTGCATTAATGACTGAACTTTTCCCACTGCTTGTTCTAGAGGGACAGAAAACAAAAGCACTTTTGAGCAGAGCACAGCAGCATTAAACACACCTTTGTGCTGAAGTGCACCACTGGAGTGCATCAGCCCCACAGAGCACAAGCTCTCCAGCCAGGACAGTGGGGAGTGCTCACTCAGAGAAATTGGTCACCAGCTCCATCTTCTGCAACAACTTGAAGTCCTCAATAGTGCCCTACTTCACACTAACCCTCCACCCCTCACCCAGAAATATCTGAGGTTTAACTATTACACAACAGCATGAAGTTACATAGATTGTAATTTTTAAGCTACTTCCAGAAAAAGTTCAGTGCTCATTGTACAACAGTTCAAAATTTATTCAAAATGCCAGAGGGAGAGTTCTCTTTTTCCTGCTCAGAACTTTATCCCTTTGCAAAAGGGAAACTTTAATCACAAGTAACAGCTTGTATTCAACTTTGGACTTTTTTAAATAATAAGGCTGAGATGTAAGTAATTTCTTTCTTCCAGAACTTTTTATAATTTTTCTTTAAAAAACTAAACCACTTTTAGCAAAATGAAGGCATGATCACTGTTGTACACATTTTTTCCAATACTATTACATAATATTTAGAACCATGAAGATTCACACTCCAAAAATATGTAACCACATGCTTATATGCAAACACAGAAAAATCAATCTCCCTGAAGCAAAATGGACTAGCAGACCACATTGTCACTGCTATCCTTAAAATCATCACACAGATCTATGAGACTGATGTTACAACCAACCAGGCAACCATCTGTTTCTCTTCAGCTGCTTACAGACAGAAACATGAACAGCTCCAAGTCTAGTTCTTCAGCACTTCTGATCAAATATTTAAAAAAAGTCCTCTGCAGGAACAGTCCAGAACGAAAAAAAATGTATTAAATAAAACCACCACCTTAAAAAAACCCAAAAGCCATTCTAAAGAACAGGACAACCTCTGATCTTCCTAAGTTAAAGAATAAAATGAAATTTTATTCATTACCTGCCAAAAAATGCCACTTTCATGTGTCTCCGCGAAAGCACCTCTCCAATGACTGCCAACTTGTTTTTATATGCTTGTATTTTTGCTAGTTCTTCTTCTGTTGCTATATGATCAAGCTCTGGGTTCTTGTATGTGGCTACAGACAGAAAGGAAAAACATAAAAGCGATCACATGTAGAGAATGTGTTCTGTGATACAAGGTGTAAGTTATCAGTACTTAACATGCCAACTGCAAATTTTAATCACAGTGATTGAACAAAACAAGCAAAACAACAGAAACTGATACCAGCCCTTATCACTTGACAGCTCTGCCACAAGCAGAGTGAAATCACGACATAAATCACGTCAGATCAATCGTCAGTCCAAGCACTGATCCACTAACCCTGTGAGCACAGCCTGATGTTCCTTGGGACACCTGCATCCTTCAGAAAGGAAAGCCAGGGCCTCTCATGGATATACCAGCTAAGCTGGGCTCTTGTGCCCCACAGAGCAACCAACTCTGTGTGGCCACACACATTCCACGGTGCTAAAACCTCCAAGGGTGTAACCAGTGGCTCCCTGCATTGCATCACTGATGCAACTTTCTGCCGAAAAATGGGAGAACCTGTTTGTCCTTCCTTCCATGCAAAAGAAACCAGAGTAGTTAAGGTCTTCCGAAGGCCAGAGTAGTTAAGCTTTCACCCTTATGGAAAGGAGACCAGGCTGCCAACACAAGTGACTTAATCAGCTTTTCAGGTATGTAGCCATGCCAGGCATTCCTTCCAGGACAAGCTGAAAAAAACCCAGTGTCAAAAGAAAAATGTGACTGCTTCGGAAGGTGCATGTTTATACAAACAGCACAGTAACAGATAACATAAGGTACATTATGCTGCTGTAAAACATACCCAAAACAAAGGACAAGGCCCTAGTGTTTAAGAGAAAAGAAAGCTCACCTTCCACAAACGCTGCTCCCTCAGTGACATAGTCCAGCAGCTGGTCGAAGATGGCAGTGATGGTCTTTTTGGCCAGCACAAAGTGCTTCAGCGGAGAGACAGAGGGCTCTGCCATGCTGCAGCTGCACGGAAAGGTGATAAAGTGACCAAACACTCGGTACGCCCAGCTAATTAAAACTCATAACACTGCTTGCACAGCCATTAAGAAACAAAACGAAACAAAACCGTCCGAAGCTCTAAACTCCAAAGGGCAGTAAGCTCAGTTTACACTGTTTACCCTGATCTTCTCTCCTCACCACAAGCGCCAAGAGCGGCTGGCGACACTCGGGGACAGGTAGGTTCTGGTGCTATCTGTCCCGGAAACACGAGGCCTTTCCCCATGTCAGGCACGGTACCGCCTCCCAACCGCCCGCAGCTCAACGCTGCCCGCCGGCCAGCGCGGCCCGGCCCCGCTCCCTCCGCAGCCCCGGCTCGGCGGGGTCAGGCCGAGGGGCCGCGGGACCCAGCCCCTCACGGTGCCTCACTCAGCCGTCCTCCCTCACGGAGCCCTGACTCAACTCCGGTGCCTCACGGAGCCCCGGCTGGGCACCGGTCCCGCACGGAGCCCCGGCTCCCTCACGAGAGCCCCCTTCTCTCACGGAGCCCTGGCACAGCCCCGGTCCCTCACTGACCGCCGCACCCCCTGGTCTCTCGCTGAGCTCCCGGTCCCGGCCCTTGTCCCTCACGGAGCCCCGCCAGCCCCGTCCGTGCCCGTCACCGCCGCCGCCGGGACGGGGGGCGTCACTTCCCCTTCCTCTCGCGTGACCCCGCTCCGCGCGCCCGGCAGCGCCATGCTCAGTGCGGGCTGAGGGCGGCCGCCGCCATCTTGAGCGCGGGCAGTCGCGAAATGGAGGCGGGCGGAGCGCGGGCAGCACCGCGATCGGCCTCAGGGCGAGGCTGCGCCCACAGCAGAGAGCTCCGATACCTCAGGCGTTTGATGACACCAAACCAAAATGAAAATCGGCGACAACGGCATTCATTCTAGACAACACGTTATTTGAGGATTAATAATCCGCTGTATTTGACGATCTTGCAATGATTTTTGGGATGTAAACTTTGAGGTCAGCAAACTTTCACATTAAAAAAGGTATTTTGCTCAATAAGAAACACGATCCAGGAATCTGACACAAAGAGATTTGTTAAGGTTGGAAAATGCCCCTAAAATCGAGGAACACATTGGAACTAAAAGTTCAGAAGTCTGAAAAGCAAGAATCAAATACAGATTTCTCACAAATACAAAACACTGCCAAAAGCAGTGTCGTGATTTTGCACAGCTTCTGCTTGGAATGCTGTTCCTGAAACAGCTGAACCTTGCAGGTACCAGTGAACCAGAATTTGATACTTACTGCCTTGAAGAAAAATAATAGACTGGCACAGCCGTGGTCCCCAGAGTCTATTCCTGCCTCTCCAGGGCGACAGACCCGTGGCCGTACCAGAGCAGCTGCTCTCGGCTCACAGCACGCACCTTCCCCAAATAACCCCCATGTCCAGCCTGTGCTGGGCACGCTCAGCCTTCTGCACTCTGGGCACACTCATCGCCTCTTTTCCCTACTGCTCAGTACCTTTCTTGCTTTAACATGCAGATCGTGTGGAAGCCAGCAGTGCACTTGTGCTCCCTTTTAAAATGAGACATGCTACTCAAGTACATTTCCATTTACTCATGATAGATATTAAAAAGAAAATACTAACATTAGGCCCTCATTTATAAAATCCAACCTAAGATGACCTTGGATACATTTCCTGTTCAGATGCTACATTTTAGTTTGGAATGACCTGGCTTCACAACATTCCTTGATTCCCAGTTTAGAGATCAGAAATAACCCAGCTCAAAGACAGCCATGAAGTTATTTGTATCAACAAGCAAGTTTGCTGTGTCACAGGGCTCTGTGCTGGCACAGGACACCACCTTTCCTGCTGGGGACACAATGCTGTCAACACAAATACACACATTTCTTAAACCCCTTTATTTATTTTGGGGGATTTTTAATTTCTACTTTTCGTTATGTCCCAGAGCAGCTTTCTCTCCAGAGCTCAGCTGTGCCATTCCACCTCTCTGCCATCAACAGGAGCAGTTTTCAGGGAACCAGCATTCCCCCTTTCACATTTATGAGCAAAATAAACTTTCCATATAGAAAATAATTCATCTTAGTGTTTTCTTAACTATATTATTGCTACCATTTTAAGCCAGGCAGGAAGAATGTGTTAAAAATAAAAAAATCAGCAATTCTACCACAGATACTGTAATTCTCTATACAAGAGAGTAATAAAATACAGCAAGACACCCTCAGGTTGCCCCTTTCAATGACAAAACACAAGATCTAGTGGTAAATCAGCATTTCAAAGTGACAGAAATGGTCTTCCCTCCCACAACAAAATAAATACTGAGTGGTTCACAGACTTTCTAAGAATACTTCTCTGGAAATCAGAACTTCCATTAATTGATAACATTGAGCCAAGTTTTATCCTTAGCTTTAAAAATCAAATCTGAAGACCCTTGCATGCCTTGAAGCTGATAACACCAAATCTCACTGATCAAGAAATGTTTGATACATTAACTATCTCTATACAAAGCTTGCATTAGACAATCTTACATTACAATCCATGAAGAAAGAAATGTAAATTCCACCAATAATTTATGGATATTTTCACCATGGTATCTAGCATAATCTAAGTGACCTCACTCTTGCTTTTTTATCTGTCCAAGTATCCACTCAGAAATAGAACTACAGAATGTACTGTAAAAACTCACTTCCAGTGATTACAATGGCAGGATACTGCTATATATAATATAAACACGTGTGGGAAATAATTTGAGAGTGATTAGTAAAAATTTTGTAACGTACCGGCCTTTTAAACCTGTATATGAAAGTTTAAAATTTACAGAGTTAAAATAACGTTCCTCAAGTTACTAGTGGTGGAAAGATAATTATACAGAATTATTACAATAATACAGACTACTGTAAGTTTGGTCTAGTCAGAGGTTGGTGACATCCATAATTTCAGTGAGAGCTAAATTAGGATTTTACACAAGAAATTAATTTTGTACATTCTCAGCAAGATCACTGCAAATTCCTTTTGCAGTTACTCTTCAGAACATGATCCAATCCAAACTCAAGCAATGAGTGTCTCCTCAGTGCATTAAAAGACAAGAACTGAAGGTAAATAAAGGGAATATCATGTGTGGAAGTGTGCTGTACATGTGTTAGACAGTCTCACACGTGGGACCTAAACACAGAACAAAGTGAACAGTGAGGTTAGACAGGTACCCCAAGACAAAAACAGGACAATTGTAAAAGCTTATCAGGAGCACGAGGTGGGAAATGAAGGCTGTATGTGAATCTGGAGATGTCCATGCCTGGGAACTTTTGGAACACCTTTACCTTTGGCAGGTCAAACACTGTACAATGGTCTGCTGCCACACAGGGTAACATGAGCTGGATGTGGAACTGAGACCAGTGTTGGGTTATTTAAGCATGGAATTAGGTATTTGCTTTGTTTTTGTGCCTCTTTAAACTCAAGAGAGCTAGTCTTGTACACTAGACATAAAAGAGTGGGATGACCATCAGAATTGGTATCACAACATGCAATTACTTCCACTGTCCCTCCCCCCAAAATCTGATCCATCACACTGTAAATGTGGTTATTCCTACTGAAGCCCCTAGAACAAGGAAATTCACAACACCAATTCACATCATGCTCTGCTGATATAAAGATGAAAACATTAGAAATGTACAATTGCTGTTAAAATTGTATTTAATATCACATTCCAGTGACTGGAAAGTAATTTCAATTCTAACAAACTGATTACAGGGAAAGAAAGCAATCACACCGTCTCATGTATCTGAAGATGACTTAAAAGATCTTTTTCATTCCCAAATCTCATTAAACAATCAGTACATTTATGAGGCAAATCTGCTGAATGCCTGAAATCCAAATGAGTTTTAAGGTCTTCAATCTGTCCCGTTGAATATTCACAGTATTGACACAAATAAATTCCTTCAGATAAATGAGAGCTTAGGTGCTTGCAATATTCCAACATACCTGAAAATCCCTTCCCACAGTCATCACAAACATGAGGGAATATTTTGGTGTGCTCAATAGCTACGTGCCTGTTGACATTTGTATGCAGCCTGCTCCTAAAGCCGCACACCTGGCACACAAAGAAGTTTTTGCATTTGTCAAAAGTGATTTTGTTGATGAGGCTGTACTGGCCCCGCTCCTTGCTGTGGTAGCTGTCGCTCAGCTCGATGAGCCGGCAGGCGTGCTCGTTCACCACGTGGCTGTGCAGATCCTCGGGGTCGTTTGTCTCGTGCTCACAGAACTGACACAGGTACTGCTCGTCACAGCTGTGCTCCTGGAAGTGCAGGTACAGCTCGCTGCTGGAGGAGAACTGCACATCACACTGCTCACACCAGTAAAGGTGGTCGTTGAAGTGAGTGTCTGCTATGTGCTGACTCAGATTCTCAAAAATCACCGTTTTGTAATCGCAGTATTTACAGATGTATGGATCCTCCTCGTGTAGTTTCACGTGTTCAATGAGCTGCACTTTGCTGGAGAAACTTTCTTTACAAACTTTACAGACGTGAGTGTCTGTACATGTCTTATGCTTCAGGATCATGTGCTGCTTCAGATCAGAGAAGTACTTGCTGTTGAACTCACAGAGCTCACACTTGTACAAGCCGCTGCTGTTGGCTCTCAGCAAGGGCCATTTCTGTTGAGCTGTGATATTCAAAGCCTGGTTCTTCTCAAAGATTTTACAGGTCTCCAGAGGGATTTCCTCAAGGTCCTCAGCTTCCAGCTTCTCAGGTGACACAGTCTGTGTTTCTATATCATGAACTTCTACAGCATTCACTTCTGTTGTAGAAATTTCTACAGTTTGGATATCTAGAGGTTTCTCTTCTTCTGTGGGGCTGTCACTGAATATAGGTGAGTCACATAAGTCTCTGCACATTCCATTGTTAGTACCTTTATCTGCAGGAGGAAATACATAATGGAAGGTTGAAAAAACCCCACTACAAAACACTTGGGCCAATTTTTAACTTTTCGGTCAGCTGCAGCAGCTTTCAAAAGCAAAGACCAGTTATTTTTCTCCTGCTGGACTATGCTGTATTTTCAGCTAACAAAGCAGTACCAGAAACTACAAATCCTTCACCATTTCTGTCAAAGCAAGGAAGTTACATGAAAAGCCAGCAGCAGCTGTGCTTTCCAACCTCCCAGCACCTCAACTGCAAACACACTGACCTTTACCTTTATCCTTCTTTTTAGGGTCTGTACAGTGCATCCCAACATTTGAGTGTGCCCCACTCCAGTGAGAGCTGCCAGCATGCACTGGACTCCCATCATCATCTGTGTCCAGGCTCTGCACAGGACTGTGGAATCTCCCTGCAAAGGGAAGGGAAGCATTTGTCACCATTTATCCACACTAGCATCACCCTGATTCCTGGATTTAGTCATAGATCTTCCTTACTATTTATTTATTCTACTTGCATAAATTTATCTTTATATACTAAGCACATCACAACATACATTAAAAAAAATAACAATAAATACTTTGAAAATTATTTCCATACATGCAGAGAAAAAAAGGATTCAAAAAGTAGGAACTCTGTCTAGAAGATTTCAGCAGAAAATACAGCTTATTATACAGAAAAAAACTTTAAATCCTTAAACGAAACGTTACATTTAAGTTTCACACAACTTCAAGCACAACTTCACAAGCATACAAGAAGCACAACTTCAAAAAAATTTCTTCAATATTTCTGGACACTGCATTTTAAAATATGACATTTTCTAAAACTTCTGCAGACTTTATGGTTAATTATTAAAGTGAAAAGAAAAATAAATAGTCTAAAAATCCACCACCACATTTACTCTGCTAACTTTCCACCCACTGTTGCATGTTTTATAAAAAGGCATTCTGTTTTGCCAGGTACAAGTCCAGTTCAATACAACTGTTCATAATTTCAATGTAAACTCATCTTTGTTATTTAGGCAGTATTTGAAGTTGTTTAATCACCATTATAAATAGAAAATTGAGGAGTTTTTTGTTGTTGTTTCCACTAGTAGTTTTCTACTTTCTACGTACTGTTTCTATTTTGAAAACTTCGTTTCCACTGTAACAATTGAACAACCTCCCACAAGTCTAAGGCCCATCAGAACACAAGGACACTCAGAAATCACCTGCCATATAATGTGTATTCTATTTGCTTTTATGAATAGGAACATGACACATTAAAGAACTGCAGAACAAGACCCCAGAACATAGAATTACCTCTGTTTATATCTGGCTGTCTCATGGAACAGACGCTATAGCAGTGGTCAGAAAAAATTCCACTGTTGTCTATGTATCTGCTTGCACCTGAAGAATCTAAACCAAAACATCAATAAGAAAAGTTGAAGTACTCATGTATTATTGTAGCTACAGATGTATTTAATGCTCATCAAAATTCTTTTCACATTTTTGTTGCTTTGGAAGAATTCCTGTTGTGATTTACACCTTCCAGCTGCTGCTCTGATGTTTGGAGTCTCTGCTCCCACTGAGGACATTGACAAAGTGCATTGTCCATTCCATTCAGTGCTGAACACTTCTCTTTACCCCCACCCCAACTTTTACAGAATTCCTCCCCTCTGTGGAAGCAGAATCACCTTCATTTGCAGTTAAAGCCAGTTCCCCCATGTGCAGGGAGTACAGAACAAACTGTTGAGGTGCACTGGTTCAAAGAGGCCCAAAAAAGGAGTCTGCAGAGTGGGTGCTGCCCACTCAAGCCAAGATTTCTTATCCCACCCTCTATGTCACTGATTTTCCACATGTTGACACATGTGGTCCCTTCTTGTAAAGTTATTATTCTGAGAAAAAAGATTAACTTACTAAAGTGTACATAACTCAAGCTCTAGACTGACCTGAGTAACGAGAAGGATGCAGAGTCTTCCTTTTCCTCTTTTTAGGATGCTCATTCATTTTGAACAGTCTACATGAACTGCAAAGTAAAAACATTGAAGAATTAGACTTGTTTGTATCTAGTTTATCATTCAGAAACTTATGAAACAATACAAGCATTTTGAAAACCTGCATATCAAATTCAAAAGCTTTCTCCTACTCTCTCTTCTTGCCCCCCAGCCCATTTTGATACAGTTAAGAACCCACTAAATGCACACAACTGCTGAAGTCAGCTTTACATTCCTGCTCTGGAGCAAAAGAAGGTTCAACTTAAAGACAGATATGTCAGAACTCCAGGTACTCCAGCACTCAGGGTCATCTACAAGCCTGTTCTCCAGCACTTTTTTTGTCTGAGATAGGACATTCTGAGGCAGAGCCCTTCACAAACAAGTTTTAGTGTTTAAAATACTAACACATGTTCTCTTACCAAAAATCCCAGACTCTTCAGTATCAGGAAGCAGAGCAGCTAAGAAGCTGATGGCTGTACAGCTTCCAAATGTAGTGGATGCATAAGCTCAAGATTTCCACCTATGGAGTGAAAGCACTTTAAAACACTTAAAATTTTAACACAAAACAGAAAAAGTACAGAATCAGATACAAGTGATACAAACACTACAAAGAATCAATTTATAAAAACTGACGCCAGAAAGCAAAATAAGAAGTTGATACTAATTTCTGTTTAGAGCTAATCAATACTAGTAAGGCGGATGGACTGGTGTAATTTTTTTTCTTTTGTCTCAAGTTAGTTGGCTTTTGCTGCACGTGGCAGCTCCTGAGAGCAAGAAAAATATTTGGAAACGAGACACAAATACTTGTGTACACAAATACGGGACAGTCTTGAAGAGGAAAAGGCTGCAAACAAGGGATGTGATGTGGGCTGCCATAATTGCAGAGCACTTGCGGGCCCGGGATCTTCTGTAGTCAGTGCCATGCACCAGAGGGGAAAGGAGGGAAAAAAGGGCCCTCATCCAGTCAACTTTGTTCTCCTGCGATTAAGTATTTTATACTGAAGTAAAATTTCATTTCAGGGGATTGAAAAATCATTGATTTTAACGTTCTATCATGATCTAGAAATATCAGTACCCTCACCGTTTTCTGTGATTGCAAGGGAAGAACCGACAGCGCACTGACACCGCAAGTCTCACCCCAGGTAAGGCGCTTGAAAAGCTCAACCTTTTCTCCACGGACGGGACCGCGGGCAGCAAGGCGGGTTGGTCTATTCCAGCGGCTTTCCCCGCCCTGCAAAGCGGGATCCAGGCGCGGGGAATCGGGATCCCGCTGGGCCCCGGAGCGCGGCCTGCGCGGAGGCCGCACGGGGAGCGCCGGCGGGAGCGCGGCAAAGGCACCGCGGAGCCGCGGGCAGGGCCGCGGGGCCCGGCCGGGGCCGCACCGGGAGAGCCGCGGGCCCGGCCGTGAGTCAGGGCTCACCCACCCGGCGGGAGGTGAACCCCGGGCGGCTCCCCGGCGCTGCGGCCGGGACTCACCTGCGGGCCGCCTGTGCCGCTCCGCTCCGCTCCTCCCGGGCCCGGCCCAGCCGCTCCGCCCCGCTCCGCTACTCCCGGGCCCGGCCGCTCCACCCCGCCCCGCTCCGCCCCGCGCTCCCGGCCCGCCCCGCTCCGCGCTCCCAGCCCGGCCCGGCCCGGCCCGGCCCGGCCGCTCCGCGGGCGAGCGGCGGGAAAGCGGCGAGCGGCCGCCGCCCGCAGCGCCCCCTGCCGGCCCCGCCGCCTCCGCACCCGCCCGTCGCCATAGCGACGGGGCCGAAATAAACCTTTAGTTCGTGTTTCTGTGTGCCCGGTACCGTCACACAGCCGCGTTTCCATCTGCAGGCAGCTGGCAGCGTGTAAGCCTGCTGCAGAACAGTGTCAGCACTCAGATTTTACACAGATGAGAGGGTGATGGCAAAGCCGAACCCGATAAAGCTCAACTTTACATTTTGTGTCAATGTAGAAGCTGTCCCTTAGAGCTACTGAATAGGAGAATCAATATAAAGTGTATCATAAATATATCTACAGTACAAGAAAGAAATCTATACATACAAGAAAGACAAGGAGTTATTGGAGAGGGTCCAGTGGAGGCACAAAGTGAGGACGGGTCTGGAGCATCTCTTGTAGGACAGACTGCAGGACTGGCCTGGTTCATCTGGAGAAGAGAAAACTGAGAGGGGATCTCGTCAATGCACATAAATATTGCAAAGGCAGGGGCCAGAAGATGGTGCCAGACTCTTTTTGGTGGTTTCAAGCAATAGGATGAGGAGCAATGGCCATAAACTAAAACACAAGGAGTTTCACCTCAACACAAGGAAAAACTTCCTCACACTGAGGGTGGCAGAGCACTGGGACAGCTGCCCAGGGCAGTTGTGGCTTCTCCCTCTCTGGAGACATCCCAAACCCACCTGGACCTGTTCCTGTTACCTGCTCCAGGTGACCATGCCTTGGACTGCATGATCTCCAGAGGTCCCTTCAAAAACTAACAACTCCACAATTCTGTGAAATATGTATAAATAAGGTTTGAAAATTTAAAAAAGCAACTTTTCCAAATGTATAATCACATCCCTTTTTGCTGATTTCATCTTCACTTTTTATCATGCCAAAGGAAAAGGTACCAAAATTGTGTTGATTCACAAAGCAGAGCACTTCAAACATCATCTTACTATTTTTAAAAAATACCTCATTAATTTTGAAGGTATGAGGGAGGCCACTACAGTCCCTTATTTCAATGACTTAAAGTGACCTATGGAATTTTGCTAAGTGTTTGATTCATTGAATTGTTTTGCTCTGGCTTAGCCTGGATTTATCTAGTTCTAAAAAAAAGTTTTGAGTTAGCAGAGAATCCACAGTATCCCTAAAGGTGTTGCTCCACAGATTAGTTAAAAAAGAAACTGTACCCTGCTTCTGGCCTTAGTTTTATTAATTATCTGGCAGATGAAACTGGACTTACTCTGTCTATAAAATCCTACCTTTAGCCTTTGTCCTGGGGCTGGAAATGTGCCTTTAGCATAATGTGATTTGCTTAGAGTTAGATGGAAAGAGTTCATCCTCTGATTATAAAGGAGTTTTGGTGGTAAGCAGCAAAACAGAACTAAAGCTGTCCCTTTGTTGGCACACTGCTGAGCCCTCAGACATGAAATAAATGTGTGCCTACAATCTCCTGCACTGAGTTGCCAATCAAACAAGATCCTGGTCTCCCAGCTCAGTTTTTTCTCTTTTTATTCCAGCCATGGTTGCTGAGGTTTCCTGAGGTTTCCCCGGGACAGCTTGTGTTAAAAGTCTCATAAATTGGCTACAGCCACCAAATGGGCGGATGCACACATACTTGTCCCTCTATTCACCAAAATGTTTTCCGTGCAAGTGTTCCAGGAAAGCACTTTCCCCAGTTCCCAGCGGAGGGCAGTGATGAGAACCTAAAATCCACACATGGCAAACGGAGAGAAAAAAAAGCCAAACCCAAGCCCAAGCCTTTGCTTTGAACTCAGTCCTGCTTGCGAGGCAAACTGAGGTGGACCAAAGCATCTTCTGTACCTTTTGACTGATTCATTCTCCACCCAAAGCAGCACAGCCCAACACCACTTATGTGAGATAAAAAAGACAAGGCTTCAAGTGAAAGAAAAACATCTGAGGAGAATCATCTTTGAAGCTGCAGCTCCAGTTCAAAGTCTCATGCATCAAACAGAGCTATCAATGCTTTAGACAGAAAAGCCTAAATGAGTCTTGTTTTCTAAACCAGCACGTGCTGGGGATGTTGAGAGAGCTTTGGGTGAGGTTTTAATCACTCAGAACACATTCCAACTGAAAATACAGCAAAGCCTATGTGACATTCACATTCTTGTTTAAATGGGCAACATAGGTGATGCTCATTTCAATTAGTGGGGATGTATCCTGACCAAAATAAGCATGAAGAAAACCCTTTCTTCAAGGAAAGCAGTTAGCATAGCTCAGGAGGATAACCTTCATGAGGCAGATTTGTTAGTGTTTAAAAGGACATGTGGGAGGTTACTTGAGTTGTCTAGCATCAGGTTCTTTGCTCTTTTGTTACATGGGTTCAGACTAGATTGAGTCTTTCCAAGGCAGGGTGGAAAACAGAGTGATTCTAAGCATAAAATCAGGAGGGCTTACTGAGATTCCTGTGCTAAACCAAACTGCCCATTGCAAATCTTTCTTGTTTCACCAGCATTATTTTGCAAATTTTCTGTGATTTTTTTTTTGTTTGGACTTAGAATTACCAAAAAATCACACCCTGTCACTAAATGGCAGTAAATCTAAAATTTGTATTTGAACAAGAGCTGATGATCCTCTTATCCTGAATATCCTGTGTAAGTAACACATAGTTGTAGCCACTCAACCATTTCATAGTTATTAGGAAAAGGTAAAACTCACCTTATGTATAATAAACACAAGTTTAACCTGTTTAGTTCAGGTTACTGAAGTAGCTAGCTCCAAACCCCCCCAGCAATACTTTTTAGACCAGAGCTCTGTTGAAGCTTCAAAATAAATGTAAGGATGATGATGTCCATCTTTTATTAGAGAGTTTGTCCAGCACAGACTGAGCACCTGCTGGAGCACAGCCCTTCTCAAAGCTGGGCAGTGTGACCTGAAACAGAGCTGACCAGTGTATAAAGTTTAGAGCTGACTGAAAACGTTTTGAAGGGGCCTGATTAAAAACCCTGACACTTGCCTCATCCCTCAAAAAAAAAAAAAGTCAAATCCTCAGAAGAGAACTCAAATCCTTCCAAGTTTGTTAGCAACTGGAGTCCAAAGTAGGCCAACATGTCCACAGAAAGAATTCCTTTGCAGCCTCATGCTCTTATACTGCCAGTGAGTAATTCCCCCAAATATGTTTGTCACTCTTTCAAAATTAGTATTGGATACAAAATATAACCTTGTTTGTTTGTTTGCTTGCTTTTTAAAATTATAATTTTGGTAATGAAAGCATGAAGCATATTTTTCAAAACCAGATTGATTTAGCAGGGACTGTAAACCATCCAGCTGAAACACTTCAATAACACCATCTTTCTTGTCACAGCTTTTTACAGCCCACGTCTAAAACTAAAATAAAATTACTTATTTTGAGGATCAGCATTTACAAGAACAAATGCCACATGCATATTGGACTTTTCACTCCTAAATAATGCAAATTCTATTTCTGTTCCCCCCTAATTAACTGAGATATGCAATTTCCTTTTCATTTCTTCTAGCCTTTTTCAAAGGCAGAGTTGCAACACCACATCTCACACCAAGATTGAATATTCCTTAAATTCTTGCTTCAGAATTCACAAGTGTACCAACCATATCATTTTAATTTAGTTGTTAGTATATACATTAACACTCAAAAGTGTGATAAAAACCAAACAAAAGTAGTTTTTTTAATAAACAGCATGATACAGACCGCGAAGATAAATAAAAAGCAGACTTTTTACAGTTTCCCATGAACATGAACTACAATAAGTATCATAGGCCAAACTTTTGTTACTTGAGTAGCACAGCAGAAGGGTTAAAAAAGGGATTGTAGGTTTTTTATTTGAAGTACTGCAAGAGTATTCTCAGTATGACAACACATGCATCTTGCTGCATTTTAAATACTTTTTGGCCCATTATTACTAAAAATGTCTTGCTTTCTACCTAGTTTACCACAGACCTTTATCACAGAATGACACACACATGGCAACATCCCCCCTGCCCCAGTAGTGGTTATTTCAAAGGTAATTGTCTCATTTTTAAAAGGTAACTGAAACACTGGCAGGGTTTTTACTTTCCCTTTGATGCAGCCAGGTAACTACTCCAAGCTTCAGTGAAGTCACACAGAAGCATCAAGAGCTGACACCCTCCTGGGCTCTATTTACCCAAAATGCCAACAGGATCCTGGGCTGCCTGAGGAAAAGCAGGTCAAGGGAGGTGAGCCCTCCCCCTGCCCTCTGCTCAGCACTGGTGAGGCCACACCTGGAGCACTGGGGTTCCCAGTATGAACCTGGCGTGGATGTACTGGAATGGGTCCACGAAGGCTAAAGGTGATGGACAGGAGAGGAGGCTGACAGGGCTGGGATCAGTATCCTGGTCAAAGAGAAAGCCCAGGGGGATCTGGTCAATGTACATAAATACTTGATAGGGAGGAATAAAGACAGGCAGGGCTTTTCTCAGTGCCCTCTGAAAGGATATCAGGTAATGACATAGAAGATATTTCATATAAACATTATGAAAAGAAATTAACTGTGGATTCCTCTTTCTCAGACAGACTCTATACCCAGCTAGACAATGTCCTGGGCATCCTGTTGTACTGCTGACCCTGCATTGAACAGGGTGCCTGAGTTAAATGAACTTCAAAGGTCTTTGCCAGCCTCAATGGTTCTGAGAAAATTCTGCAGTTGTGTTGCCATTTACAATGACAACAATACTTACAAAATTTCAAGCCCAAGAATCCAGGACTTCAGACTGTAGACATAATATATTTAAAGCCCTTTTCTCCACCAAGGAAGGAGATTTTGATAGTGTAGTGGATATTCACAGTTAAAACTTGAAGAGGTGCAAGGGGACAAAGAGAAAGGATGATACTCCCAGATAATAAATTACACATTTATCTTCACATGAGAAATGAAGAATTTGGACCACAGCTGCTATAAGACAAGAAGATTAATCTATTCATTTTGTTTTGCCAGCCCCAAATGAAACAGTAAGACAATTCTGGAAAGCCTGGGGCAGTTGATAATTCAGGATATAGAATATTATTAATAAAGCCTGAAAATAGATTAAAAACAGTTAAAGAAACAAGGCAGAATGAGATTCCAAGCATGAATATCCGTATTTTGGCTCACAGGAATTAACTAACCTACAACAGACATAAAGATTCTTGAAAAAAACCGGCTTCTGCCTGAATTAGGCTTTCAGGAAATTCAGCAATACAATTAAGTCAGGTTTAGCTGTGATTAATTCTATGACTGGAACAGGAGTCTAATAAATGGATGCAGTTACACTGAACTGAATGGCTCCTGAAGCAGTTTAATAACTACTGGGAATCAGGCACCAGAATTTCAAAAAGAATCAAGACAGAATAGTGTATTTTTGCCTTCCTTCTGCCGCAGGAGTATTTCATCACATACAGAAGTGACAGTAAGGACACTTAAAACACATTTACACAAACCAGTGGGGACACTAACTTCAAAGTACAGGCAGAACATTGCTTCAATTGATCTTCTCTTACAAATATTTTATGATGTTCTTATGCTCTGGGCATGTCCCAGAGGGGTGTTGCAGAGAGAAGAGAAGGGACAGAGGGATTCACCTCTGGCTTAGAGTCAGGAGCACTAACACTGAAAGACCTCAGACTTTTCAGAGTCTATCCCATAAAGCTCAGAAGTCCAGAACACTGTATGGCAAATGAAGAACAATGGTTATTCCTGAGTGTGGGTTCAACAAGTCTGTATGCTACAAAAGAGTAGAAAGAGGAAACATTTAGGCTAGCAAGGAGCAAAAATACTGAAGTGTCAAGGATGAAACAAACTGTAGACAAGATTGCTGTGCTTTAGGAGATCTGAAAGGGCTACTTTGTTAATAAAGACTATTTCAAAATAAAATTATTGAGTGTTTAACTGGGCTGCTACTAAACATTCCTCTCCTTATAAGAACCTTTCATACTGAATCATAGGAATAAATAATCTGGAATTTCATATGCTGTTGTGAATCCAGAGTAATTCTGATGAAGTGTTATATCAGCATAAAATGAAATCAGAATTTCTCAAAGAGCAGAGCACCTATAGGTTTGGTTAGAATATGCAAATAGAGAACTTCAACTTCTACAGCCAGTTTCCAGTTGGCTTCCCTTCATTAAAATATCTGTAAAAAATAAAGTAAAATTAAACAAAGAAAAACCCCAAACCAACATTAGCTGCAGGGGTGGTGAGCTACACATCGCTTTGGACAGATAGAGCCCTTCCTAAACTGAGACAACTTCCAGCACAAAATAAAAGATGCAAATTCATTATTTGTATGAAACATGTATTGCAAAATTAAATTTGGATTCAACAATCTGCAACAACATCCACAGCTATATAGTGTTTTTAAAAAATAAGTGTGGTTCTTCCATTCAAGTAAAACAAAAACAGGTGAAAGAAGTTAAAAAAAAAACTGGAAGCAGCAATTTACAATTCTTTCTGTAATACCACACCACTTTCATTAACTTGAAGTATTTTCAAGATGTCAAAGACATCAATAAAAATTGTAATTTCAAGTGGCTTTTCTGGTATTTGTTTTTTGAATGGGTCCAGCCCAGGTCTGCAACCTGTACAGACATGCAAAACAGGAGGAATTCATAATTACTAGTAAGAATAGATATTTGAACATGCCAGTTATATGACAAAGCAAAGACAATACCTTCATATTGTCAACAAACACGGGCTACTGACCACTGAAGGGCATTTAATACTTTACAGAAAAAGGAAAGTTGGCATAAAAACCCACAAACAACTCGCCAAACCACCATCAGCAGGGTCATCACAAAGAAAGTTCTTACAAACTTGGTAATTTCTATATTGCCCTCAATATGTAGGTTCATATCTTTTCCACAAGATGCCAAACCACTTAAAATTTTGGTTTTATTTAAAAGCCTTTTAAAAAAAATATAAAATTATACTGGAAGTCTGTTTCACCTATGAAAAAACTACTAATGCACCCTTTCAGACAAAGAAGTATGCATATATAAATAGTACAGGTACTTTTTCTGCTATGTTTAGGAAAGCAATGAATGTAATTCTAAGTAAAACTAATATGCAGCAGCCTGTTCTGTCTTTACATCAAACACAGTTTCACAGCTGAAAAAGTTACTGGTTTTAAATTTTATTTTGCTAAAACACCATTTCCTAATGCTTTTTGATAAAACACATGGCCCAGCACTGGGCTCCTTGCTCTGGCAGTCTTACAAGGAAGTTCTGCAGGAGCAAGGAGCCCAGATGCACTTCAAGCCCAAAATAAACTACTTTAGTATTTTGTGCAGTGGATTACCAGAACAAAGGAAGCATTTTCCAATCTCCGTGAAGTGGGAATAATTAAAAATAAGCCAAATTCCAAGCTATTTCTGTAAAAATCTAGGACTCAGTTACAAGTGCTTTCATGGTCTGTAAGCAGATCTTCTTCCTGATACTGAGAGCAGATGACATCCACTCATTTCCACCAGGGTTAGCAAACAGTGCCTCCACTATCCTCAGTGAAGTTACATCAGCACGGAACTGCCGTGACAGGATACAGTAATTAGGGTTCTACACTTTGAAGCTGAGAAAAGGATTGTTGTTTTCTGTGAAACACTGGCAGAATGTTTTTCAAATGCCCATCCTGGTTATGCAAAAAACTGGTTAAAGCCCAGGAGCTTCTGCTTTTTAAAAAAATTTGTTGAAAGGCTACAATTACCCCGAACTGTATTATGTCTGTATCACTCTGAAGTTTCCTTTCTTTTACTATGTGATTCTCATAATAATTTCTGCAGCTTATGCATAAGATTTAATTGCAGTAACTGCTGGAAACAGAGCCTGACTCCTCATACCTCTGTCTGAGCAAAAAGGGTGCAGAATACTGTGCTTGAACTGAAAGACATTTACACTCATATTTACAGAAGGGCTAGGAAGGAGCAAAGTACAAACAAATTTGGCCTCATAACATCCAATAAATGTGAGGTGATCTTTTCACCCAGGCTGGAAAAGGCTGACCATTTCTTGCATAAACGAGGTAAAGCATTGTTTCAAAATCAGATAAATATGGATAATATAGCACCTAATGTGATGTCTGTGCAACAGTTTTACTCAGTTATATTAAGAATTGTAGCCAACAGGGTTTCAGATTTTTGTGAACTAAACTTAAACTGAAACTAACCCAGTTTAAGAGCTAAACCATTATTGTGTGTTATAGATACAAGGGTAATTTTGCTCTAGAAAGTACAACCAAGCTCAGCAGGAGTTAAAATATTAATATGAACAAAAAGGAATATGTAACAGTCAATAAAAAGAGCAATGGGAAGTCTATTCAACTACTCCAAAATATTTCATAGAACTAAGGAAATAAAACTTCACATTTCCCATACTATTCTTGGAGCTTCTATAGCTTTCACAAAACCAGGTCTTCCCCCCACAACATCAAGTATCCATGTGTGCAGTAATCAGCTGCAGGATCCTGACTTTGAAAGTGTCTTGAAACACCAAAGCCTTGGCTTTACAATCCCCAAAGTCTTTCATAACGTAATTGATTGCACATTTTTAATATATTACAATTTGCTGAATGAAGCCAACCACTCATTACCCCATCAGTACAGCCTGCACAAAGTACAGTTTATTTATATGCTTATATTCTAATCTAACACCAACTGTCAGCATATTTTATATTACACGTGGTATTGCACTTTCTGAGTGGCACCTTGGTGCGTGTCTGCAAGTGAACAAGCTGAACCCCCAAAAGCCCCAAACCTTTGGAATTCAAGTGCTGCCAATCTAGCAAGTTTAAAATGTTAGGGTGAACATCACCCGCAGAACTATTATGGGCTTCACTAACTTTAAAAAAACCTGTTTAGGAATTAGAAAAACAGTCCTACCTGAAGTTGTGCATAAGGGCAATCTGAAATCCTTGGTACTCTGAACAGTCTCAAAACATGGTGCCAGTTTCATTGATTGCACACATTGTAATTGTGTTAAAGGACAACAACTAGATTTACAAATATATATTACACACACGCACAAAACAGACAAAGCTATAAAATGCTTGGTAACTCCACATGCTTTGAGCTAGCCAACATATCTGTCTGCTGAACTGCTAATTATTGATCATATTGAGAATCTAAATTGCTATTTCTGATATATCTTACTGGATTCAACAAACACTTCCAAAGGAGGAAGAAAGAGGAGAAATGGTAGACCCAAATTTTGAAGGTTTAAATGAGCGCTCTTGGAACAGCCACTATATCACTTCAGTAATGTAAAGAGTAATTCCCAAAATTTTTTAGAGACTTAGGCCAAGTTCACCTCTGGCTTTAGTGGGTGCATTCCCACTACTTCACTGGTACTTGTGTCCTCTTTCACTAGGGCTGAATTTGGTCCTAGGACTATGTCTGGTCACCTTTAGTGACGTTAATGAAAACGGGAATCTTGGACAGATAGAACTGGGTTGCAAAATTAAGAGAGTTAATATTGGACAAATCATGTAAATAAAGAATATATATTAATAATAGTTCCTATTATATAAATAGCCTTTATAAAAAAATAATCTTTCAATAATTTTAATAACTCACCTTTCTTTAGGTTCTGGAAAACATGTATGAAAAAAATCTATTCAGTTCAAGTTAGATTAAAGCAAACCTAAGATGAACACTACAGCTCTCTGTTGCACTAAACCCAATTCTGACCATTCAATTTCCAGGTTAGTCAGTTTTTGGGGATGATAGGGAGTTTCTTTGTGAAAGTATGAATTGCACCCCTAGAAATACTGAGCAGAAGAAACACCATATTGAGTGGGCTTCTTTCCTACTGCTTTCAGAAACTGTGCAGATGACGGACCCAGAAATCGAAGGGCCACCCAAACCCCACAAATATTAATGCCTCTGAGAACATTTAAAAGGCACTGTCCTCTCACTACTGTTTTTAGATCTTTGAGCTTCAAACTCCTTCCCTTTAAACTATGCTGCATTCAAGTATCTGCTATCACTTGAATTCTCTTTCCATTCTTCCCAATCCAGCAGTCTCTATCCCTGTACCAGATCTAAGGTAAGATGTGATGGACTTTTACATTTGCACTAGCACTATTTTATTTTTTCTTCTAATTTATCCTATCAAATGAGAAAAGCAAACATTCTTCCAAGTTCACCTTTTTGAGCTTAAGGCATAACATGAATCCCAAATCATAGAATGTGCTCAGTTGGAAGGGACCCACAAGGATCATTGAGTCCAACCCCTGGCCCTGCACAGGACACCCCAGGAGTGACAGCCTGTGCCTGAAAGCATTGTCCAAACACTCCTTGAACTCTGTCAGGCTTGGGGCTGTGACCACTTCCCTGGGAGCCTGTTCAGTGCCCAACCACCCTCTCGGTGAAAAACCTTTTCCTAATGTCCAACCTAAACCTCCCCTGACTCAGCTCCATGCCATTTCCTCAAGTCCTGTCACTGGTCATCAGAGAGAAGAGATTGGTGTCTGCCCCTCCACTTCCCCTCAGGAAGAAGCTGCAGAGCCCAATGAGGTCTGAGCTCAGTTTCCTCTTCTCCAGACTGGACCAACTAAGTGACCTCAGCTGCTCCTCATACAGCTTCCCCTCCAGACCCTTCACCATCCTTGTGGCCCTCCTTTGGACACTCTCTAATAGCTTAATGATTTTTTTAAATTGTGGCACCCAAACTGCCCACAATATTAAAGGTGAGGCTGCCCCAGTGCAAAACAGAGTGGGCCAATCCCCTCCCTTGCCCAGCTGGTGGTGCTGTGCCTGATGCCACCAGGACAGGGATGGCCCCCCTGGCACTGCTGGCTCATGTTCAACTTGCCATCGCCCAGGACCCCCAGGTCCCTTTCTGCAGCTGCTGCCCAGCCTCTCACTCCCCAGTCCATACACACAACCAGGATTGCCCCATTCCAGGTGCAGAATCTGGCACTTGCCCTTGTTAAACTTCACACACTTGATGATTGCCCATCTCTAATTTGTCGAGGTCCCTGCACACATCGTACTAAAGCTTAATTTTTGAAGTTTATAATTTTAGTGCTATCTGAAACCCTGTTTTACATTATTTTCCAACAGCTGTCCGAACAATTCATCTCTTTTCTTGCCATAAATTCTAATGTTGTTCATGGTTTGTGCAATTCCTATGCAACCAGTCTTTGCTGCTAACGGGTATTAACAGTGCAGTACCCACGAGTGGGGTATCAGTTCTTGTTTTCTTTGCTGTTAGTTCAGTTCAAAGCGTGTTGCTTTATTGTGTGGAAGATCCAGTCCATTTTTGTTGTCCAGCCACCATGGTGAGCATCATTCATTTGCTTCATGAAGTACTCAAGAGCCTCCTGCTCAGTTTTGTCCAATGCAAGGGTCTTTCGAATGTAAGCAATATCATCGAAGGACTGCAGTTCTGGCATTCCTGAGCCAAGCATCATGGAGAAAAGATTGATGAAGAGATTGGCATGCTGCCGAATTGCTAGGTAAGCCTTATAACACATCTCCTGGAACCTGGAAGAGACCAGGGGAAAAAAGCTCAGTGTATTTCTCTGCTAAATGCATATTGCTGCTTCAGCCCCAAAACAGTTTTACAAGTAACCAGACATTAAAAAAGCAGTCTTAGTCTAGTAAGAACACCAAAATGTAGCTGAGAAGATGCATTCATTTTCCTACTTAGTTTATCTTCGTTTGTGTAAGGATTAATAGTGATCAGACTAACACAACATCCAAAGACAGGCTTTCCAGTCTTAAACCCCATTTGCAATTTATGCAGCTTTTCAACACGAATTTATATGAGCTCACAGGGCCATTTTTGTCACTGCTGCTAATATTTCAGATTTCAAAAGACATTTCCTGATACACTGCTAAAATCAGTGTTTTCCTGGCTATCTTCAGAGTTGCATTTCTCCTGTAGTTTTATGGGGGCAGCAGCTGTTACTCCTCAGGGACTCTGAAGAATGCACTGAAAACAGGGCATTCATTATATCACACTGGATAAGAAATACCCAGGTTAAGGGAAAAAATGCAAAAAAAGCCTCACTGCAGTGTTCAGACTGACACTACAATTCAAAATTGCCATCAACATATTGAAATTAAGGTTAAAATTGAAACCTCTCAAAAACTGGACTGCTGGAAAGAGATATTAAAAATGACTACAGCAACAGATTTATTTCTTTACTGTTATTATTTTAAAGTTCTTGCTCAGCAGGTTCTGGCCATTGTCACAAACTACACAGGCGAGCTGAAAGGCTGATATCAGAGCAGCTACAGGAGAGAGAAGTATGGCTGAATGGCAAGCAAAGCTCTGATGCACACAACACCCTACATTTCAGAATTCTCAGTAGCTGCAGTTCTGCCATCTCATGAGTATTTTAAGTGTAAAGTCAAAGAAATTTCAGATGTTTGAAAAATTACCATCTTTATTCACATGTATACTAACGCTGCAAATCTCAAGTGAGATTTCATGGACAAAAGATCATGTCAGTGCTAAGATTACCCACTGACTTACAAGTGATGGCTGATCTTCAACTGAAGAACTAGAACATACCCACTGCAAGTAAACTAAAATACTACTGTTCAGTTAAAAGGTCTAAATATTAAAGGCCACCAGTAGTAATGTGCATTTTAGGTACAAAACACTCTGGAGGTTAAATGCTTCAAAGAAAGCTCACCTTTCAAACTCCCTCGTTTTGGTACATTCTTGGGCTCCTTTACTAATCACTATTAAGAAGTCTTGTGTTAAGACAAATGGCACACGCTCTCTTTTGTAACCAAATTTTTTCTTCTTGTGATCGAGGAAGTGCCCAAAGTCAATGTGAAACAGCTTGGAAAGACAGAAGGGTATTTTAAGATTAATAATTCCGTGTTTAAATGAAGTCACAATAAAATTGATCATTTACTTATAATTCAGATAGATTTTTTTCCCCCAAAACAAACTCATACCAAAGTGAGGATGACCTTAGGGTATGATTTTAGAAAAACATCTCTTACTTGTCCATCATCTTTGACCATGATGTTGCTGTTGTGGCGGTCACCAATGCCCAGGATAAAGGTGGCAACACAGTAGCCAGCACAAGAACGTGTAAACAGGTCAATAGCTGCATCATACCTATTCAAACAAAAAAGGAGACACTTTCCTCAGGTATTCTAATAACACAGAAGTGAACATTTTTCTTTTGCAAAAGAGCTACCAGGCAAAGAAGGAGAGGTAAAAAAGAAAACAAAAAACAAAACCAGATGGACATAATTATGGACATAATCTCCCACTTGATGAACTTTAGTTCTCCTGAAGTTTCCATCAAAAAGAAGCATCTGGCCAAGAAAAACAGGTGATAGGGAATCTCACATGTCTCCTTTGTTCTTGTCCTTGAGCCACTGGTGCAATGTATGGCTGTTGAACTGCAGTGCTCCTTTTAAGCCTCCTTTACACTGAATCTGCATGATGGTGTGAGAGCTCCTCACCACCTCGATGAGTCCCACACAGTCACCGATGGACAAACAGCCATAAGGCAGCATCCTGAAAGACAAAGGCTCATTGTTGAATTTTTTTTTTTTTTCCTTTATAGAGAATGGTGGCAAGAGGTGGGAGAGGATGTATTTTTGCAGATTATCTGGCTACTCTTTAAGACATGGGGAACTGTATCCATTCTGCAAACCACTCTTGGACAAAGGCCTAATTCTATTACAGCACTGGAGACAAAACTGTGACCCATGAGAGATAACACAGACCAACAGGTCCTTTTGTCTAGATAAGGAAATGAAAACTGGGGGTTTCCAGACAGTGCACAGACAGCTCCTTTGTTCCCACCTAAAAATGTACCACACAGCAAACACAAACTGGAAGGTGCAAACTGACTAGGATTGGTTTTCCAGAAGCAGAACAGTTCATCCTGAATGCCCTGCAGAAGCTGCTGCACCCACAGACTGTCTGCAGGTGGAGAAGCTCACACTGGGCAATATCTACTGTGTGGACTGAAGTGAAGATAACAACTACAAAGAGTCACTGCTCAGCAGGGCTGAGGGTTTGGTACCTTGTTCAAAGCCAGGCCTACAGACTCAATCACTTGGCCTCAGTGTGACTACTCTGCTTTAGCTCTTGTATCCATTCCTTGTATGTAGCTCACTCAGACCCACTTGAATGAGAATTAAGTATTTTTCAAATATGATCTTATGTTTATAAAATCCAGTAGTTTAGTCAACCAAAAAATTAAATATTGCTCTAACATGCACAAAAATGTCTATTTATAGCATTTCATTTATTACTCTTGGGAAAGCAGAAGCAATCTCTGGGAACAAACCAATAAGATCAGCATTACTTGGGAATGACCTCTGAAGCTTACCGAAGATCAAGACCCTGATTTTGCCAGATGTTTTCCATAATTCGAATTATCTGAAGTGTCAGCATGTCCTGACGCAAGTCTGAAATAGTCAGACACATTAAATTTGCAAATTTTGTAACACTAGAACATTTGGTTAGATCTCACTTTCTTTTCCCCCCCAAAAACTATGTCTAAATACACCTAAAAGTAATGAGGTTTGCATAGTTTAGTGCAGGTTTTGTTCCCTCAGTAGCAAAAAGCAGGTTTTAAATAGTAAAAAATGAATATAAACTTGTGATTTTAAAAACATACACTAAAACCAGGACAATGGAATCACAGTTTACAAATCTGTAATATCCTGAAGACATTTACAAAAAAAGAGAACAAATATTAAATAGTATTGTATTTCACCTTGACAGACTGTCCATCTTAGAACATATAAAATTTGTACTTGACTGAGATAAATACTTATTTGTCTATGCTTAATTGTTCTGGAAAAGAAAATGGCTTTACTTAGCTGATTTTTTTAAAGAAAATACATAAACGTTATAAGCTTACAAAAAACACTAATTAAAAGGTTAGGAAAATAAAGAGGTATTTAGCTTTTGAATTACACTTATCTTTCCTTACCATCTCCATTTTTAAATATTATCTCATTGTTCTGAAATAACAATTCAGACATAATATCTGGGTTTTCCCAGTTCAACCACAGCGGCCTTTTTGCAGATGACATTATCCTGCACTCCTCAAGCCTAAAAGAGATAAGATTTCTATGAAATAGGCATAATTTGATTCTTATACTATGTTTCTCTTATACTGCAAGTTCTCCCTGTTTTGATCTGAACTAGCACCAAATTAAAGATGCAAAGATAACTGACAATCCACCATTTTTACTTTCAGACTCAAACTTAAATTAGTAAGTGCTATGTTAACTATTTGCTAAGACCAACAGTAGAGTTGTGTTGTAAGGGAATATTGTAAATATTCCTTTGGCAATATGAGCTCCTGACAACTGGAAAAAGGACTGCAGTTCCTGGCACCTTAAAGGAACAACTAAAGGTCATGTTGTTCCCTGATTTGTTAAACCATTAGATTGAAATCACTCTACTCTTTATGGATTACTCTGCTACAAATTCTGTTCAGTGCACTTTGAAGATGCTGACATTTACTAAGTTAACAGTCAACCTCAACACTGTTATTATTACCATTACTAAACATTTACTTAAGGGATACAGTACCGAAGGTTTCCCAGCTGATGTGCAGGATTAAGAGGAGAGATAAAACCTTGCAAAGCATCCATAAAATCTGGCCGTCTCATTTGTTCTACAAGAAACTTCATCTGTACCTGATAAATAAACACATTCAGGTCTGAGAACACTCTTTACATGTAAATGAAGGTATCAGGTTTTAGCTTTGGTTTTCAAGCATGGTTTTGCATAGTTTTGATGTAAGTACAGCCCAGCTACACGTTACACAAATTTAAACATTTAACTTTATATTATATATTTATATATAACATAACTATATATCTATATATATATTATATTTATATATAATTATAACTTTCTATTGCCTGGAGAGCTAAACAATGGCATTGCACAGAAAATACTGCAACTCCCCAGAAAACATACCACCTACTGAAATTAGCATTAACATTTTCCTCGTTGATCAAACAGAACAGTTCTAATTAATTCCTGTGGAACAACAGCAGCAGATTTGATATAAGGACAGCTTTTGATACCTTCTGGGTCTCATCCTTTTTTTCCTGCTTGAGAATATCTGTGAGGTTAATCAACTTCTCCATGGCCTCCACCTGCCTGCTCAGGTGCTTCAGGTACATTCCACATGCTCGACAGTAGGACTCCAGAAGTAAACCAAACCTCTGACTGACAGTTTTGTTGTGCATTTCAGACCTACACAGGGAGGAAGAACAGTTAGAGCTTAGAGACAAGACTACTTAGAGGTACCAAAAATGAAGCTGTACTTGTGACATCTTCATACAGTCCTAAAATACATTCTCTCAAACAATTCCCTCCCTTATCCTTGATGACACCAAGGCAAGTAAAAAACTGAGAGCACAACAAAGATACCTTGCTTCTATTTCTGGTCTGATTACACCAGCTTAGAAAAGAATTTTTAGGTGACCTCTAAATACAGCCCAATATGTTGCAGACTGAGCTATCAAGCTCTGTAAGGAGCCTTTAATAAGGAAGTAAAATAAAGTTTTTACTAGTCTTTTTCAAAGCTTTACCTTGTTGAATTGGGTGACTTTCTTTAGTTCTCATATATTTGTAAAGTTTTCTGGAAATGGCGTCAGGCAGGTAACAATATGGGCGGCTTTCAGCAGTCTCAGACTGCCTTGTTTTTAGAATAAACAGCATTAGATAAAAAGAAGTACAAGTCTAAGTACTATTAAGTAGCTTTTGAAACTGCAAGGCATGATTTCCATCACCAAACTATGTATTCAAACTCTTAATCGATATAACCCAATCTTTATTTTAAGTGGTAATATTTTTCTAAAAAAGGACATTTATTATGTCAAACCTTTAGAACAACTAATTGTTTCTAACAGGAAGACCACCACCCCTTAAAATGATAACAGACTTACTTTAAATGCCAAAAGAAGAAGTGTCCTATCCTTTGATTGGTCAGTGCCTTCTTGAGTAAAAATCTCACAAGCTGATTATCTAAATACTGCTCATACTTCAGAACCTAGTTAAGGATAAAGAGAAAATGTTAAAAAATCAGATGCAGTTATTATTTCTATGAACAATATACAGATTTAAGGCAATTAAATAAAAAGCCATCCGTGTTTTACATTATTTTTCTGGAATGACTGATCTTGGTATTAATATTTGCATGTGTTAGGCTTTGAACAATATATGCCAACTGTGCACTGGCTGCCTCTATTTCAGGAACTTACCATCTGATGCTTGCTTTACTGTTACCAAATATTTTAGCCTCAACTTGCTCAAAATTTTGAGAAGATGCTTCTGCTCATCCTTTCCCATATGTTAGGACAGCTGAAATAGCTGCCTGTTCCAGTTGGTGGAACTGTTTTGCATCTCTGCAGAATTCTGACATTTAGTACCAACAAGCAAAACCACAGCACTACAGAAAAATTAACATTTCATCTCCTAAATAATCCGCAAAGCAAACACACTTTTGACGACCCCTTTTTCACAACAATTTAACTTTTGCTGTGTTTTAAGCCTCTGTGATCACTGAATACATACAACAAACATGTCAAAGTATGTTCAGTACCTGTACCAGCTGGATTAGGTACTGAGACAGTTTGTCATCTGTCAGGGACTTCTCCAGACAGCGAACTGCAAAAGCTCGCACCATGGGGTCTGGGTAATTGCAGTCCAGGAGCTCCATGGCTTGCTCTGGTTTGATTGAGGGCCAATCCTTCACCAAACAGTACATCTGTGGGCAAGAAGGCCAAGCACATTACACCTTTGCACTGGTCAGGAAGAAGCTGTAACACTCAGCCATTAGAAGGCACTGTCAGACACAAACTACATCTGAGTGGAAGCTGTTTACTTGCTGGACCTCTCAATCAGCAATCTGGTATTATTCCCAGTTGACTATTGTTTTATCCACTCTAAAAAGAATAAAAACAAAACCTCACATTTAACTGTAATTGACAAGTTGGCAACATAACAGGAATTCAAGTAATGCCAGAAAGAGGAAACCTTAAGACCACACTGTGCTAAAGAACAAGAACTATGGATGAGAGACCCTGTCAATCATAGTGGCAACTCCAACTATTCATTCAGTGTATCATCCACACATAATGTTTTTAACTTCCAGAAGTTTTCTTTAAAATAGCATATTTTAAAGCTTCTTCAAAACTTAACACTTCTTCAGTGCTTTATGTTACCTGGGCCACTTCATCTCTAGAATTCCACTTGACGGACAAAAGTAATTTGGGTAGAATTTCTGGAGTATTCACACAATAGTGTCTGCAAAAGAAGAAAAATTTGTATGTACAAAATAACACTCTTGCTTTGATAGCCATCAACTATGTCCCCATAGCCTTGCACCTTTCTCTTCCTGTGTCAGCAAGGTGCTGTAAGGATCCAACCATGCAGGTATAACTGCAGTAATAAGGAAAATGGGAACTCATTCAACAACTTATTTTTCTCCACAGGATTATAACCAAACCACACAATGCAGAATGCTTTACAAGCCTTGTCTAATACACCAACTGCTCAGCATGGAAGAAAGGGGAGCAAAACCCATGACAAATTTGGAATGAATTGTGTGAAGTTTGATTATGCCAAGAAGGGTTTTCCTTTGGCTTGGTTTTTGATTTGCAATACCTGTGTCTCCAGAGGAAGTCCTTCTCTTGCTCAGTGATTTCAGACAGAGGGTCTCGGGTACAAATGGCTCGCAGTTGCTCCTTGTCACTCTCTGTTAATTCACTGTCCCGAGCTATTCTGTTACTCTGCAGAGACAGTGGCACATTAGCCCCTCACACAACCTCTTTTATTGCCAAACCACACACATGAAATACAGTATTTTAACAGCACAGCAATCACTACAGCTATGTCATGCAGTACTATCTTGCTGTATCCACTTGTTACAACTGAGAGCTTAAAATTTAGAAAGAAGATGAAAGACTAGGCCTTTGATCTCTGCAACTGCTTTTAGTCACTGCTGGCACAGGAAGAGGCACATTTCAACTAAATCAGCTGTGTGGAGAAATAGCAGCAGTTGACATTTGATGAATGACACAATGCAGCACAAAGTGAGACTGGTCATTTCTGACCCCAGCTTGAGATTGCTGAAGGATGCTGAAAGGAGTGAAAAGAATTCAGAACTTGAAAAGGCAGAACATGAGGGATGAAAATAGGTAAATAAGAGGTCGAATATTTTAGGAAAACCTGAGTAACAGGAAGAGGGAAAACATTAAATCACAATTAGTGTACAACATTCCCCAAAGAACACAGAAAACAGAACTACATTGTCTGTGAAGTGGGTTTATCCTCCTCACCATATTTTTTTTGTGCCAGATGGAACAAAACAATGAGCTGAGAGTACAGAAGCCCAGGTAAGAGGCTGGGGAATGTTATTTACCAAGAAGACAACTGTCTTTAAGCATTTTTAAGAGCTCTTAGTCACAGCAGAAACAGCAGAAATGTTACTCTGTGATGGACATCCTGCTGAGTATCAAGAGAAATCTAACGCCCACAACCTGCTGTTCAGGATACACTGGGACAGGACTGCTATAAATACCCCCAGAATTCCCACTCTGGAAGCTCCCTGCCACCTCCATGCTCTCCAGTACAGCCAAACTCCCACCAAAGGGTATTCACACAGACCATGGAGCTCTCTTGGGCAAACCCAAGGCTTTGAACCAGCCTCCAGAAGAAAATGTAAAACACACCAACCAATTTCACAGCCTTGGCTTTAAATAAAAAGCATTTTTAGCTTTACTGCTTTTCTGTTTTTACTTCTTTTCATCATCCAAAAATGTGCTTTGAAGAAAGCTCCAAACCTCACAAAAAGTGAATTGTAATGCACCCGTTCTGTCTGTGGAAAAAGTGAAATCAAGGACTACACCCATGTATATGTCCATCAATTCCCTTAAAATTCCCTGTGCTTGTGGTCATAACTAGCCCATAAAACAGAAAGGAAAGAGTTCTAAGAACCTTTGGGTTACATAGGAAGGTCTAACTATAAACATGAAGCTGCAACAAAGAAAAACAGCATTGTTGAAGGATAATTGCAACTTTTGAAAAGTTAAACTGAGTAGTTTAACACCCGAATAGTGGTTAAAAAATGTCAAAAACAGAGTAAAACAGTTTCTCTTTGGAGTGTTTTGGCTGGTCAGTGAAGCATTAGGACACTTTACTGGTAATATAAAGAAAGGAGAATATATTGCCCATTTTACCAAGCACACAACAAAAATTTGATTTTTTGATTTTACAATAAATAAGGATGTAAAAAAAGAAGTTTTGATGCACTGAGTAAAAGTAGTAAATAATACTTTCATATTTGAATAGCTAATCCTGGAGGGGGAGTTTGCCTTACCTGCCCTGCATAGCTGTAGTTGAATCCCAGTTCCCGTGAAATTGTCCAGTTTGCATGTTCTTCAATCACTGTCATATCTGGAAACTTTACAGGGTTGCTAAACCAATCAAATTCCAGCTCCAAGCATGGAGTTTCCTAAGTCAAGGGAATTCAAATTACTTTTCTGTTGAGTGATAGTAGCCAGAATACAGCATATTTTGAAAAAGTACTCTTAAGGGGGAAGCTGGCATGCAAATACCTTATTTGGATTTGATCCAGTAACACCAATAGGATTCAACAAATCCTCCAGCCCATGAGGTACTGCCCAAAGATTCAAAGCCATTTTCCCAGATACCAGAGTGTCTGTGTAATCGAACATGTTTATATTTCCCCAAGCCAATGGACAATGCTCCTTTAAAGAGATTAAAATATGATTTTCTTCAGTGTCATCTATGGATTACTGCAGAGCAAGCCAGGAGAAATAACATTTTTACCCCAGATCAAGTTGTTACATTCCCAGATTAGCAGAAAGCAAGTTGTGGAATCTGTACTATGTTTTTCTATGGATGGCTGTCATGGCAGCCCTTTAACAAAATGCTACTAAAAGAATTGTAAACACATGCATATATCTTCCTCACATCAGAATAAGTCAGGAGATGGAGAAAGTTTTTCTGACAAAGAGATTTTTTTACCAAGTCCTGTAGTCACAGAACAAGGGGCAGCAGTTTTAAACTCGAGGCCAGTATTTTTATATATGATAAAAGAAATATGGTTTTACATGATAAGGGTAGTCAAGACACTGGCACAGGATGCCCAGAGAAGCTGTGGCTGCCCCATTCCTGGAAATGTTCAAGGTCAGGTTGGATTGGAACAGCCTGGACTAGTGGAAGAGGGGTGGAACTGGATGATCTTTAAGGATGTCTTCTAATCCAAATCATTCTGTAAGGTTCACAGATCTGCTTGTAGACAAACAATCTATATATTACCTGTGACACACACTCAAACCCACAATGTAATGATGTTGCTGGCTAAAAGTTAAATGTTGCATGTGGATTCTTCAAAATTACTGTTTGAGATCTTGCATTAAATGCTAAAGGAATACAAAATTTCTTTACTTGAAAATTCAACTCTAAAGGGACAAATATTGTCCTTTAAAAATAAATGGCTTAGTAATATGGGTTTTGAAAATTAATTTTAAAAGCACTTCCACCTCAAAACACTAACACTGATCTTCATGTCTGGCACTGCAGCACAGGCAGGATTTACAGGATTGAACTGATGAGCTTTTTTTTGTTATTTAATTTCCAAACACGAAAAAAAAACCCACAAGAAAAGAAACACCCCTATTTTAATCAGATTCAAATCAAACATTGCACTTAGACTCATTGCCAAGACAGCATTTACCAAATATCTTCCCAAACTCGATTTAAGTAGCTTTGGCTGATTAGTGCAATAAAACCATGAGGTATTTTACCTCCTTAGCACCCTTCCGGCCTTTAACAGAGCAGATGGAGAGGCAGAGCCGAGCAGCACGTGGGAGATCAGGAATGTACATGTCATACAGCAGCCATTCATTCCATCTGCAGGATTCAAAAGGCAGAGTTAAACCAGGTTAAAGGAGACATCATTCACTCAGCCAAAAGGCATTTGTTCTATTCCTAAACTGTGTATTTGCATACAGAGCACACTCTCTTACTGGAAAAGGGTCCCCATGTATGCATTTGACCATATGCACTGCTTCTGGGAATGGAAATTTCCCCAATGGCCTTCTAGCCCCAACAGTTTAAAAAGCCATGATAGGTTCAATTCCTGCAACCTAAAGATAATGGATTTGCATATATGCTACAATGATGTAAGGTTTAGCTTATGAAACAGTTTTCCCTTCAGGGGAAAAAGGCAACTGGGAAAAAGAGCTTTCAAAACCAACTAAACTTGAACTGTTGGAACATAAAAAGATATCTGCAAGATGGGGATAGAACGTGGAAATCCAATGCAATATTCCTAAATATTTTTCTATTTACTATAGCAATAATAGCACAGATTGGTTCTACAGGAATAGTTTGATTTTGTTTTCATGAACTTCTCTAAGCAGAATTTAGCTCTCAGTTGGTAGAACTGTGCTTTTGAAGAGGAACTTCTGATGCAGTTTCTTCCCCTAAGCGGATTGTCATACAGAATTTTCTCAGTTGAAAGAGACAGCAGCTTCCAAGGACAGCATTCATTTTTCAATGTATCTGTAGCTACTGAAAGCAATTTTACAAAGAAATAACTGTGAAAGCCCTACTCTAAGAATAAAGAAATTGGCAGATAAGCTTTAATCACTTTTCATATGTTCATTTCATATAATGCAGATCTGTGTGACCATATCCATGATTTCAAGGCATAACCTTCACCACCTTTCCAAGATTTTCTCTAAAATAGCTTAAACTATCAGCTCAAGAGTTTCAAAAATTATTATTAAAGACATGAAGTCAGAAAATGCAAGCAAAGAATTACTTCTGCACACATACTTTGCATCTAATCTTAGCAGGTGCTGAAATTTCACACCTCTTCATTAGTTAAAGCTACGAGAACAGGTGGCTAAAAGATGTTTCTAATGTTTATATATGCTCATATAAAACTTATTCTTGCACTTGTAAATTCAGGTGATTTATTTTTTCCAGGTAATATTTACGGTTTGTCAAACATCCTGAAAATATATTCTATACTATACTGTTATGTGCAAGACAAAATGCTTGTGTTAGAATTAAATTAATGCTATTTTTACATATATAGGATTATGTAATATATTTTTAAAAAACGTAAGGTAATGTCAAGACTTTACTCCTTCAGTGCTATCATTTATGATGCCCTGAACGTCAAGTTTTCTGCAGTTACTCAGGTATTCATCTTACCTGGGATTAGAACAAGGTACCCTCTGAGTATTCACATTGTCACACAAAGGTTCACCTCCATGGTAGATACCTGTCCTAACATAGATCTGGAAACAACACCCATATTAGTCTTTGAAATGTTACTATAAACAAAATTTTTCACTGCAGTCAACACATACCATGATTACAACACATTATCCTTTCATTTTCAGCAAGTGAAAAACAAAACCAAAACTGAAAACTAAACAGCCCCACCACTCCCCAAATTAATTCATGCTCTGTTGGGTGTAAAGCACAGTTTCTTAGCATATCCTTCTAGAAAAAGTGTTTTGGTCTTTCTCCTCATTAATTGCAAAACTTGAAAAATACAAATAAAACTTGAAACTTGAAAAACAAACTTGAACACTAAAAAACACTGCTGGAATTTATTCTCAATACTTCCTGTGCCAAAGTATTGTGAAAGGAATTCCAAGGAAAGACAGTCAGGGTTGTCTTCAATGGAATTGAACCCTAAATCTGCCTTTTGCCCCCTATCATCCCACACCTTTATTTTCATAAACAGGGACAGCACGTCCTCACCAAAAGAACTCTCAGTTACTGCAATACATTCTTAAACATAACTACTTAGAAGACAGATAACAACATGGAGTTTCTTTTTCTATCTATTACATACTCTGCTGAAGTGCTCTGCAAACTTGAGTCCTGCTCCTACCAGGCAGAATATTTAGCTAATTACCACAAATGACACTTGTTAAACAGCATAGAAAAGCTTCCAGATGCTAAAACATGGGTGTGTTCTCCAACTTAAGTAGTAGAGTGATATCAGTTTCTAACGTGTTAAATAACAACTCTTTTTCAATGTCAAAACAAAACACTCAGGAGGTAAACCATGAGCTGCTGAGAAGCCACATGTGATGCCATACCTTGTCTATGTCTCTAATGTTCACATTTACATAGGTTGCACAGAGGATCCTTATTCTGAGAGCACTGTTGATGGTCCAGAGGGATTTGGTGGTGGCCTCTCCGTTCATGTAGGGCGTGGCGGTGGAGATGCGCCTGGAGTAGGATGGCATGGTGAAGGTGTCCAGGGGCAGCTGCGTGTACAGGCTCTCCTTGGCCATCAGCATCAGGTTGGGCATGCGGCCAAGCATGATGCAGCTCCTTATGTACTGCAAGGGAACAACCAAAATGCTGTGTCTTTTCAAAGCCTACACTCTTGGGGAGATGGAAGAGTGAAAGAGTCTGTCATGTCCTGCATGCACACCCTGTATAGTGATAGCAGGTGCAGCATCCAGCAGCTTGAACATGTTGTTGGGTAGAGTCACACAGCCACACCTCGTGGTTTGGAGATGTGAACATCTACACCAATGGAAGGCTGAACTGGAGAGATGGGAGCTGAAAAAACCAGCAGCTGAGTTTCTTATAGAACTCCTTAGCCTCAGCACAGAGCAGATGCATTTGAGCTGCTCCTGGAAGCACTTGAGATGTTTTGGAACAGCAAGGGCTGCACCAGCCTGCAGTGCAGCACAGGTGACTGATAGTGCCAGTCCCAGGCAGGGAGAACAAGGTAAGCAGCAGACACTCATTCTTGGTTCAGCTGTGCTCATTACCTTATGCTCAGGACTGATCCTGACACACTTCACCTGTCCATTCAGGTCTGAGTGCTGAGAGCATTTAATCTGGCAACACTACCACAAAACACAGTGTGTTAGGACAGGTCCAGCCTGGAGTTAATGAGCAAGCTCTGCTGGGGCACAGCAAAGGCAGGCCAGATGCTTCTGAAGAAACCACGCTAGATCAAATAGGTCTGGTGTTTGATCTTCAGATGACTCTGCAAAATTATTCATGTATGCCTGCACTTGTTTCCCAGCTCCCAGAGTACAGAGATACTTTTCCCATTATTCAGGATCCCTCCTTCTCTCCTCCACTGCTCTGAAGATCAGACTGTCAACCATTTGAGCCAAAGGAATGGGAGCAGTTTATTACAACAATACATTCCTCCAAAAGGAAGCAGCAGCAGCCTGGCAGGAAATCTATGGATAGTGTTGTCTGCTCCAGAGAGGGCTGCTCAGGTGCTCTTCTGTCCCATGTTCTGTCTCTAGTCCCAGTACTAACAAACCCAGGCAGTGAAGGGCAGACAGACACAAGGAAGGCTCAACAATGATTTCTGTAGTGCTGGAAGTCTACATTTTTTATCTTATTAAAATAATGATAAAGTTATAACAGAAAAATAGTTTTCTCTTTTACCACCCCTTTAGGACAGGATTTACAGTAGCAATGGTTGTTTCATTTACAATCTCATCAAATTTCCTGTTTTATTACATCAGCACATTCAAATATAGCTCATCTCTTGCCATCAAAAGTCTAGGATATTTCTGATTTAGCACTAACATTAGAGGAAAACATTCAAATAAGAAAAATTACACAAGTGATACAAATTCTAGTTCAAACTACCTTTTCTCCCCCCTCTCCCTTCTGAAGCACATGGATTATCCAATTTGTACACACATTGTCACTTCCTATGTTTTGGATTAATCTAATGAAAAAGCCAGACATAATACTGATTTTCTCCCCACAAATTCACATTATTTTGGTGTAGTCCAAAAGAAATCCTTTATGTTACTCACCTTATACTGGCTCAGTGGACATTTTTCTAGCAAGTATTCATCACAGCCACAGACTTTTAAAATATATTTGCCCTGGTACTCCAAGACACAAAGTTTCAGTTGTTCAGATGACAGCAACATACTTCGAGTTTTCTTCCTAATTGCTTCAGCAATAACTTGCTCAGGCACACAGTCATGATTGATTTTTAGGGTGTATTTCTGCTTATCATTGTTTGGTGAGACTATTACCCAAATCACCACTATAATTTGCCCTGGAATAAATGTAAAATAATGTCAAGCCTATAATTTTCAATGCAGTTTCCAAACAAAAAGCACCAACCCAAAATAACCCCCAAACCATACAACTCCCATGCCTCCCCAACACAGATATTAGCTTTTAGTATTAAAAGAAGATGTAAACAAGATTCATTGCCTAAACTGAGAGAGGGTTTATAATTTCTGCATGGAACTAGATGCATTAGGGCTATTTTTGACTAGTGGAAATTCAAACTTTTAGTCCTGAGGTTAAAAATATTTTTAACTGACTATTACTAACTGACTGAATACTACTGACTATTTGGCCTTCAAAAAACAGCAGTAACTCTCTCATATTTGAGAACAGCAAGGTAACTCAGTGATTCAGCATCATTTAATTTCAGATATCTGAATGCCATAGAAAACTGCAAAGCCAACAAGCTGTCCCCACCTACTAAAAAAATAACCTCTATTTACTGGGTTATATTTAAAGATTCAGCTAGAATAGCACAATTTTAAATATCCTTCTGAATGCAGAGCCCATCAAGAAAATTATTCTGAAGAACTTAAGGTGCAAGGTATTGCTGGGGAGTACTAAATACAGAACATAAACCAGCAATCTGCCTAAGTCAACAGCTGTACTCTTTGATTTCAAACACTGAAAATATATTATGTTTCTGCTGTAAATATTGCCCTTACCTTTGTCTAGCTTGTTGTATATGTGTTTGGGGAGCTCAGCTGAGGACTCTACATTTGGAGGGTAGACATAGAGTGCTCTGCTGTGTGGGGCATTGGCATCCCGCAGGTCCACGGCTTCTTTACAGACATTGAGAATGTTTCTTCTGAAGTCTTGTACTTCTGGATCCTTGACCATGTCAAACTCACAGACAGGCATGCCAATAGCAAAACCTACAGCATTGGAGCAGCATGAGGATATAATTGTAACTGACAAATAGAGCTAAAAATTTCTTCAATCAGTCACAAAAAAAAGCCAACTTAAAGCAAAACACAGCCTAAAATACATGCCACCTTCTACATGCATACATAATTTTTTTTTTATATCATTCAAGAACTACACAGTTCTAAAGTTAAGTGCACTCAGCAGACACGGAAAAGGTTAGAAAACAGGTGTACATTCCCTGAAGATCCTGGAAGCCTTAAATCACTTCTCTCACAGCCAACATTCCTCCTGGAGGAAAAGGACCAGGACTCAATTTCCTTTGAGGTCAGCACAGAGTTTCCTAAGGGGACCAGAGGAGCTGTGAAATCTGATTTTTTTTCTCAAACCCTGGCAGGATTATTGGTAACTATTAGGACCCTAATAAACTTTGCTTACAACTGAATGACAGCTATTAATTTTTTTTTAAATTACCTACATTATTTAAGAACTGCACAGAGCACTCCAACAGACACTGAACTTAAGCTCTTTGACACAGATTCATATAATAACAGTGCATTTCTTTCAGATCCTCAGTCTCAGATGTAATTCCATTTACTTTAATGAGATTACTTGGATAAATCATCATTTATGCATGAGTGTTCAAATGGAAACTTTCAATTGTTGTGTTGCATGGTTACCTAACCACTGCTCTCCCCAAGTCCTGAACACGTTGAGCTTTACAAAATAGAAGTAATTTACTTATTATGCATTCGTCACAATTAAATCATTTAACAATTAGTAGTACCTCAGAACAAGTATTTCCAGTTGACAAGTCTCTGCCACTGCAGTACACATCTATTAGCAATGAAACAGGAGTGGGTATGTTTGTACTGCCCCAATTTAAAACTTAACCAAGATGCTGGAGCAAATGCCAGATTCCCTGTGCTTCCTCAATGGATCATAAAAAATCATAAGCTCCAGAGATGATTCAAAACATCACAATTTAACTTGTCTTCTCATCTCCAGCCTCAGGTGTTTTTTTCCCTCGTCTCCCCATGCTCTTTTGTCAGAAGGTGGAAGAGGAAAGGTAGAAAAACCACATTTCTGAAATTTGACTTTCTAAGCAAGCTAGAGCAGCATTAAAATCTGTGTCCATTAGTGTGGTTTAAGATTTGTATTTAAATCTAGAATTTACAATTCTGTAAAAACCAAAATAAATTATAACTAACTTCCCAAATAATAGGACAGGCACAGCTCTGTAACAATATGAAATCCTGCTAATAAAAAAAGAGCAAAAAGATACCCTCTAACCCACAGGCAACTACAAATATGCTTTACAAAGCCAAGGTGAACGAAACAGATCAGAAAAAAGAAGTTTAACTCACTGATTATAAATATTGGCTTTACTATGATCAGCATCTTTGGACATTTAATGCAACTACTGGCAGTTATGAAACATGACAGATACAGGTTACAAACACGACCCATTTCAATTTCTTGTATTTTGGAGAGGATAATCAGTTGAGCAGATTATGTTCTAGAAAAAAGATAATCTCACCTATTTCTCTATTAAGAATCTTTTCTTCTCTGTTACCTACTGGTTCAATAACTTTTAGGAAAGGCTGAAACAGTCGCAGGTCACAAAGTCTCCGTGTTTCATCGAAAAACTCTTCTCTCTCCGCTTCTTGTGTAACACTTACAAAAATGTAAGAAGACTCATCTTGAAGGAGCTGATAGAGAGGGTACTTCCTTGCTTCTTTAAAGAGTTCATGTTTAATAGTCAGTAAGGTGGCCTCACGGAGGCATTCTAGAGTCACTATCATTCCATTTGGGAGGAGACACTCCACCAGGATCCTGGGGGGCATCAAGTGGATGCCCCATAGTTCACCGGATGACGGCCGCGGAGGCATCTTCAGCTCGTGGGGTAACTTTGTACTTCAAGCTTTTCAAGCAGTGGTTCGTACGTGTAAACCTGAGAGAAAATCAGAAATTTAAATGTCACGATTTAAAATACAGGCATCACCAGGAATTTCAGATAAAATGGTTCAAACTCCACTTGTAATTGTTGGTGACTATTCATGGCTACATTTTGCATTCATAAAAATGACTTGACAAAACTAAGCCTAAGAACTTGTATTTGAATCTAAATATCTAGTCAAACAAAACATTTACTTTGGAAAAATGCTAATATACATAGTGTTATAAACAGAGGTTTGTATTTTTTATCTGTACTTTTAATTCATGAATATAACTCTTTACTAATGGGGGGAGGGTGGTGAAATATCTAATAGTCAAATTATTGCAGAAATTTTTAACCAAATCTCAAGACAATCTCTCCACAGTTTTAATTTGGAAAGTGAAGCATTTACTATCATTTGGATTATACAAACCAACAGCTCTTTTAAGTTTAGCTAAACCAATCTTCCACATTTAATTTTTTTCCTCATCTCAAACTTCTAATGTATTCAAACAACGCATACATAATAGTTATAAGAATTTACTAAAAGCTCTAAACTTGATTTTAAGAATCCATGTACACACAAGACTTGGCCATGGCTGTTTCAGACCAGTATAAGCTACTTATACCAACAACAAACCCTTTTTTCCATGAATGAGACAGAAGAACTGAGCCCCACTAACACTTTGTAGCTGAGCTTGTTTTATTTAGCGCCAATGCCCAGTTCCAGTTCCCTTTGGCAGCTGCATGAGTGTCTCTGCCAAGCCAAAGGAAAGAAGGGGAACACATGTGACCTTCTATCTGTGCTGCTCAGGCCATCTTAGAGCAAAGGAAATGAGTATGAGAAAGAGAGAAAATGAGAATGGTTCAGAGTATGAGAAAACCAGAATCTGAACAGAGCAGAGATGTTTATAGCCCGGTGGGTGAGGGGAGATGCCAAAAAGAGAGTAGAACTACCCAGCAGGCACACAGTGATACTTCACCAATAAACACTCCTAATCCCTACCTATTTTTAATTTCCTTAGCCAGAGGCAAAATTTGTGTACTTGCAAAAGAAATCCACTTTGTTCAGAATGTTTTCACATGTGAACAAACTGTTCACATCCCGTGACAAGACTGAAGAACACTTCCTGTTACAAAATATTTCATCTTCTTCACTGGAATCCTGATACTTTCACACAATATCCCAGATTTTTCTGTAATGAAACAAAGTTGCTTCCCTGTGCATTCATTGCTTTTGATTTTGGAGAGATTCATCACAGAATCATAGAATGCTAAGGGTTAGAAGGGACCCTAAAGACCATTTCATTCCAACCCTCCTGCCATGTGCAGGGACACTTTCCACTAGCCCAGGGTGCTCCAGTCCAGCCTGGCATCGGACACTTCAGGGATGGGGCAGCCACAGCTTCTCTGGGCACCCTGTGCTAGGACCTCACCTTCCTCACAGTCAAGAATTTCATCCTAACATTCTACCTAGCCTAAATTTACCCTCATTTAGTTTGCACCCTTTACTCCTTGTCCTATCACTACAGTCACAAACCCTCTTAGGACTGCCTCTGTATCTCAGTTTTCTTTAACAACAGAAAGGAAGGGAAACCCACAAGCCAACAGCTTCACATCTCTTCTGTTGAATCTGTTGGATCAACTTCCTGAAAGCTCTCACTGTGGAAAAGCAATGGTTGCAATGCTTGCCCTTTGCTCAGCAAATTTAAAAAAGATGTATTTATATAATAATGTATGCCTGTATATATTAACTATGTACATATAAAATTCATATATAGCGTTTTATATATGTTAGAAAAAGTGATCCTCCCTGTTGCATTAGCATTTCTTTTCTAAACAGTTTTCTTCTAAGTACATCCAGTACCTGCTCTTTCCACACTTCAGCTCTCACAAAGAAACATTAGAATGAAAATGATGTTTTCCCAAACCTACTCCTTCCTAAGCAACTCTGAGTAGCAATAGGGTTGTCTTTTTTAATCCCTCCTTTGTAGTCGTAGTTTGTGCTTTTAAAAATATCCACTAAAGTACTGAAGTGCCACTGCAGAGTTAGAAAAATGCTTTTCCACTACCACCTCATGCATATTTAGAAACACTTTGCAACTGACTTCTTTTTAAGAAAGGGCTTAAAGAAGCTGTTTTATTTCCCTCATCATGGTAATAGCCTCAGTGAGCGGATGCTGAAATGGAAAGCTCCCAGCACACACAGTGTATTTACAGAGACAAACTTGGGAAGCTTACCAATTACAAAACATTACCAGTGAACCCAAATAACCCATTCAGAGTAACTTGGAGGGCTCCAAACCACTAACTATCCTCAGGTCACAGATAAAACAAAATACACAAGTTAAATGGCATCTTTTTGATCATTTACGAGGTTCCCTCTCCATTTCACTGGATCACATGCCTATTTACATTTCTGAACTGCAAACACAGGCAGAAGCTCATCACTATTATGGCACAAACCAGCACAAAGCCCCCAAACAAACAAGAATATGCAGTCATATGAGCTTTCCTGTCCACACACACAATGATAGTACAGATGGACCGCAACCAAATTAAATATTCACAGCACAGACTGAGTTTATAGCAGCAGCCTTTTAATTTCAGTTCCACCACCCTGCTGAGGCTCTTCTGAACCATGAGAGCCCATTTTCACCCTGCCCAAGGCGTGTGTTCTCACTCCTCATCCTGCTGGCACCGGGGCTCCCTGAGCCAACTGGTTACAGGTCAGATGGATGGGAGAGGCAGAGAACAACTCACTTTCCCTTTCTTGTGCTGCCTTCTGTTGCTTTAGCTCCTTCTGAGATCCCCATGGAGCCAGCCTAATGCAGGTCTGCACTGGGGGGCTGCCTGACTGCAGCAGTGCTGGGCAGGAGCAGCTGCAAGGATGGTGCTTCCTTCCACTGCAAGTCTTCCTCCCTCCCTACCAACAACAAAGAATCAGAGGCAGGAGCGGGGGACGCACAGACATCAAAAATGTAAATCCTCTTAGCCAAGCATCTCTTCAAAATAAGCATCAATCTTGGCTTCCTTAAAGAACTGAAACCTTAAATGACATCTCAATACCTTTTCTTTAAAAACTTGCAAATGGTCCAAATGTGACATCCCAAAATCTACAATTTTTAGAGCAACTGCACCAAGACAGCAGCTTTTGTTTCATGCTGGGATACAAGCATTGCTGGAATGGTGCATGCAGTCACTCTGTGTGCACATTCATTTCACTTGCACATGTAAGCACGCCTCCAGGGTTTGGATTTGGAAAGCAAGAATGTAAACAGAAACAGTTTTGAAGTATAGCTGGCAGCTTGTGTTTCTGTGTACACTTTCAAATCTGGAAAGCTGCCTGGAATAAATAGAATCAATTATGTTCTTCGACAGTAAAAGTACTGTAATTTTAAGGGAATTCTAGAGAGATGTTATTTAAATCAAACTAAGGGGACATGTAAACACTTCAAATGAACACTTCATCATACCTGCAATCCCTGACCCCCCTAAAGCACCTTAAACATTTTTCCCTGCCAAAAGCTTTGGGACATCTGGACTAGCACAAAACAATCTCTAGTTCTGAGATTCCATTCAAAAATAATAAACATATATGAGGGAAGACAGCAGGAAGATAAACATCCCTTCCATAATACAGATTCCTACTTGCTTCCAGATACACTTAGCATATGAATGCTGATGTACGTAACCTATTTTCTTATAGGATAGAAATCAGCTATCATCTGATAGAGCTGATATAATTCCTTATTAAGAATATGAGATTCAAAGTCTAGAAAATTTGGTTCCAGTAAACTATGACAGTTTTATTGCCTCACAGATAAACTCACCGGGGGGCAACCTAGGGGAAAAATATTATTGTTCACTTTAGCATAGTTAAGTCTGTCTGTCATCAGCACAAGTACCTACAGCTACTCTTGAGGCTCTGCAAGAAGTTCTTCCCTCTCTGAAGTACCAACCAGCAAGAAATGTAGCAAGCATACCAGGAAGGAAGTGCCCTGTGCTGTAATACTGCACTGAAGTATAAAGTGTGGGACGTTTATGCAGAGAGGTACACACATCCCAGTGACTGAGCATGGAATAATCTGCACTGCTGTACACATCAGGCAGTGTTTCAAAACCCATTCAAAAGGACAGACTGAACACTCGATACAATTTTATCAGCCCACGTTTGAAATTGAATGAGTCATTCAGCAAACTGCTACACTTTAATTGAAGTCCATTAGTTTTTCCAGTCACAAGACAAATCCCATTACACTGTTTTTACAGACAGGATGCAGCAATGTTTTATAATATTTTGTGGCATTTTTGGTATCACAGAGCTGCTCATTAGGATTTGTATCTGGATTTGATTTCTTTTCCAGGTAGAAGTTTACTTTAGACACTCAGCACCGTCTTCTATTCATTTAACAATTAAACAATTTATGATCCTCATTTCCTGTGCACTCACGTGTAGGTTAAATGATTTTCCTGATTCTCTATCATACTGACAGAAATATCAATTACAAGTATGACCCCAAATAAGCCTTTATAAAGTACTGTGTAATCCCCAAAACAGAAGCTGAGAGTTTACGCAAATAAAAGATTTCCTGGAACAAGAACAACACTTTTCAGAATGCAAGGGACATTTCAATCTTTCTAAATGCCAAAATGTTTTATTCTCACCATCAGACAGATCAGGCACTCTAAAACATGAAGAGAACTGGGCAGAGTTGTGTCTAATTTTGCTGCTGTCCAAGCCTGCTGTGTAGTGACAGTGAGACTGCCCCAGACAAGGTATTTTCAGTACTGTCCTTTTGTTCTTCCTGTTTGCCAAGCTGGCACTCTTCCAGAATTCAGGAAGACTAGTACAAAGATGTCTGAAACTGTTCTCCATGAAAACATTATTATACACAGATTTAACTGGTAAAAATACTGCTTTGTTCAGAATAGAAAACAGCAGACTGTTGCAGGCGTGTCTTATTTCATACGTATTGCTTTCGTCCTTATTTCCCAGAAAATGTGCAGATACCCGGAACTCCTTATCTGATCACAAACAGGCCCAAGGGAAGCAAACAGGAGGATTTAATACTGTCAAAAACATCTGAGCATTTAGTTTCCTTCTCAAACAGGCAAGTATTTCCAAACACTACCAATTTTATTTGCAGTTATCCATTTCTTCCGCCTTTTAAAAACAGTGCTGAGTACATTTGCCTTGTTCTAGACAGAGATAAACACCACTAAAATTACTGGCAAAAACTGCAGAATAATAGTACTGCTGAAATACAAGATCGTTCTTCCCTGTGAATGCAAAAGCTCACTAGAAATTAGTGAAAAGAACTTTCACTTTAGTTAGGTATGAGAATATGGGGTGGCTACATTTCAGAGCTGCTCTCTTTAAAGTTATCTTACATCCAGATTTTTTTTCAGAACACAATATTCTCCTAGTGACTCTCAGATACTATGAATAAAATTAATGGTGAGGTCATCCTGAAAAAAGAACTCACTGCAAAGTATTTCCCAAGAGGAACTATGTGTGTTATGTTGCTGCAGGATCAAACAGCTGAAACAAATCCAAAATGATCAGTTTAAAAAGATTTACTATTGCTGGAGTATTTTCTTCCTCTCCAAGTGAACCAAAGACCTTTGTGAGTTCTTATTCTGAAATCCCCTTGCTTGCCCTCCCCCATCCATGCAAGCATAGTGTTTATAGCTTCCCTCACTGTCTGAGCCATGAAAACAGGATCACAAGAAAGAAGCATTTTCAAGTTGCCGGTGACCTCCAGAACTCCCACTATGACTGTGACTTCTCCCTAGGGATCCCATGACATACCAAAGGCAGAATATCTGTCCTGGAACATTTTCTTCCAGCTAAAGACAGAACTTTTTGTTAAACACAGAAAAGCCGGGAATTAAATTTTCATTTTTAGTCCAAAATCATTCAGTAATTCCAACTCTAGCTCTACCTCAAAGGATAGTATTTTGTTATTTATAGAGGACTAGTAGTCATAAAGCACAACAAAGAAGTAGAAAAGCAACATACCATCTATTTACACTTCACATATCTGCTTACTCATTATTTCAGCAATTAGCTTGGCTTGCTGTGTAGCAGGGTAAGAATTACCTTTCCACCTGGCTCTGTGCTGTTCCTCCACAGTAGGCTGTGAGCTCTGAAGGTCAGTGAGCAGCACCCAAATTCTTCCAAACTGTTTATATCAAAAGCTTTAAACTTTGGCAACAAAATCAGAGCAACATGCCATTTGTACCCACAGAAATAAGGTTCTCCTCTAATTACATATTTTCGTTTAATACTCCATTTCACATGGCTGACAAACATTGTTTTATGTGAACTTCAGGAAGAATATGAAGCCAAAGCACACCACAAAACCTCACTCTGCCTTGCTGCAAATATTAATGGTTTCATTGTCAGCTTTCACATGCAGTTCTGCTTTTGGAAATTAGTGCCAGATGATGTAACAAAAGCTTAGTCTAGAATGTAACTAATGAAACCAGGTTTGAAAAGTAGCAAATACTGGTTATATAACTAAAAAAAAAAGAAAAAAAAATTCCATCTTAAATAATGCTGTTTACTTTTCTTTCCATGTTTCTTCCCATCCTCCCACCTTCCTGGGATATTTGGAATGCAGACAGTAAACAGGATCTTTAAAAACAGGAAGTGCTGGCACACAGACAAGGAACCAGAGCAGAGTTAATCCAGGTGTTCTGTGCTCCAGTCTAGTTTGAATCCCCACCCAACATGAGAAGATGTGCAGCAGACCTGGAACTCAGATCCAGGGCCTTTCCCAGTGCTGATTCCCCAGACTGGCCACCTTGGCTTTTAGAAGTAACTGCTGCAGCACGGTGAAGCTCCAGTTGCATTGAGGAAGAGGAAAGGTTTCCTCTCCCAAGCGTCCCTACCCAGAAAGGCAGGGAAAGAACTGCAATAAAACTCCGGAGGTGCTGCAGACCTCACACAGCTACACCTGCCTCTCTAACACAAGCAAAGAGGATTCAATTATTAATTTACATTCATCTTTACTCAGAACAGTCACCCTGTGAGCCCTTTCTTTACTAAGAAGCAGCTGAAAAAGACATCAGACTCAGACTGACTTACAGTATCTTGTTTACTTCTCATGTGACATTTCTTAGGATGCAGTCTGGCAGCAACTTTAAATTGAGATAAAAGTATTTCTGCTGCACCAAGAAAGCAACCAGTGTGCAAAACCAGAAAAAAGGTTTTTGGAGTGGCAGTGGATAGCACCATCCTTGCATCTTCACAGATTTTTAACAGTAAGGCTAGAAGAATGAACTGGAAATGAAAATTTCAGTTCTGTAATCCACATATAAATTAGCTTTCCATTTATGCTATCTTTACAGATTTCTGTAGCCAAATAGTATTTAACAGGAACATGGGTTTAGTCTGCATGGACTCACTAAATTGAGTTAGCAGAAATCATTATCTTTTATTTACTGGCAAACAGAGGATATCTGCAACTTCATTTTTGTTAGAGGATTTGTAAGGAACCACATGCCTCAGCAAAAGCCATGGAAGTAGGTTGTTTTATTTTTCTCTTTGTTTAAACTCCTCAACTGAAAACCTAAAACAATGCTTTCTCCACTGAGCTACTCCTTAGCTCCCTTTTCAAAACCATTTGTTAAGTGAAGGAAGTTTGCAGCAGAGTTAACACAAAGCACAGCCACTCTTAATAAAAAAAATCAATTCTGCAGCTACACTTATGCTATAAACAGCTGAAACTCACACAGCTCTTAGCAGGTTATCCTATACAAAGACACATGGACTAAGACAGCAGCAAACAAATCCAGTTCCGTGCAAACCCTGCCCTGTGGAAGCTGTTGTCTACTTCCACATGAGCTACAATCACAACAGGAAAATACCACAGATTTTCAAGGGTCAGTCAGAAATGAAGTCCTACTCCCTATCACTTGTTTGTGATACAGTCAATGGTGATTAACTAAATATTTATTTAGCAGTAGATGATAACCCTGCTGAAAGGTAAACAGCAACAGTTTTCCATAAAATATTTTCAACAGACCAAGACTGTCCTGCCTAACCCCCACACCAAGTGGGGATAATATTCATCTGCAAAGAATTTGGCACCACTAATCACTCCTATCAGGATTCATCTTCCTAAAAGTCACAGATCACATTGGTGTATTGCACCTAAGCACACAGGAAAACCAGGCCTTTTATGTGAAACAACATTGCAAGACTAAACTCCCGATTTTGTAAACTTATCTGACTGCTTCATGGAAGTTACAAAGAAAACCAAGTTTCTCTGGAACATCAAGGAGTGTTTATGCTTGTTGTAGCTGTTGACCCTGGTTGAACAACAAGCACTTTTCCCTGCATGAACAGGTTGGATACCACAACCGTGATGCTCAAGACATCAATACCTTTGCATTTGTGTTCAACAAGTGCAAACAAACATGATTCACTGTGACTGTGTGTGTCAGCAGGCCCTGCATGCTCCAGCCTGAAGCACAAAACCAGCTCTGGCAAACTGGGACACGGTTCTTCAGCGTCCTTAATCAAATGTTGATCATTCCTGTACATGACTGTTAGAAGCACCTGTTATGATCTGATGTTAAAATTCCCTGCACAAATAAAGCTACAAATGAGAACAAATGCCTGTTCAACAATATCAACGTTATTCTGCCACATTAAGTGTATAAGAGGGGAGAGAGAGAGAGAGAGAGAGTGCAAGCAGGAGAGTCACCAGCATGGATCCTGGGGTGTCCTGTTGGTCCTCCAGCGCCTGGGCTTTCTCACAGAGGTGGTAGAGTCCCACGTGGCTCACTCCCAGGCAGTTTTAAACCATCGCTCACTAGCAGGAGACGCTTGAGTGGCTTTTGGTTCCTCGTTAGCATGAGAGTAAGTGTGGTTTTCTGGATTCTCATTAGCATGAGGCAGAGTGGGAGTGGTTTTCGGTTCCTCATTAGCATGAGAGGTGAGAGTAGGTGTGGTCTCACCAACGCACACGGTCAGGTCTTATTTTGGTGGTCACTGAGGGTCTGCTCTGACAGTAATACAAGGCACACATCCCCCAACACCAAGTGTCCTCTTTGTGACCCCACTCCTTGGCTGGTGCAGTTACACCCTTGTTCTCTAACTCACCACAACGGAGCGTTGCTGTGAAAAGCATCGCCTTTGGTCAGAAAGGAAACTGTTCATTTTTGTGGCTCACGCAGAGGCAGCTCTGGTGTCTCTGCAACAAGTTTCACCACTGAGCAAGTGTTTAAGGCAGATGCTGCAAATGTTATCACCCCTTTCCTTACAGCATCTGCTTTGCAAACCATGTTGTGCAACACAAGCATGGTAAGCATTGGGCTACTGAGACATGAAGCTGTGTGTCCCTTTTTCCTCTGCTTCAAGCTGTAACCCAAATTGTTTCTCTAACAAGGTCAGCGTAACAGCAATTGTGGTTGATGCACCAGAAAGAAATGACTAGTGTTTGTCTAAATAGATAATGTTTGTAGTGAACATGAACTTCCCAAAGAAGTGACATAAGCTCATAGGTATTCAAGCAGTGACTATCAGTCACATCTCTGCAGTAGTTTAAGGATTTACCAGCTTCCCAGTTTAGAAAGTCACTTTCATACCCAGATTAAATGGTTTGAGACTAAGGCACATGCAGCCTACTACTACAATCAGAGCTCTGTAAGAAGGATATATTAAATTGAAATGTCTTTATTTTAAAAAAGCCAAAATGATACTGGTAGTAATCAGTCCTTGCTATTGAAAGAATTTTATACATTTGCATAAACAAAGAAGTATTTTTTAAGCACATGGATGTTCTTTGGAAATATTTCATTACTGTTTTTGTAGGTGTGTATATTCAAAAAGACTGAAATCAGCCTTCAGCCTGGTGAAGTTTAACTGTGGAATAGAACAGAAGACCACAAAAGCTTGAGTGTTCTGGATTTAATTTCCAACCATCAAAAAAAACACCAATTAGGGAAGCATATCTATCTTGCAAAGCATCTTCTCTGTTGTTTAAATAAATAACCTGCCCACATACCAGCACAACAAGAGACTGGAATCTATAATGATGCTTACACTTCTCATATCACCCTGAAGCTGTTTGTGATACTGAACTATCTGCTGATGTACAATGGAAAGCCTGGAAAGGAGGTGATGAAAGAAGACTTGAAGAGCTGGATTACAAAGCACTTTGACAACATATTTAAGAAGAGTTTCCATAGTCAAGAATAGGTTTTGCTATCCTTTTCTTCATGTATAAACTCTGCCATTTTATTGCCCATTGGCCTCTGTTTTCATCTTTATCTCTTGGTGGTACTTTTTGCCATCGCTCCTGAACTGTCAAAACATTCCAAGCTGGATATCTGAGATCAAGGCAGTGCTGCTGAGCAGTGATAACAACATTAGTGCTGCATCCTCCATTTCAGAGTAAGCTGAAGAGGAAGGCAAGTTATTAGAATTTTAGATGTTAAACCATGGCTGAAACACGAGCAAAAGAGTTAATCTCTGCCTTCTCAAATAAAATGTTAAAATCAATTTAAGCCTTTTAACTAGCAACTTCTTATCCAAAACTTCATGTAACTGTATAAGTTTATTACAGCATTACAACTTCATATATTACCGTTTTACACTAAAATACAAATGCAATTTATCACAAATCAATCTTTGCAAAAATCTTGCTAGATTGGCAGTGAACTCACAGGCACATCCTCAACTGTACACCCCAATCAAGACTATTCCAGATGTCTGGTTGTTGCCTAAAAATTAGCTCTTAAACACCAGAGCCTTTCTTGGGACAAACGCTCTTTTATAGTATTAACACCTTAAAATTGAAGATTTCAGAGATGACATCACAAAACTGCAAGAAGAAAAAACACAATATATTTATCACTTCCCTCCCACCAGTGGAGACTGCCTTGATAAACTGGTAAGTAGAACTGGTTGTTCAACATCCACAAAGGCAGAAGAGAAGTTTTCAGCATTGTTAGTATCACTTCCACTTTTATTACTAGTCACAGCATTTCCTGATTATTCTGTAAAGAGCTGGGAATAGAAATTAAAAAAATGAAGACTAAGTAGTTTGTTTTAGAGTCTAAGCAGTTTAATGACATCATCAGCATGTTTTGGAGTATTTGGAATGATAGTTTTGACTTCCCTTTTCCCAGAGGAAGTTAGCTCTATCTAGAAACTTCTTATGTACTGTTAACTTCCATCTTTCAAACTGTGCCTGTAGTCAAGAGTCAAGTAAAGTGTTTTCCAGATTTAATGAAAAGCATCTTAATGGCACAAGCACCGAAGTAGGATCATAACATTCCTTGTCACAGAAAGCAAATTTATTGAGTTTTGTCAGAACTGAAAGGGAAATTTGAGAAATAAACAATTCCTCTCCACTCTGCTTGCCTGGTAAACAAGCCTTTAGCCCTCTGTTCATTCTCCCTCTTTTGCACTTGCAATTTCAAGCATTCCACATCTCTTTGCAGAGATCAATCTCCTCACTTTTCCAGCAATTCATCTGTCAAAGTCCCAAGGTACTGGAAATTTTGTTCACTTAGATTCAAACCACAGAATAGGCATGTATTTCTACTTATGGCTGATTAGTCTCAGGTGAAATGTTGAATCTTGAATATTTCCCTTCCACTTATGTTCAGAGTTTCTTGCTTTTTGAGGATGTTCAAGAATTGCTTTCTTTGTTGATTGCTGATAGCTAAGAGAAGGAATAAGGTTGCAACAAGGAGTAATTTTTTATTCAACAATTTAGTGTCCTCTGCAAGGATCCATGGCTAGAGCTGACAGATAAGGACACTTCCAAGACAACAAATGCAATTTCACCAGAACATTCATATTTTTGGAAGGAGAAGGACCCAACTTAACAGCAAGAGTTAAAAATCAGGAACAGTCTTGGAGCATATTGGGCAAGAGACATTCATCACCATTAGCTGCTAGATTAAGTATTGGCAAAAGACTGACTAACGAGTAAAAAAAAAGAAAAACAGTGAAGTCTTAATGACAGGTAAGTTTTTTTGACATATTGTACAATCTAGGAGGCAACCATCCAGCTTTCTCTCTTTCCTGTTGGAGAGAAAATAACCCAGGGAATGTTTCTCTAAATTTCTTTGCCTTAGAAAAGGGTCAGAATATACAGATTTATCACAATAAATGTGACTCAGCTGTCTCAAAGTTTCAGGGAACTTAGAGTCAGTCAATTCAAAAAGTCTCCTGCAAATATGCTTTGTGGTTCACAACCCTCAAAAGCTACATTTGCAAATGTTTCTTTAATCAGAAGGTTAGGCAAAACTGCCAAGCTTTTTCTGCATAAACATCCACAAAAGTTAGTTAAAGCAAATGTACTAAGGAGTAGACAAAAACCCCAAACAACAAAGCCCACTCTTTGGGATTTATCTAACCCTCTACTGGTGAAAAGCAACAGGGCATGAAACCAGAGATCACTGAGCCTAAAGTTGTTTGATCAATTGTTTGCTCTTAAACTTGACTGAAGCAGCCACTTCTATTGCTGCAAGTCAAGCAGCAGCTTCTCCAGTGTTCCATCATTTGTCCCATATAACTCAATAAAGATAACAGAATTTAGTTTTTACATTTCTGGAGCACAGGTATGTGAGCACAGTTTTTCAAAGACAGATTATCACCATTTCCAGGGAGTTTCTTAGCAGACACAATTGCCCAAGTGCTTTTATCCCCTGCTTTGCTAGCTTTAAGAACACTGGAAATAGAGAACAAGTGATGATGTCTACTGTCCCTCACATTTCTTCTTTGAAATACACAGGAGTCTTAGACTGCCTTGCACAAAATCTGTGCCCAGAATTAACTAGAAAAATACTTCTCTAGAATTCAAGTGTAGTTTCATGCCATATTAAACAACATATGTGCTGCAAAACCATTAAGTATTGCTTAGGCTGAGAAGTAAGATCTAGAATTACATAAACTGTACTCAGTCTGCTGCATTTCCATATGACTACAAGTTAACATACAGGATTTATAAAAACGCCTCTTTTTCCTTTGTAAACCAGTTAATTCCTTGTACCCATTAGATGGCTTGGTTTTGTGCTGGATTTTTTGTTTGTTTGTTTGGGTTTTGTTAAAGTTAATACTATAGCAGTGCTGCAAGAGTGAGAAAAAAACCCAGCAGTTAATTCTCAGAGTATTATTTCTGGTTCATTTAACACTTCAATAACCATTCAAAAATGGATCTGTAGAACAAATTCAGTTGGGAGGAACCTCTGGAGGTTATCTTGACCAACTCTGTAATCAAAACAAATCATATACATTTGTTGTCCAATTAAATATAGAGAGAAACAAATCTATTCTCTCCACTGCTCCCATTTGGATTAGGATACCACAAAGAGACATTTGTAACAAAATTCTTCGCCATGACACATTCAACTTCAAGAGCAAAAGAAAATTCCCATCCAGTTTTAGCGTAAATATTTTTGTGGCCTCTTCTAGTCATAGCTTCAGACAGGCATCATCCCCTTGGAGCAGCTGGATGTCTGGCTTTTTAAAAGAATGAGACAAAACTCCCACAAGCATGGCATGGAATAAAAAAGCTGAAAAAACCCCAAACCTTAGCTCACACTAGAAGTCAAATCTGTCCTCCAGTTAGCCAAAGTCCAAACTCCTATTCTTCCCTCCAAGTGCACCCCTCCAACACCATCACACACAAAAAAATGCAGACATGGCTCACTTTTTCTCAGTGGGGAGGATTTACCAGGTCTCTCATTTTTCAGTAATTACAAAGCAGTAAGTAGTAAGACAAAACTTAGTTTTACAATGGTATTTGAAGACTAAACTAGAAAGATGAGTTTTGCTGTACTATTTTTGTCCAGTTATAAATAACAAAACCAGTTTCTGCATCAGCATTGAAGTTAAAGTATCTTAGCTTCCCCTCACCCAAACACAACACTCCTAAAACGTCCTATTAACTAAAGGACATAACCAAATTAACTATTAACAATCTTTGTAAACTTCATTAATGTACTCAACTAGGCATAGCAAAGCTACATGATACCAGTCTAAAACTGCTATTATTTCTTGTGTGATTTGGAACTAATGTATCATCATCCCAATTTCCTCTCCCCCTAACAGGCAAACAAAACCAATAGCAACAATCTTCCATTTGGAAATGGATATTTGCAAGGCGTTCAGGGTATTCCTGACACCCAGAGAATCTGCACCAGAAATCTCAAAGATTACATAATGAGTTGACATTTTATGTACAAAACATAAGAAAGCAGTTTTTGCAGACTGCATGTCAGCCTTAGGCTTGCTGTCTAGTCATTTATTGATACTTTTAATTCAGAAAGAAATTAAAGTTATGATGATCATCAAGGCTGTTCCAAATTGTAGTACACATGAGCAAGCCATTAAAAAGCACACACATATACTAAAATCTGAGGATCTGTGGATCAGGAAGTCCATTCCTTATGCCACAACACCTTTTAAAGGTGTGTGTGCTTTTCTTCCAATAACTGGAAACCTCCCGTGAGGTTACTTAGCTCATTTTGTGAGACAGCACGAGGGTAAAGCATGAACTCCTTGCTGGTTGCAGAAATTCATATTCTAAAGCTTTGAGCAACTTTTAAGAAAAGAGTTATCCAGGAAAAAGTATCCCCCATTTGCTCACAGAAAGCAGGAATAGCCTTATTATCAGAGAAACAGTTAACTAAGTATTGAACCACTTTATGACTTCCAATAAAAGCACAATTGCTTTGTAAACAAATCAGCTACACCTCCTTTTCCAAAGAATACTCCAGAAAGATGAAAAACAAAAAGAAAAAACAAACAAAAAACCCTCTCAGAGCCACCATTTATGCAGTAAATGCAACAAACAAGCAGAATAAACTTGTCATTGACACAGAATAACAAATTGGAGCTGCCAATTAAAACACTTTGGCATGGATTTGTAGGCTGGGTTTTGCCTGTCCTGAAAAAACACGAAATGCTGTCTCCAGGTTGCTAAGAATGGCACCAACTTAACACCTAGGAAATGCAGGGCACCTCACCACTCAAATTCCAACTGCAGCTCAGGAGCTGCTGCATTTATTGTCCTAATGAAAAAGTGGAATATTTTATGGATCCCATAGGATTTCTGTGGTTTCATAAATTCCTCTGTGAACATTGTGAGCTTGGTTGATGTGTGGTTTCTCTACATTGGCTAAAATATGCTTCTAAATAAGTAACAATTCTGAAAGAAGTTTTCCAACACTATTCTTTGAGAATAAAGTTATTTATTGTGAAGCTTTAAGCTCACATGGGGCTTTATTTTAGAACAGCTTATCCAGTCAGTTCCTCATAGCAGACATACTATTAAATCCCATCACCCTGAGTACTGGAATATTCCTAAGAACTAACAAAGTTTACACACAAGAAGTGGACTTTGATTATTACACTGCATTACAGAATTGCAGCATGGAAGCAACAAGTATGAGTATATCTATGTAAACTAATTGTGAGGTGGAAAAAACTAAAGAATTAGTCAGATCATGATGGGAAAGTTTCTAACTTTATCCAATGTGATAAATTTGAATGCTTGGTATACAGCTCAAAGCAGGGATGTAAAGGTAAAAATAACAGAAAATAACAGATATTTTTCTATTAAGTTCTACAAAATCTAGACTGAATTTATTACTCCTTTATAAGTTTGCTGCAGAACTAAATCAAGAAAAGCATCATACTCCCTACTGTCTACTTTTAAAGCATGTATGCTTGCCTCCTGTTTGTTCTGAATAGGCACTGCTTATAAAGTAACCTTTGCTCAATCAGATCTTTAGTCAAAAAGAAAAATACAGACAAAAATTTATAAAAATTAGAGACATATCCATAACAGCTACAGAAATAATTGGTCTGATACCTTAACAATTTAAGGAATACTGAAAAGAGCCATAAAATCCCCAAAGAGAAACAAACAGGCAGTTTGTGTTAGTTTGGCCAAAGTTTTGCTAATATAGAGTCTACCAGAAAAGACACAAATACTGGCAAGAAACCGCAGTTTCATATTTAACGTGAGTACAAACCGATCTCTGGGCAGTATAAAACAGGCAAGAAGGTTTTACAGGTAGCAGGGACGAGACAGCGCTACTGCCAGCGAGTGCATCTGGAAGCGGGAGCTTCAGCCAGGATCCACACACGCCCATCGGGAGAGCTCCGCTGCCAGCGGCATCACCACCCCATCCCCAGCACGGCCCGAGCACTCACAGCACACAGCTCCACTCCAGGGGTGGAGGCACCCACGCTGAAAACAACAAGCCGCTATTCTTCCCCTGGCGGGTCACGTCCCTGCCAGCACCCCGAGCGCGGGATGCGGCGGGGCAGCTCTCCCGGCCGAGCGCAGCCCCACGGCCCCTCACCGCCCCGGGGCTCCCGGCCCCTCGCGACCCCGGAGCGGCCCCTCACGACCCCCGCCTCACTCACCGCCCGCCGCGGCCTCCCCGGGCCGGCCGCGCCCCGGGCCGCGCCCGCCGCCTGCCGCCGCTGCGGCCGCCCCGCTCGCCTCGGCCGGTGCCTGTGCCCCGGGCGCGGGCGGCAGCGGCGCCGGCAGCCGCTCCCCGACAGCCGCCGCCTCCCGCACGGGAATAACAGGAAGGGAGCGGGGCTGACCCCGGATGGGGAAGGCACCGCCCGCCGGAACGGGAACCGCGGCGGGGGGAGGCGGCGCGGGCCCGGCGGCGGGAGCGGGTGTGCGGAGGGGTCGCGGGCTCGTCCTGCCCCGGTTGTGTCCCTAAAGTCACTGACACCCCCGTGCCCTGCACATCGCCGCGCGTCTGACCCAGTCTTGACCCTTTTCCCACTTGGATCCCAGGTTTCTTTACAACCAGCCGCCGCTGGCATCAAGTCGCTGTACGTGAGTCCGGTGTTTTGTTGAAAGAGTGGCCCGCCAAGCGCATGCCCGTACAAATTAGAGAAATAACACTGTAAATACGCACTCCCAAGTGGTGTGGGTTTTCAGGGTGTGAAATGAGAGCGCCGGGCTGGGGTACCTTGGTGAGAGCAACAAGATGCAACAAGTGAGGGTGGCACTGAGGTGGTGACAGGGAGGAGAACAGGGATGAGCTGCGTTATTAATTGTTAAGGCGTTTTTGGCAAATCACTCTATTGTCAAGGGATATTTAGCCTTTCAACAAGAGAGATGGCATAAGCAAGTTTTGGAGCCAGGTGTGAACATGTGAGGGCGTTGGTGAATTCTCCTACTTGGAATAGTTCTCCAGGATCTGTATGGTCCCCACCGTGGGACCGTATTCGCAGCCGTGGCCAGGCTGAGATGCTGCAGGTGGCACCGCAGGAGGTGGGAGCACAGCCTGGGCATGGCAGAGCACACCTAGCAAACACAGGGCAAAACAGGCTCCGTGAGCATCCCTTTGGATTCCAGACTGCCCCTTTGCTGCTGCTGCTGCTCCACATCACCACGGCTCCCCATTCCAACCTGCAGCACCGCTCCCAAAGGGACATACGAGAGAGCCAGAGAGGGACTTGGGACAAGGGCGTGTGGTGCGAGAACGAGGGAGAATGGCTTTAAACTGACAGATGGCAGATTTAGATCAGGTATTAGGAAGAAATTTTTGTCTGTGAGGTGGGGAGGCTCTGGCACAGGTTACCCAGAGAAGCTGTGGAATTCCCATCCCTGGAATTGTTCGAGGCCAGGTTGGACAGTTGGAGCAACATGGGCTAGTGAAAGGTGTCCCTGCCCATGGCAGGGGGCTTGGAATGAGATGGACTTTAAGGGACCTTCTAACCCAAACTGTTTGATTCTATGATTCTGATAAATGGATTTTAAAAAAAAATCTAACAAAAATTGCTAACAAGCTAATGTGTCTAACCAACGGATTGCCAAGTGCGTTGGCTGATGGCTACTGTAAAATCTGGGTGATGGTTTCAGCCTGCAGTGACTTCTCAGCACTTTCCTGTTCCAACAAAAGGGGCAGAAAAACCAACAGAAACTCCATATGCTTTGAAACAGGGTGGCCCAACCACGCGGGTGAGGCCTTGGTGGCTCGAGGGGAAATCATTACTCATTTTGGCTACGAGCAGCATGAATAAGGAGATGTTTATATATGCAAATCAGGTTCATTGTAATGCCTGCTGTGGGAATTAAAAAAAAAATAAAAAAAATAGAAAGAAAATATAATAAAAAAGGAGTAAATGCCCTTGTGCAGCAGCACGGGTCAGGAGTGCAGGCTGAAGCAGCTGGTGGCGGGTGTTTGGCCCGGCGATGCCCAGTCGGTGCGGGCGGTTCGGAGCGCGGCTCCGCCCCGGCCCGGCCCCGCCGCCGTCACTTCCCGCAGCTGAGAGCGAGCCCGGCCGGGCCCGGCCCTGCTGCTGCTCCTGCTCCGCGGTAGGTGCGGGCTGTGCGGGGTCTGCCAGGGCCGGGGCGGTGCCGCGGGGTCTCGGCCCGGTTCCGAGCCGCTCGGGAGATGCGCGTGGCTGTCCCTGCCTCTCGGCTGTGGTCGGTGCGGCGCTGCCGGGAGGTTGCGGTGATTCCCAGGCAGTAAGGTAGCAGGGCTTGTTTCTTTCAATTGTTCTCCATCCCCCAGGCTGCGAGGCAGGCGGCTTTGCGGGAATGCCTGAGGGGAGTCGGGATTTACACCCTGGGTTCTGATGCCCCCGTTGACGTAAGGGATGGTTCTGAGTTGCTAAATGTGTCCTCATCAGGGGAGGGTCGGTGTACCTTAAGGTCGAGCTGTGCATGCTGTGCGTTTGTTTGGTGCTGCCTTCAATCCTGCAGCGTTACAAAACACACTGCCTGTCAGGGTGAAGGGTGTAGGCCCGGGCCGTGGCCACTGGAAACTTCCTGGCACAGTTACATGAAGGGATGTCCATGTATTGATAGGCAAGTGAACTTGAGAAGAAGAAACGCTTCCTGTCTTGAAAACAGAGCAGCAAAACTCACAGCTTGTTCACCATTTCTGCAGCTTTCATCTCTATTGTTAGTTTCCTCAGCTGCATTTAAAAAACAATTCTGGTGGGAACACGCAGATTTCTCACTGTGGTTTATTCTTTTCATTAAGGAGAGTCGTGCCATGCGTTCCCCATCCTTAGATTTGAGGCCAGAGCAGCTCCTTGCCCAGCACTGTGCTGCCAGCTGGGGAGGTCACTCCCCTTTAGGTGGCGTTTCCAGCCTGTGGCACTCGGGGCATGGAGCTGCATCTCCTCCTTCGGTGCTGCCCTTGGGATGCCCCATTGAAAGGAGGGAGAAGGGCTCTGCACCTGCCCCCCTTTCATCCACTCAAGCACAGCTGGGATGGGATGGAAGTGTATTCTGGCATGGCTGAGCTCTGAGAGGGGCTGTCTTGGGGCAGAACAGCTCCTCAGCTTACCCTGAGAGCTGCAGGTCCTTACTCTGCCTTGGGCTGTGCTGCTTGGGGTCCCTGGTGATGGAGGTGCCTTGTTCCTTTGTCATAGGATAACAATTTTATAGCTTCCTGTGTGGAGGGAAAGGAGGAGTTAAAATTTCTATTTTTCCTTCTCCTGGACAAGGTAGCTGTAAAAAGCAGCAGTGGAGGATTAAAGGGACCTGTAAATAAGCTGATTTGTTTTTTCTTATAAATAATACCAGTAAGAGAGAAATGAGCATAACTTGAGCAAATTCAGTGAATAAAAATCGCTGTCAGAGGAAAACCAGAATTACATATATTGCATAAGCCAAATCAAGAAGTCTTACTATTGAAATTGCTCATGCAGCCTTAATTTTTATCTTCAGACAACTGTTTACTTTGAGAGACAGTAAATGACCTTACAGTTAAAGATTTTCTAAGAATATTACATTATACCTTTTCTCCTGTAGATATGGATCCTGTAAGTACTGTGTTCTCTTGTATATGACAAATCCTATTTGTGACAGTTGCAAGAAAATGTGATGCAACAACTGCTCATGCAAAATTAAGCAGATGAATCTCAATTGCCATTTACTGTGCATCTCTTTATGTTGCTCTGTGAAGTATTTGGCTATAATTTACTCTCATTTTAAGGTAAGAGGCCCATTATACTCATGTAATAAAATCCTGAAATTAGCTGGCATGTTTACCTGCTTGCATAGTTGATTTAAACTGCTTTGATAGGCCTGTGTTATGATGTATTTAACCAACATGAATATGAACTTGTTCCATCTGTACTCCCACAGAAATTAATTAGACTGTCTGCAGAGTACTAGTTGAGGAAAATAAAGATTAAAAAGTTGTCTTCTGTTCTTTTTAACCAGGGTCATGTGTGCTGAAAATAGGAGAGGTTAGGTAACACTACAGAATTTACACTGCTGATGGATGATTTGCAGCACCATTCCTGTGTCTCTTCCTTCTTTGTGGTGGATTCCAGCTCTAAAATTTTACAGAGCCTTGGTGGTGGAGGAATAATATAAACATCAAAAATTATGGTAGCTCTGTTATTGCCTTAAAACATTGTCCCCAAGCCAGTGCATACAGGCCTTTTTTTTTTTTTTTTTTTTTTTTTTTTTTTTTTAATAATTTTCGGTTTCTTTTCCTTACCTGTAGTTATTAGTAATAAGTGAACTGCCTCCAGTCTTGTATTAGAGTATGTTTGGGTTTGAGAGAAGCATTTCAGAAATGTTTTTATCACTTGAATGCTTTGGTTCCATTCATTCATTTAAATTATGTTTTATTTTTCCTTATAGAACATAGATCTCTCTGGGAGGAGAGATCCAAAGATAATAAGAGTACCTAAAATTGCAGACATCAACTGGGATTTTCCATCACTTGAGTGCAGAAGGTATTTGTCTTCAGCTAATTTTAGCAGATTGAAAATCCCGGAAGTTATCCCAGATAAATGCTATCTGCTTTTTCAGGTTCCTAAATGCCTTTGAAGTCCCTATTTTCAGAAGCAACTCAGAAACAAAATTCCTTGGTGGCATTTCATTTACGTTTCCCTAATTTTCCACAAGTGTTGTGTTAAAATGCAGATATGTCTCATTATTTGCTTAAACAAATGAGCAAAGCCCAGAGGATAAACATGATTGGTACCAATGCAGCCCTAGCTGGGAATGATCTGCAAAGGCCAAGATAATGCTTTTCTTGATCCCAGTGTGGCACTGAACAGGATTTGTTATGATAAGAAGCTAATAAGACATTAACAAAAGTAGCTGTGCCTTAAATCATAACGTGACTTCTCTGTATTATTCTAGGGATGTTCATCTGGGCTGTAGATGTGATTTATAAATTTTAATTAAATAAATCTCTCAGAACCTCTTGTTGGAAATGTGGAGCTAGTTCTAACAACTTGAATTAACTGAGAAATAATTGAATAAAGCTTAATATGAGATAAGTTCTCCATGTTGCAGAAGAAGATGTAGCTTTAAATGTTGCACTGGTTGTAGTTAGTAATGGAAATATGAAAAATAGCTCAAGGTCATTCAAGAAGACCATGGGAGAGAGCCCTTGGGAGCTGACTGTACAACAAGGTGTTCTCCAGCTCATTCCCACTCATTTTCTTATGCTGACTTACTGGAGAAAAGCTTTTCCTCAGGAAAGTCTTTGTGAGTACTTGAGGGATAGATGTGATTATGTATTTTGCATCTACCTATATACAACAAATCTGCTTGGAAATATTTGGATTCTTTGTAAATGTTTATGGCAGTAGTCCACTGTAATATTTGTTTAGGTCTTGGAGAATGAGCCTTTCCTTGGGCTTCCAAAGGAGGATGTGGATGTATCCTGCCACTGACACACCCCTGTGCATGTTGTATGTCCCCACTTCTTGTGGGCATGGAGCAGTAGGGAGAGGGTGCTGTTGTCAGATGCTGTGGGTGTGAGGAATCTTCACCTGCCAGGAGGGTGCCAGGGGACCCACTTCTTATACAAGTGTCTTGTAATCTGGCCCTGGTTGTCTGGGATGCTGCTGTTCCCGTGGGTGGTAAAGTGTTGCAAACTGACTTTATCCTGCTTGGCATTTTGAAAAGGCATGAAGTACAGGCAGTGGAGTTACAGGAATTACCCCTGGATCCTTCATGTTCCTGTTGTTGCTTATTTCAGCATTTGTGTCTTTCTGGTCTAGATCTGAAGAAGACTCCTCCTCCTTCAGCAGTAGCATGCCCATAGTTTTCCTGGCCAATGATTCTTCTACAGCAAGCAGGACTTCTTCCTCATCCTGAGAAGCCTTCATCCCTTCCTATGTCAGTGGCTACAAGGCCAAGAGCCAGCTCACCACTGTCCCCACCAAAGTCTCTCGGACTGGGGCCTTCCTTTCATCACACACAAGAAGAGGAACTTGCCAAGGTGGTGGAGCAGGACCCTATGCTGGAGGAACTATGTAAGCCCCTGTGCTGTAAGCTTTGCAATGTCACTCTGAATTCGGCCCAGCAAGCCCAGGCTCATTACCAGGTAAGGAGAGCAGCAGGAGGCTCAGCTTTTGGGGCTGCTGCATCTGCAGCTTGTGGAGACGTTCCCGTGGCAGCATGAGCTCTGCCAGCAGCGTTGCTGTGGTAGCACAGAGGGAAGTGTGGGCTAATGCAGGAGGACTAACTCAGCTTCTCGAGGGGGTTTTGTGCTGCACACCAGCAGCAGCATTCAGGTTGCTCAGCTGGAGCTACCTCTGCATCACCTCATGGACTGAAACTGTAGACATATGTTCACTCTACCTGGATTTGCTGGTTGTCCAGACATGCTGCAGTGCTTTCATTTAAGGTGTTGTTACTGGAGCTTTTTTGCAAAACCTCTGTCCACGGGGACAGAGAAGTGGTGCCAAGATGGCATGGGTGAAAAAGCAGACTCTTGTGATTTTTCCTTTGTTTAATGCAACCTGTATTTCACATCTACACTGGTCCAGTAAAATTGACCTTCTGATTCCAGACATGTTTTGTGAGGTCTGGATAAGTGTTTTCTACTGGCTCCAGCTGTGCCATTAGGAAAGGGGCTGCTGCCATGTGTTTATCAGGGCATCCTTTCTGAGGCTAAGCACAGCACTGATCTGGTGGGGCCTTTTATGCAAACACTCCCATTGGCTGGATTGGCTCAGATCAAACTTTTTTTTTTTGAGCTGATCTTGCTGACTTGTCTGAAATAGGGTAAGGACTCTTTGCATATGCTTCTTGCTGAGATATTAGTCATGTCAGCCTTGCATTATCCTATTTTACTACATCCTCTCTGCCTAGGTGCTGTGTTTGCATGAGTATTGGAGATAGTGAATACAAAAGGGTGGTTGTCCATAACCTCAGGACAGCAGACGCAGATTTGAGATTTGCTATTGGCCCTTAAAAAGTGGTATCCTGCTAGTGAAGGGGTAGGTTAGATTTGTGTTACTCTTTTAACATCTTACTTTTGCAGAATTTCTGCCATGAGAGGACACAAGTGAATTTGTACATAACTTGCATTTTCCTTACTATGCAACCACAATGCATTACATAGTCTTTAGGTTGTCCTATCAGGTTTCAGAACACCAAAAGCAGCTATGGTATGTGTTTTCCAAGAGAAAATAAAATATGAAGTGGATTTTTATGTTCAGTCTCGTGTTTTAACTCAAGCTTGCAGTCTCATGAAATCTGTGTCTGTTCAGGCTTATCAAAAAACTGTGCAAAGCAGTTGATAGTCCTAGAACACAAAATACTGGTTTTAAATGAAATGGAAACAGACTGAGAAACTAGTTGTAAACTTCCAGCTGAGAAAATCAGCTGAAGATGAGGCCCAGTCATTATAGGTGTTGAGAGAAAGGGAGGAATGCCTGCATCTCTTAAATTCAGAGCTGTTATTTTCTGAGTGACAGCTCCTTTACCTGAGCTGCCACCTTCCTGGGCACTTTCTCATTTCAGTCTCTGGATCCTTTGTCTTTCAGAGTAAGATACTATTATTAGGACAGTGATTAATCTGTGTTGTCTTTGCAGGGTAAAAACCACAGTAAGAAACTCCGGAATTACTATGCTGCCAACAGCTGTCCAGCACCTGCCAGGATGAGTAATTCTGTTGAGCCTGCCCCACCTCAGGTTGTCTCTCTTCCAGCTCAGGTAAGGCATGGGAAGGGGACTGAGATCATGCTTGCTTTTCACCTAACCCCCAGTAAGGATAACCAGATTTCAGGCTTTGAGGATTACCACAGGAGTTGGGAAAGAATTTTCCTTGTGATGGCACAGGATGGTGGAAATGGCCTGTTGTGAGCTGTTTGCTTGCCTTTGAAGATGCAGATATTGATCTGCCCTTGCAGCACAATGTTGGACTTCAAATGTTCTGTTTCTGCCTGGCAAATAGTTTGATTCCTAGGTAAGTCTGATGTGCTGCTGATTGTAGCTGTTTAAGGGCAGATATACAATAGCATTGCTGGAATTGGATTTGGATGTGAGGGTGTGGCATCCACACTGCAGTATCATCCCTCTGTTGTGTGAGGGAAGCCTACATGGAAAAAGTGCTTTGGTGCTCCTACACCCATTGCCCAGGGCTGTTAGCTAATTCCTCTTTTGTTGCTCCTTTTGAAGTGCTCATTCCTGTGTGTAGAGTGAATGGACTATTCCCTCAGTAATCCAGATTAATTCTGTTTGGGCATATTAGAGGCAAAAGAGATGGTTTTTTGCTATCTCCTTCTAGAATTCATCCCTTGGGTTTGTCATGAGATGTGACAGCTAACCTGGCTTTTGCCTGTGACTGTGCAGGGAAACACAGCTGGGCCCCAGGGATTGAAGTTATGCCTGTCAGTCCCCACAACCTAAGCCCATGTTGTCTGTAGGGAAGCAGAGAGCATTTGCAGAGTGGCTGATTGTTCCTGGCTAGAGGGAGCCACCAGAGGGAGACTTGGCCCTGTGTAAATTAGCTTTGCAGCTCATGGATGTGAGCTGGGATGGGGTGGGCTACTGCCCTGGGCACAGGGATATGGCTGCTGTACCTGCCAGGGTGCTGTGTTTTTTAATGGAGGAAAATGCCCATGGCAATAAAAATACACTCTGGGGCCACGTGAGGGTTCATGCTGTAAGCCAGAAGTCAGAATTGTGTGTCCCTAAGTTCGAGCAGTATCAAAGGAGATATGAAAGAATGTTGGCTTGTCAAGTGCTGCAGTGACATGGCTTCATGTATCACTGCTGCTGCCTTGTTTACAAAACACTTTTCCCTGGATGTTACATGCTGAGGAGGCATGGTTCCTGCCTGGATCACTGGATGTGGTTTGACTGCACAGACAAGGTGTCCTTCATATAGCAGGAGCTACTCATGTGAGACTGGGTCCTTCCTTTGAAGTGTGGATTCAGATGTCCTCCTACCTGAAGGTTAAAGATCAGAGGTTTGGCAGCTTTGCTACTGGTTTTTTCCCTCTTGCTGTGGTCAGGGAGCTGTGTAAAGACAGGGTGCTGTGGAGAGATTAGGTGGACTGTAAATAGGAGAGAGAAGCACCTCTGCCTTTCAGTGGGTCTTTCTCAGTGTGAAAGTCATTGTTCATCAGCTCCCAGCAGTTAGGAGTTAAATCATTGCTCTGTGACTATTGCAGAGCTATTTGTTCAGATTGCTTTTCTCTCCACCTTAGGCCAGGAATTTGCAGGCTCTCCTGGAGGCTGAAGTAGGAACAATGAATTTCTTGTAAGAACACTTCGGGGAGAGCTTGAGTGTCCTAATCCATGGGCTTTAATTCCAGCTCTCCTGCTGTCTGATGAAGACAGCAGTGGTCTCAGTCCCTGCAATTGAAATATTTCAGCAATTTAACCTTCTTGTGTTTCACATGCTGTCTCTCCCTTTGCTGCTAGATGGGATCCAGTAAACCAGGTGGCAGAGTGATCTTGGCTACAGAGAATGATTACTGCAAGCTTTGTGATGCCTCATTTAGCTCTCCGGCTGTGGCACAGGCTCACTACCAGGGGAAGAATCACGCCAAGCGGCTGCGCCTTGCAGAGGCACAGAATAACTCATTCTCGTAGGTATTGTTCAACCTCATGCTCAGGCTGAAAGCAGTGGCAGTGTCTCTGGCAGTCCTTTTGTCAGAAAACTCTGAATTGCAGCTGTTCATATTTGTTTAATCTGCAGGGATGCCTCAGAACTAGGCAAACGAAGGGCAAGGAAAGAAGGGAATGAATATAAGATGATGCAAAACAGAAGAAACACATATACGGTTCAGAACAACACAGGTAACGTGGAGCTTGCATCTATTCTGTAGTTGGAATAGTAATTAATAATAAACAGACTTGTTTTTTTCTGTTCCTGAGGTCTGTTTTAGGAGAGTCAAGTTGAGAAAGGAGCTGGTCCAAGCTTCATGTCTGCATGGGCTTTTTTTCCCAGCTGCTAAAGTTGCTTTGTTTTGTCAGCCTGCTTGTTAGTTCTTTTTCTCAGTTTGTAACTTAATTTACCATCTGCCTGTCTCTAAGGCTGCTCTAAGTGATGACAGTTTTCCTGCTTTATTTTCTTGGCAGGTGGCCAGGTGCTTTGACTCCTGCTGTGGCACATCAACCTGTACTTGCACTCCCATGACCAGAATGAGAGAGCATGTTAGCCTCCCTCTAAGACCATCTGTTCCTAGCATAGAGTCCTTCCTCAGGTGTTAGATACTAACTTTGCCTCTTTACTATGATTTAAAGAGTGTACTACAGTCTCCAGCTAGGCATCTATTTCTCTTATTCATTTTAAGTTGTTTTATAAGCACACATTAGCTGAAACCCTGATTCCTGGTGAATCTTGATTTAATCATTTCATTCTAGTCACTGTTATGTGGAAAAGATGAATCTTTGTAAGTTCTATTAAATATAATTTTGTGAGTTTTAAACTGAGGCAGCTTATTCTAATCAAAAGACTCTTCCAGTTCTGGAATTTGATGGTCAAGAAAAAAAGAATTGATTAATTACCTAAATGATTAGACTCCTGATTTTCAATAAGATTGGGGCATTAAGCCCACTCTACTACTGTATAAAATTCCAAGTGCTGCCCTATAGCTGTAAATCTGGAAACCAGCAGAGCAGTTGTGGGGAAAGTAAGGCTTGACTCTAATCAGTTGAAGAAGCAAATCTTGGTCTGCTTTCCAGTTGTCCATTGGACTTGGAAGTTGTCACTGAGCTGCCTCAAGCTTTGATTCCTTGCAGATAAAGCAGGCTTTTGTGTTGGCTCCGCAGGTCCCTACTTCAACCCGCGCTCGCGGCAGAGGATCCCCCGTGACCTGGCCATGTGCGTGACGCCCAGCGGCCAGTTCTACTGCTCCATGTGCAACGCGGGCGCCAGCGAGGAGCTGGAGTTCAGGCAGCACCTGGAGAGCAAGCAGCACAAGAGCAAAGTGTCCGAGCAGCGCTACAGGAGCGAGATGGAGAACCTGGGCTACGTCCAGTGACGCGCCAACCTCGGTCGTAGTTTGCAACTAGAGCAGCTTGTCTCTCGCCTGCTGTTTGCCTCATGCCCTGCTTTGTGCTCCATTGGGTAGGAGTATGCTCCTGAGCTGTACATGTAACACCTGCAAACTTACTGGTATGGTTAGGTTTTTTTTCTATCATAGTCGGCAGGATGACGCTGTGCAGGACATGAAGTGTTTTTGGTGTTTGTTTGCTAATTATCTAAGGCTCTTCATTGTGTTGAGTGCTGGGGAGGAACTGTGTCTTCTCCCCGGCCTTCTGCATGAATATGCAAAGCCCAAGAAGTGCTGGGAACTTCTGTGGTTCTTTCACGTGTGTGGACCATGTGCAAAGCCCACTCCCCTTTTGGCACACCACAGAGCAGTGCTCCAGAGTGCCTCTCTACAGCAGCTTGTTAGAGAGCGGCAGGAGTAGGGCCTGTGAATGTGTGAATTAGGTGGTGTAGTTGTCCACACTTTGCTGCTTCTGGCCCCCATTACAGTCCAGAGTAGGTTCTTTCCACATCCTTGTAGAAAGGCTGTGCATACCTCTTCTCCTTGGAGGGTCTTTCCTCTTACTGCTTCCTCTGCGATGCAGATTCCATTCTGAACATGGATTTTAGCTGATTAGCCCCATTCAGAAATATTCTTCTACTCTTGATATTATTGCCTGGACACCTTAATATACCATGGGTGTAGCTCATCTCCCTGAATAGTGTCTCTGGGGTTCTCAGTGGCTTAATGAAGTGAACTGGAAAGCAAACCTGCTCAGGTGAGATGTGCTGTGCTCTGATTCTGCCTTAGACTGAATCAGGTTGAGAATAGATGGAAGGAGCTGTCAGTTGCAATTTCTTTGCATGTTGAGAGAGCAAGAGTTGTTTTCTGTCCTGCAGTCCTTGCTCTGGCAGAACAGGGCTGCCTGGATTCTGAGTAGCTGATATTGGTGTGTCCCACTTCCATGCCATTCCCTGGGCAAAGCCTAATGGGTGTTTATAGAGCAAAGATGAAACTTGTAGCTTTGAACTACAGCTACCAATATTGGTTGACTTTTCCCCTCTCTCTTTCCATCTCAGGATGGGTTTTAATTTCATTCCTTGAAGTGAACTTGACTGTTCTAGGGACCATCAAAAATTCAAAGTTATTTAGGATTTAAATGTCAGGGTGATGATTGAGTAACAGCTTTTTGGCCTCACGGAAGTATTCAAGAAACTTGTTAAGCAACTTTTTAATTGTAGACAAACTCAAAAGGTGTGTGTGATTGTTTTGATATTCCTTAGCAAAAGTAAGAAGAGGATAAAGAGCAGAAGTAGGGCTGTCAATTATTCTTCTGCTTGTTTGGGTAGGTGTGAGGAGCTGTGATTGGAGTCCAGTGCAGTGTCATTAAGACATGGTCTCTAGTGGCAAGTGCAGCATGTAGGTGGCTTTTGTTGGGCCTGATCCCCCAGTGTGCTGCTGGGGCTGTGCACTGGTGTAGCCTCACTGACTGCAGTGGCAGGTGCAGAGAGAGGGTCCAGGAAGCACCATGGCTCATCTCTCACCCCTCTTCAGGCAGCTGCAATTTTAGATGCAGCTCCATTAGTTTCAGTAGGATTTTACTAGGGATAAATTGTACCTAGTGCATAGTGTTGAAGGTAGCTCCCCTGCCTCCTTTTATTGCCATTCTGATCCTGCCTCTTGCATTCCAGAAGGACTTTCTGCTTGCCTTAAAAAGTGAAGAATGAGTAACAAAAAAATCCAGATAGTCTTTATTCATCTTCCTGGTCTACCTTCAAAAGGTTTGTTGCACTTGGCTGCTCCTCAGAAATTGATTATTGTTTTCTTCAGCTCCCTGAGTGAGCATCAGGGAGCCATACAATCTGAATGCAGCCTTCCTAAATCCAGGCAAGGTGAGTGCTTGCAAAGTACTTGGAAACAACCTCCTAGATCATTCCCTGCCCTGCAGATAGAGGCAGAGGAATGGGTGTCCTCATGAATGGGATTCCTTCCCCTCCTTTGTGCAAAACTCAGTTAAATGGGGTTTGTGTCTTGGAGTGCATGAGAAGGTAGAACAGGTGCCCAGGTTGTAGAACATTCACTGAACAGTTCTGACAGCTTTGTAAGTCTGTTTCTTCTGTGCTGTCCTGCCCCTGCCCCACTCTGTGTAGCCTTGAAGAACATTTGCCTTTCCAAAATCTCTCATCAGCCTTTTCCCCTCATCATTTGTATTGACAGAAGGACTCTGGTTTTCTCTTTGTGTCCTGTCCTTTGGTTTGCCAATCTGACACCACTGTCCAGAGGGACAGAGGGAGTTAGATGAGCCTTACCACAATGTGCTTCAGCACAGTGATCCCTGCATTATGGTTAAACATCCCTCTGGCTGTAAATAAAAGCGTGGCATTTCCCACAGGCTGCATTTAGTAGCAGAAAAACAACTCTTTGTGAAATATGAGCTGGAGGAGCTGTAGGTACTGGTGCTGTCTGGCTTATTGCTAGGGATGAGGAGGCATTTTTACTTGCTTTCATGTGTCCCAAAAATCAGCTGTTCACCACTTAGCTTTGGTTACTGCTCCTACTCCCAACCCAGCCATCTGCTCCTCATTTGGCATTGCTAGTGACTGCTGGAGGTGTCAAAACCTGGTTTGCTCCAGCTGTGCAGATGTGACACAGCACAGCTGTGTGTTTGTGTTTTTGGGAGGGTGTGTGAGGGACGTGCAGGGGTCTGTTCTTGCAGTCTCCTCTCTGCTTGGGGCTGAGCCTGGTTTGGAGTGGTGACTTCAGTCTCCCCAGACCAGAGAAGCCTGAATCTGCTTTGCTCCTTTCAAGGGAGTATAAGTGAATGTGGTGATTTCAGAGTGGTGGCTTCTACAGCAGGCAGTGGGACTCAAGTGACAAGGTAGGACAGATTTCCTCCATGGAAGGAAAGATGTTTTGCTGGGAGAAGCAGCTGAGACTCACTTTGCCCCAGTGCTCTTTGTGGCCCTTCTGCAAGCAACCAAAGCTTTCCTCTCCCTCTTCGGCATTGCTTAATGGCTTGTGATATTCCCACTCCCCTTTCAGCATAGGAAGCTGCTGACTGCAAAGAGAAAACACCCAACCTCCCCATTATCCTTAGGATTCAGGACAATCCAAACTCATACTTGTCAGCATTAGATACTGAGTAGATCCTGATTTTATTTCTTTTTGTGAAAGGTGTTCTCCAAATCACTGTTCAAAAAATACTGAAAACACATTCTGGGCAAACCCTTTTGACACAGGTGGGCTGGGGAGAGCACTGTACAGCTGAAGTGCCACTTTGCAGACCCAATTAATCTTTTTCTCATGTTAAACCAAGTACCAAACCCAAGAAACAGGACTTCTGTGAAGCTGTCACATTGGCCAGTAGGTTAATGACTTTTGCTGCTAGAAACAAAATGTAAATCAGTATGTTCATATTTATTTTACTGTGCTGACCACTAATTGATTTGTTAATATTTAAGGCATTATGCTGTAGGTTGTTTTTAAGTGGAAAATTTCTACATCGCACTTTGCTTTTGGATCAGAGCAATTATTTATTGTATTTGTGAAAATGTTTTTCCTCCCACATAGCTATTATTTTCTTTCCCTTGATGCAAAAAACCCAGCAAAACCCACCCCAAAACCTCCCAGCCAAATCCAACCCATGGATTTTTCCATGCTAAGCAAAATGGGGATTTCCTTGCAACTTATTAAATGTCAGTTTCTAATTTTTTTTCCTCAAATGATTCCTTTGCTAACTTGGGGTGTTATTTTTAGCGACACAAAGTTCATGCTTCATTTAAACATTCATTTCTTTTAAGGCAAGGAAGTAAACCATGTGGAATCCATGAATTTGTGAGGAGTATGAAAGTGATACTATTTTGTTTGTATTAAGCCTTAGCTGTTGTTTTGCATTCTGCACTAAGGAGTAAATCTGTTATAATCTTGCCTAACATTGGTCTATTTTTGACTTTTTTCTTTCTTCATGCACATTGAAAGGAACCCTGCAAACTTCTGTGGAGTTGCTTAGGATGGTCACCAGTGTAACAAAATGCAGATTTTTTTCTGTAAAGCTGCTTATTTCCTTTCCTAGATGCCCATTATAGGGCATTAGAAGGGAAAGCTATTGCCATAAGCATGGATTCATATTTTAGCTTACTAATGCATGATGTCCTTTTGCTACATTACTGAAGTGATGCTCTCACTGTAACCAATGGGAAGCTTGCTTGGGTCAGGAGTAAATGAAATACCCAAGGCAAAGATATTGTGTTGGCTGGGGCCAGGCAAGGTACATTGCTAAGTTTGTCTTTTACTTCTCCATTTGGATTACAACACTCTTATGGTTTTGCTTTTTGAGGACCATGTATCTGATTCTGTAAGGATTTGGTCTTGCTCCAGCTAAAAGAGTTTCAAGTACCTTGACTTTAGTTGATTTAGGAGCAAGGCTTGAAAACCTTCAGGAGTTTCTCACTGCTGATGTTTTATACGTGGTTTTTGTTTAGTGATATTTTTTTTTTTTAATTTTACAACCACATATACAAGTATGCTCTGGATGAGATGGAGATCTGTTGCAAATTATGGAAAAACAAATGCCATGGTTGCCAAAGGATAAAAGAAAATGCAGAAATATGGGCCTGGTTTCTTTGAAGTTAGTGGCTAAGCTTCTTTTATTTCGAGCTGGGCTTACCACCTGCATAAAGTTGGAAGGGAAAATAAAATCCACTTTGCAGTAAATGTGGTCAAACAGTAGTTCTGGGAATCCTTCCTTTGAAAAATGTGTCACAGCTAAAAGTGTCAGCTTACCTGAAATATCTGCAGGTAAAGACAGAATTGAATTTTTGAAAATAAAATCAGTTTTTCAGTTTGTATTTTGCAGGGGAAAAATTACTTGATTTAATTTCCTTTTCTGCATCTGTCCAGCAACATCATTTGCAAGTGCTTTGAACATATTTCATCTAGAGCTTTCTTGTCAGGTTGTTTTGTACATTTTTCCTTATTTCATTTATATTGTACTGACCCCCGTGAGGGAATACTTGATGAAAATGCATTTTTTTTTCTTCTTCATTATATAATAAACCATCTTGCTCTTACCATTGTACAGCCCTGATGTATTCCTACTGCTCATGGCTGGACTGAGTGAGCCCAGCACTGAGTGCAGCTACATGAACATGTTTTCACACACTGATAAAGGAGTATAATTCAGGAATTTGTTACTCTGGAGGAGGGTCAGTGTACTTCCAGTTGTTACTGTAAGCCAGCTGGGAGCTGTCTTGGCTTTGGGACCACTCAGCATCTGGCAGGATGGGAGCCAGGGGGGACACAAAAGGCTCTGTTTCCTTCTGTGCTTTCCCCTTGAGTGGACATCACAAGCTCTGCAACAGCCCCAGGCTGAACCATGGACTGACTTTCAACTCTGACTATGAAAAGGTGGGGACAAGCTGAGCCTGATACTTACATTTGCACATTTTTTTTTTTTTACCAGAGTGCTGTTTCCCCCTTTCATTACTTGAGGGCTCCAGAAGAACATATGCTTGTGCAGCATAAATGACTTTCCAAACAGAAAGGACATTCTGAGTGCAGCCTTGGAAGCAGAGAAAATCTGAGGTTTTTTGAGTTCAACTCAGGTAGGAGCAAAGCACAGTCCTTCTGTGGTGCTGCAGCCATGCTGTTGATGCAGTGAGCTGTTGACCTCAAGGGCAGTGTCCTAGGGGCACACCAAAGATATTTGGGGGTGTGGCTGCTGTTGGGGCATGGATCTATCTGGGTGTAAAAGCAGCTGTGAGCAGGGATGTGTCCCTGCACTCCCCTGTCCTCTCTTACTCCAGGCATTGGGCCCTTACAGAGAACACTGACACTGGTGGAATTATCCTGATTTACCATTTGGGATGAGAGCTGCCTCTGTGCTTAGGTGACTTCTGTGCTAACAGTGAAATGCTGGAGGCTTTGTGTTCTCACTTATAGTAAATAGAGTCATAAAAACTTGTGAGGGCAGTTTAATGTTAAATCTCACTCCAGCCCTTCACTGTTTATGTTCATCCAGGCTGTGTTTGGTCATCCTGGAAAACAAATCCCTACAAAGCAGCACATCCCCAATATCAGATTTCTCTGATAAATCACTGCCTTTTTAATGCTTACATGTGATAATTGTATTTTATATCAATTCTATAGCAATTTGGTGCAGCCAAAAACCATAGTGACACACAGATACCTGAGCAGCCTAACTGAGAGTCACAGGCATTTGCTGAATTACTCAGCAAATAAAGTACTATAAAGAGAAGATGAAAATTAAAGACTAAATTTGTAGTTTGAAAGCATAAATAGCCCTCCATCTGCTTCTACAGTTAGCCTGGTGTCTAAGGATTTTACATAGTTGTCCTGTAACATTTTGCAATTGAGGAAGTAAAATTTGGGGGAAAAAATGATTTGTCTAGGAAATCTATGGCTAAAAAGGAACATTGAACTCAGTGCTTTTAAATACCAAGCTGCTGTCTCTGCCTCATCTCCATCCAGCCTCCCTGCTCCCAGGATGATGAAAATGACTGGATTTTAAAACCAATTTGATTAATAATAGTTGGATTTTCATTGTTCATGTATTGGCTTTATAAAGCATTAGGACTTTAGCATGTGGTTTGAAAATAATGAATCCTGGCAGAGAGATCTTCAAGTATTGCTTCTGCCATTAAACCTTAGTGGAGACATGGAAAAACAACAGGTTTTAGGAGGATTGTAAAGAATGCAGGTTTGTAAAGTGCAGGTTTGGAAGCTCTTCTGTATTCATTTATGTCCCTTTCACATAAAGTCCTTTTATTCCTACTTCCAGTTCTCCTAAAACATTTGGAGTGAAAGCTGCTTCTCTCTTTTGGAATAGTAATAAGCTACTGTAACAGATAATATCAAGGATTTATTGGCCTATCTTTCAGGGAATGATGTGTTCTTGACTGGGCTTCCTTCACCTCTCTACCTGTGTGAAACAGAGCAGAGCTGTGTGAAGTCACTGGAATTACATGAGGGTAAAGAGAGATAGGAACATTATCCACAGTGTATTATCTGAGACTAGGGAATGTGGCAGGTGTTTTCACTACATATAAAGATGTTTTAAAAGCATTAATCTAAGGCTTGTTTCGCAGTATCAAGGTACAAAGGTACTGGGAGTGAAAGAACAAGGTGTAGGGTTCTAAGAAGAAATGAGCACAGTTGCATGAGAAATAAAATAAGTTTCTTTTGGTGTGTTGGTAGAATTTTGTGCAGGAATTCAGTATTCACCTGAAGAAGCAAGCTTTGTACTTTACTAAATGCAACATGACCAATAGTGTGAAAAACACAAAAATTGAAACATAGGTATGAAAAAAAAAAGGAAAGTCAAACGGCCAAATCCCTGTGCACCAGAAGAGATAGAGACATACACTTTTACACCTGATATTTTGGGGAGTCTGGAAAGAATACTTCAGAATTAAGAGACTTGTAGAAACAACACCATGATGTCAAGAATCTCTTATTGCAGCTAAGTGGAGAGTTTGGGGGCTGAGGTGTCATTTATGACAATAGTTCCTTTTACTCTGGGAGAGCCTGTGTAGTGGGGGTTGTTTCAGCAAAGGAAGAAACTCCTGTGCAAGGCAGGGCTGTGGTCTCAGTAGCCTCCAGGGGCAAATTCTGCCCTATGTATGCTGTTTGTCCTTTTAAGGACTCTTCCTCCTTGTTGTTGTCCACTAATTATTAAAGATCATTTTCCAGTAGCTCCTTATTGCCGCTTCCTCTAACACTTCACAGCATCTCAGCAGCAGCTTAATTAGGAAATGGCTAAACCACTCAACACATGAGATCTCGGGTAAGTGGCTCCTGTTTGTAAAAGCTGGTGGTACTCAGAGCATGTTTGGATTAGCAGGTCTGAGTTCTGACACAGGAGCAAAGCCATTCATCTGCAGGATATTGCATTTATTTATATCAGGTGGGGTTGTGGGCTGCCATCCATTCTGCTGCTCTGTAACTGGCATCAAGGTACCCAGGAATGAGGGCTGGATGCTTCTCAAGCTTCCTATTTTGCCTTCTCTTAGTGACTGTCTCTGAGGGTCTGTTTTTGACCAGTGTATCTTTGTCACAGTCACAGACATGCAGTTAACAGGACACCTCGATTTAACTGCTTGTATGAAGCACAGATTTTTATTATGCAAACCCCAATTTCTAGTGGATATTATTGAAAAGCATAAAGAAAATGGACAACAGAAGAAGAATATAAATAAGAGAGATTGTCAAGGTTGTGGTGACCTTAGGCACACAAAGTGAGGATGTAGGGGTGGAAGGCAGCTGTGGATAGTTCCAATCTGTCTGTTGCCAATCCCACAGTCCCAAGACACTCTGAGGGTTCAGATGCCATACTTGCAATTATACCCCTGAAATAAAGTCTGATAAAATCCAAGCTGCACTGCTGGCCATTTGAATTCCCCTTTCCTTGAGGCTGATCTGCAGTTGCAGACAGGCAGGATGCAGGAGGCTCTGGATTGTTCTGCAGAGCCAAGCAGGCTGCTCCTTCCCCTGCACTCTCCTCCCACAAAGGCCAAAGACAGCAGGCTGGGTAAAGCCTTTGTTCTTAGGGTGGGCTGTTGTTAGCCTGGTGTCAGCACGGAAGACATGACAGCCATTATTAAAATGTAAGATTTAGCCACATACCTGGAGCTTTGAAGCATTGGAGGCTGCAGGTGAGCAGGACACAGAGAAAGGTGCTGGGAGGTGGGGGTGGCTGCAGGGAGCAGCATCTCTCCTCTTCACAGGGTTCTTGACAGATGGTTACATCAGCCTGGACTCCTGTCATGCATTGCCCAGTGTCTAACATATGGGACAGGTTTCTGCAGACACCTTGTTCAGATGGATCAGCATTGATCTTCACACAGCTCCTCACAGCTGCTGAGGGATGCAAAGGTGGGGCAGAGCACAGCTATAGGTGTAGACAGACTGAGGATATATTAGGGCATAATAAGCTTTCAAGGGAGTTCTTCTTAATTTGGGTACAGACTGTATATGCTAATTATATGGCAGCAGTCTTGGCAATTAGCACACATGCTTTCAACTTGCATTTCTGATTGCTGTAACAAAGCCAGTGCTGCCTTCTCCACTCACTGACTTCAAAGGCTTTGTCTTGATTTAAGAAATGCTGTCTAAAGCTGTTAGGAGAAAATGAAGCTGTGGTACTGCCACTGTCAGGCTGCCCACTTAACAAACTATGTGGTAAATGGATGAGCAGCCAAGCTCCCTGCAATGGTTCATGAGAGCTTTGAGGCTGGAAAATGCCAGCCAGCATTTATTGTCATTGGCACACAACATAATATTCCCACAGTGAATTCAGCACAGGTCTTCCAAATCAGACCACGTGTCCCTGAAATACCAGCACCCAAAAATACACCTTGGGTCCAGATCACAGGCTGCCATACTTAAAAGAGGCTATTACATACACATCCCAGAAGGAAAAGTAATAATCAGTGGAAGAAACAAGAATAGAAACAAAAGGAAAATTTGAAGTTCCCTTGGATGATCCTGCCAACCCTGGGACCCAAGACAAGCATAGGTCATGGGTAACATTTAAAACATTTGGCAACTTAATCTGCTTGGGTGTTTTCGTGAACCCCAGCAGATATTTTAAATTGCTGTAGCATTTCTGTAAATCTGGTTGCAAGTTATGTTTGAAAACAAGGCTTAAACTCCCAAGTGAGTTAGTCTTTTACAGAATTTAACCCTAAGAGAAAAGTCATCAGCATGTGGTTGTGCAACTGCAGTGGGTGAAGTTGTAGCTTTTGAGCCTGGCTAGAACTCTCCAGGGCATTTGCCTGCAGAGAGTCAGAGCTGCCTGAACTGCCTACACCAAAATTAAGGATTACAGTCCCCTGTTGCTGCCAGGGTACACTTCTGGTTCCAGTCTCAAGCTACATGTTCCATGTTGAAGCTCATCTCAGTGCTGCAGTGCCACAGTCAAGCTACAAATATTTGAGTGTCTTCCTGGAGACTGGTTGAGGTCACCCTGTGCTCAGCAGGTGCTGCTGAAGTTGATCTAGATTTCCTCCAGAAGGAAGTGAAGCTGTGTCACATCATGCAGGAACACCATTTAATGCTTGGCATTTGGAATAAAACTTAATGTTACAAAATTATAGTGTTGAATAGCTGGTGGCAATTTTGCCAGACAAATATCACGTCTTTCCCAGAAGGATTCAGTCTTTATTATTATTTTGGTGCTAGAGGCTTTTCCAATTTCTGTTTATTAGAAATGGCTTTTCTATTTTGGAAGTGCTGCCTTTAACCCAGTAGAGCTGGGTTATAGCACTGTGAAAAAATCCTGTCTGCTGCATTTTGCTTCCATAGACTTGCTGTATAACCAAAGCAAATTGTCACCTTGCAGAAATTAGGCCTTTGAAGGGCTAAAAGAGTGTTAGCTCTTCATCTGCTTTGTATGCTTTGAGGCTCTTTCCAAAGAGTTTGCACCCTCAAAGCATGGAAATGTATTGCTGACAGGGAAATGTTGGAAGTTAAGTGGTGTGGATGGAGAGCCCATGGAAGGAAGAACAAAACAGGGGCTCTGAGATGCCAGGGCTGTGCCAGTCCAGAGCCAAGCTGAGAAGGAGTGCAGCCAACTGGCTTCTTTCCCCTTTTTTCTATCTTTCTGTTATTACCTTTCTAAACCCAGATCACCAGCTGCAGTGGAGGTTCTTGCTATGAAGCTAAACTGGTGATGAAATACAGTATTTTGGGTGGCAAAAAAAAAATTCAAGGTGTGATACGTAAGTGGCAAGTCAGACTGTCCTGAATGTTCATGTAAATGCAGTGATACACTTGAACCTTTACTAGGCAGTAAAGAAGGCATTTTTATGATGCATTTTATGGGGCTGAGGAGATGAGTGAGCAATCCCTCCTGAAATTCTCTAACAAGTGTTTAATCTTTATTCCCTGGAGGGATGGTTTTAGTAACTGGAAAGGTGAGAACAATAGAGAACTGAGGTCAATTTTGGCAGAAATGGGTCACAGTAATTCACAACTCAAAAATAACTCATATTAGTTGGTATTCACCTTCTCAGGCTCCAATTTTGCCACCTGCCTGCAGGTCCAGCAGCTTTGCTGTGGGCTGTGGTGTCCTGCTTGGACAGCACTGACCAGCCTCTCACCCACTGCAGATTCAGGCTGAGGTTTTCTAATTGGCTTCCAGAAAATTAAGAGAAAAAATTACAAATTCTTGTAGGCCCTTAGCAGACTGCATGTTTCCATGTCTTTGAGCCCCCTGGATGCAGAATTCCCACCAGTCCTCAGCAGGGTCGAGGCTCCGAAGTGCTGGCTGCAGCCAGAGAGGTGCAACAGCGATGGCAACACCTCGTGGTGACTCCTGGAGGTGCCTGGAGCTCTCAGGATGCTGCTCTCCCTGGAAAGGGGCACGTGGGATGGCTGTCCCCGTGTCCATGTGTCTGTCTATCCTGGTGGCTGCCCTGCCTCCCCCAGCCAGCCTGGCCCAGCTCAGCCCAGCCTTCCTATGCTGTGATCACACCTCCTGATGGCACTGCAGACATACTTTTAGAAATCCCCAACAGCTCCCTCCTTAGACCCACATTTCAAGCTCTTATTTAATGTTGCCCCATTTTCAGAGGTTTTAAGAAAGGTGGCAGTGCTTTATTGAGATTAGGTTGTTGTTTTGAGGCAGGCAGAGCGATGGCATTTTATTTTGGTTTCAACAGCACACCTATTAGGATTTTGAAAGGTAGTAATATTCCCTGGAAACAGAAGAGGGCAGCTGTTTTTTGGGAAATGAAGAGTGCATTGACTATTTTTGAGAATGAAATAGCAGTCACTCAGATCTAGATGAGAGAGCTTTTTTTTTTTTTTTCATGAATGAATAAAAATAGCACAGTATTTCAGGGCTTGTGCTGGTGTAATTAGTGTGTGAAATAGCTGGACCCCCATCACCTTCCACTGAGTCCCTGGGTTTTGTCTGGCAAAATTAGATTCCTTGCAATTTTATTGCAATGTAATTAAAAAGTAACCAAGGGAATACAGAACTCGGTCTTCAGAGATGCTCAGCTTCAGACAAAGTAAAAAGCATCTACAGCTCCCTGGATTGAGTCAGTTTCTTTATTTACTGCCCATGGGGGAAAAAAATGCTGTCAACTGTCTGTATGCATGGAAAAATCAAGTTTAGTAAATGTTTTTCAACACCCCCCAAATGCATAGATTTTTTTTTAATTGAAAGAGGTGAAACCTTCATTTGTAATTTCTCAAATAAGGCATCTTGATTTTTCAAACTTCTATTTCCAATATTAACAATTACACAAGTTTGACAGGAGATTGCAATGAGGTTAAGTCCATGCAAATCTTTGTTTCATGGCAAATATTTGGCTGAAGACTATGTAGCTGCTCTAGCCCTGATTTCAGGCCCAGAGCAGCCCTGCTTTGACACCAGCCCCAGCCTGCCTTGCCTTCAGCCTGTACACCTATTTTTCAGTGTACTCAAACAGCAGACAGGCAGTGCAGCCTTGTAGCACAGGGTGGCCAGGTTTTCCATAGGAAATTTCCCATACCTGATTTTCCACATGATGCCTGTTCCCCATGCAAAACCCAAAATCCCCTCTCCCAGGTCCCCGTGGCTGGGGCTGTGCTGGCTGGATCCAGAGTCAGGAAATTTGGTTTGCTTTTAAAGCCAAAATAATAGTAATGAATCCCATGGAAACCCATGTCCTGGATGTGTTTGCCTTGAGTCTATTGTGTGTTTCCTGGATGCCCCATCCTGGATGTGGCTCTTAAAGAGAGGGGCAGTTACTCCCAGTTCATGTGGGACTTGCATTTCCCAGTGCCTTTGTTGGTCCAGGTAGGTGATTTGGAAAACTCAATAGTGACTTCTCCCAGCACCTTCCCAGTGCCACTGTGTCCTTCCAGCTCTGAAAACAAATGGGAATTTTTTCCCAAGGATCATGTGAAAAACAAATTGTCTTTTTTAATTTTTTTTTTTAATAGCTCCAAGGCAGAAATAATTAGAGACCCTCCATAATGAAACAGTACTGACTGGAAGGGTAGCCCAAAACAGACTGCTCTTCTGATGCAGCAAATAATGAGGGCTGCCCTAAACTTTTAATCAGAGGCTCAAATTTTATCTGCAGCTCCTGACAAGGATAGCATCCCTTAATAACGCTCCTGACAGTTCCAAACTCCTGAAATTAATATGAGAGCAACGAGGATTTAATGGAAGCGCTAATTACAGATGCTGGAATTATTCTGCTGCAATTCAAAACCTCTGATGTGGAGAAACTCTTAGCACGGTTGGGCTGTCATCTAATTTCTATGAAGTTTTGCTGTGAAAGGTGACCCTGGCTTTACACACCTTCCTTCTGTGAGATGTGAGCATCCTTCCCTCACTCTGACTTCCACAATGTGCAAAGAACTGGGGTGCATGCAATTAATTCTTCCTGCTCTGGAGACAGTATTGCTCATACCCCCCTTGAGGGCTCCTCCCTCTATTTCCCCTCTCATAATTAGTCACAATGTCCTAGTGGACTCCCATCCAGGCTTTTTCCAAACAAGCTGACAGGTCATGCAGGTGGATAAAGCACAGATGGCAGTGGCAGTGTGTTCCTGGAGTGCCACCTCTGTAGCAGGAACAGCTGAACCTCACGTGGAGCAGCTTCTCTGTGCTTCATGGTCTTGATTTTTAGACCAACTGGTACCAGCAAATTCGTTCCACTTCATGTGGTTATTCAGGGAGTGGTGGGGCATAGATTGAAGTGGAGGCCAGGCAGCCCCTAGGTGAGAGAGAACCATCCATAGGGCCTCTAACCCTGGGTGCACCTCCCAAAAAGCACAGATCTTTGGAAACAATCTGACATTATCAGTAGACCTACTCTGTCTTGCTCCAGTGCTACTTTTTACCCCAGACTTCCTCCAAATCTCCCAGAGGTGCATGGAGAGCCTGCCAGGTCCCTGGGGCTGGTGGGCTGTGGGAGGTGGTCTCAGGCTAGTGATTCCTTGGCAGGCTGGGCTCCACCCTTAGCAGCCACCTGGCTCTTTGGAGCCTTCAGGATGATGCCAGGAGGTTGCTGCTGGCCTGGCAAGCTGCTTTGAACACCCTGCAGGACTCTGTCATCATCCTCCTAAAGGTTTTGTTGGGGTTTTGGAGAATGGCAGCAAGCCCAAACTGCCCTCCTGGCATGTCCTGAAAATGCTCTCTCTGGAGGTTTAGCATTCAGGAGAACAAGAAGTAAATTTGAAGGCTTTAAAGGGAGACCTTCAATTTCCAAGATCAGAGGAAGTCACAGACTCAGGGACTGGAGGGGGACCTTCCCCAAAACATGAATGCCTTTTGATCTATACAACTTTTTCTAGTCTCTTATAGCCAGCTGTGAAACCTGAATCTTGATATTAGTTCCAACTGTTGAATGGCATTAGATGATTCATCTCTGCTATTAACACAAAAAAGTAATACCATTTTCTGCTTTGCACATAATGCCTTTTGAGAAATAGATGAAGACATAAGGGACACCGAAGAATTATTTAATCTAAGCTTTTTTCCTTCAGCCCTGTATTTTGTCACTCTATTGAATGATTACACTCCAGTTCCTGCCCTTCCCCAGTTACTCTGGAGACAGTGACAAAGGCAGGAGCCATCTCATCCTGCTTCAGTGCCCCTCTCCTAAGGGAGGGGTGTGCATCTTTTATCAAAAAGTAATAAATGTTCTTTGGTATAACAGAGTGAAAAGAAGGAGGGGAAAATCACCAAGCTGGTTTCAATATGCTCTGTTAATAAGCCAGAGCCACTGTCATAAAAATGCCAGCACCAGCATTGAAAATCGAAATACAATCTCAACGATTCAGCTGTGAAATCTAATTTGGCCAAAGAGGGAGCTTGGAGATTTTTCCATCCTCTCTGGTCAACCTGGAGTCATGTGCATAAATACAAATATTCCTGGGAAACTTTGCAATGAATCATATGCTCTGTGGCAATAAAGATGGAGAAGTTTTTATTGTTGTGGTAATTCTTGGCATGGGATTTGGATTTTGCAGCTGAAAGACAATGGCCAATTTTATGGATTTTTGAGTTCTTGTTTATTTGTGAGGACCCTGATAGAGTGGAATCTGAACACACCATTCCTCTCCCCATCTGCTATTAAAAAGGGGAGCAATAAATCAAAGATGAATTGGTAGAAGTAAAAATTACAGTTAGGAAAAATCTTGTGGTGTTGAACTTTGGGGGAGGATATTTGTAAACCAAATACTTACTTCCAAATGTCACAGTAAAATAATGTTATCTCTAAATTTCCCTGGAATCATGGACCATGTCCTGACTTGTGGATGCTGGGTGTTGAGCTGACCTCAGCTCACACTAAACCTACTAAAAGTAAAGAATTTTTAAATCAAAAATTTTTACTAAAAATTGAGAATTTGGAATGCTGTAAGTGGGGAGAGAATGACATTTTACCCAAGCATCTTAAAAGCCCCAGTTGTTCGTATAACTTAGTGGCCTCATAATACCCATATTTGTGTTTGCTGGGGTTTTAAGTGGTAAATTATACAGAAAGAAATGAGTTAACTTCCCAGGCTGGGAACAGAAAATCCTTTCTTTAGTGCCATTCTTGCACCTGCTAAGGGTTTATCAAGAGGAAGCTGCATTTTTCCCAGCACATTATTATTGTGATTGTTTTCCCAGCACTGACAGCAACCCCAGTACCTCCTCATTATGTGGTAGATGTGCAAGAGCCTGCTCTGCCTCCCATTAAAATCAATAACTATCTTCCTTAATTAGCATTCAAATTACAATCAGTCTTTTAACATTACTATCAATTAGGCACAGCACAGCCATGCCCTGTTGTTTGCCTGAATTCCTCCAAGAGAGCCAGGTCCACAGGGGCTGGGTGGGATCGTGGGCAGGAGCCAGACCCCAGGGATTTGGGTTTCATCCACTGATGGGCTCTCTGAAATGTTGCTGGAGGAGGAGGAGGCTCTCTGAAACAACAGACACAGCTCAGCTGGCTTGATTGCCCTGTTCCAATCAAATGCATAACTTGGAAGTGTCAGAATTGTGATTACACACAAAAAACTGAGCCTTTCCTCCTTTTTTCCTCCGTGCTGGAGCGACCTTGGCATGCAGGGAACTTTCCCCAGGAGCTGGGCTGGGGGCCAGAAATTAACACATGCAGGTTTCTAAGGCAAATTACAGCACATGGGAGCAAAGGATAACTGGCTGTGAAGCCAGAGCATAAATAGTGCTGGGTTTGTTCTTCTCCAAGCACTGGGTATCAAGGAATGATGTAGATGTTGAGGAGGCACCAAGGGAGTTTGAAATGATTGATGTGTCACCGTGATTCCTCCAAAATCCCTGCCAAGGGGCACCTGGGATGGGGCAATGCAGCTTCCAGGGACTGGAGCTCGTGTTTGCTGTGCAAGATTGTTTCTTCAGGTTGGGATCAGAGTATTTGCAGTGCTTCAGTCAAATAAAAGAAAAAAAAAAAAAAATAAGAAAAGGAAAGAACGAAAGTGTTTTGATGAAGTTAAAGCACAGAACAAACCTGGTTCCCTGATGGCTCTGCCAAGGTTTGCTGAAAATTAGCTGCTCAGCACATGGTGATATTTGCTAGCAAAACAGACTAAATGATCTAAACCAAAGCACATGGGGCTGTTATAAACCTCCTATCCCCTAAATCAGAAAATTGCTCAGCACTGGCAATTTACTCTAACATCCCTCCTCAATCTAATAGAGATTATCCTCTGGAAAGGTCTGTTTTCTACTCTGAAAACTCAGACTCCCACCTATTTTCCTCTGTCCCCAAAGCTTACATTACAACTGCACTATTTAAACTCCTGACTGTTTTTTATACTATTGTGTTTTACAACCACGAGGTACATCTGAATTAATTCTGCATGTGGGAAAGAGAGGCAGACAGAAACCTGTTCTTTGGAAGTGAGGAGTATTTCCCCTTGGAGCTCTGTACTTCACCTCCTCTCTCCATTTTCCTTATCTGAGTTGATAGAAGACCCTCTTGGCAAGGATAGCAGTTGTCCATGTGGAAAAGTGACCTTTTAATTTATATTTTTCGCTTTCTTGGATCCAGTGAGCATCTGGAAGAAGGAGTGCAGTTAGTGCTGCTCTGCCAGAGGGTTTTCAAGGGCTGCCAGCAGCTGGTCCATGTAGGGAAGGCAGGCTGCTCCAGACCAGAATGAACCTATTAGCATTAATTAAAAGGCACAAGTATCTAAGTGTGATGGAGTTTGCCTGTGTTGCTCCTGGAGAGGAATCTCAGTCTCATTTATTAACCTCTTTACTGCACATTGGAGGAGAGTCTGGTGTGACCACATCAGTAAATATGGAGAGAACCAGGGTTTTGCTGCAGGAGAGAGGATGTGAGCTGCCACAAAATACCCCAATGCTCAAGGCCAGGCTGAGCAGGGCCCCAGGGAGCCTGATCTGGTAGTGCCATGGCTGAGGGACTGTCACTAAATGATCTCTAAGGTCCCTTCCAAGCCACACCACTCTGATTCTTGTGGCCATTCAGCCCAGACTGCTGCCAAAGCAGGAGATGGGGACTCAGGGGCAGAAGAAGAGAAACTTCCCCCTTCCATCTCAGCTGTCTTTATTCATTTACATCTCACCACCAGATTTAATTTATCTAGATGTGCCAGCTCAATGAAACTTCAGTTTCTTCTCTTAACTGCTGTGATAATCTCACCTCTCCTGCCTTCTGAAAATAGAAAAAGCCATGCAGATAAAATAGCCCATTTCTATGAGTATCTTTGAGATTTTTCAGCTTTCTTTTCTTCACATCAGAGAAAACTTCAAACTTCACCTCAGCACCCGAGGCTCTGATTTCAATTTACATTAATTTCAGACAGCACAAAGTGATTCTCTAATAGATGAGAGCATTGTTAATGCCTCTCTTTTTTTGAGGTAAAGAAAGAAGAAAATGGTCTAAAAGAAATTAATATATTGTTCATAATAACAATTTGCAATGAAGCAAACTCCCTAGTGTCCCTATGAACGTTCTTGCAGTAAAATACATGCACTTCCCTGTTTGGCTCTTAATTCTTATTTCACACTTTCTGTTTGCTGAGCTTTTCGATTTTCTGAGCAAGATGGGAGAAATGAACTCTTGGTGCTCAGTTCACAGGAGCCATCTGATCAGAGAGAAGTGAGTCCCCTCCCTAACCCTGAGTAACTCACCTGCCTTCCACAGGTGAGGTGGGGGATGAGGGGAAATCCTCACTCTGTGTCTGGTTTTCAAGTTACATCACAAGGTCTGATGGGGAGTGTCCAGAGGAGAACTTCAAAGACTGGTCACTTAAAAACCCAAAATCATGATACATATTCTGACAGAAAGGTCATAACTCTTGCTTTGGCTGGGGAAACTGAAAAATGGCTTTATTTAACAGCAGTGCACTTATCCCCCTCAGAATGCCAATGAAGATTAATCCTCGGTCACACTGGGAAAGACTTTGCTTTGAAATGGCTGTTAGAGTGATTTTAAATTAACATACACAGCACACAGAGTGAATTCTTTTCCTCTGAGTGTGTCCACTCTGGGCACTTTTTAACACAATTTAATTGGCTGCCAATTAATGTAAAGTAGTCAGACATTTTTAAGGCCAGGGTAGACATTTCCCCACATTAATCTGCAAGCTGGTTGATAATTAATCTGAGACATCTATCCTCCCCAACCCCAGAGATAGGTGAAACTATCAGGTACCAGACACATGTTACTAAAAACCACAATTATATCTTCATTTATAACAGCTGAGGAACAATTGGTTACATGATATTATTTGTGGACAACTGACTTCCATATAGTCAATGCCTAGAGTGCCTCAAGTCATATATTTGGGGTTGAAAATCATCTCAGGAAATAATTTGCTCCTTTGTGCTTCTCTTCTGACCTCCTTTAACACCAGAAAAAGAGAATGAGAAAAAGCTTTAGCAAAGGTAAGATGTATTCTTTTCAATAATGAGTTTATGGATTTTTTTTCCAGTCAAGGAAATCTTAAGAAATTAATAAAAATATTTTTCTCCAAATATTTATTCAGCCTGAAGTTATTTGTGATTTTCTTTGGAAGAAAAGGAAGCATTTTCAGAAGAGACAGGCTTCTACAAAGTGTGTTGCACATGTAGGCACCTGCTTCATCTGGCAGCCCTTGAATGTGAATGGAGTGAAGCAAGCTCAGAGGGTCTGGTGACCACAGGCTGGACTGGGCTGGTCTGATCTTCCTGAGTCTGTCATGCCCAGTGTATACTGGTCATACTGGGGCAGTGCAGCCTCTGCAGCTGATGCTGCAATGCAGACAGCACCCACAGACACCCCCAGTTAAGAACAATAAAACAAATGTCACCTTCACTTGCAGAAATGAGTTTCAGCTTTGTGATTTCTCCCCACACCCCATTAAAGCCCCTCCAGTTCTGTCCACACCCCTGTGGCTTAAGGACTTGAAACTTCTCCCAGAAAGGTTGGAGGAAAGCCCCTGCACAAACATAGCAAGGTTCTTAATCAAAGTCAGTAAGTGCCAGAGCAAAATGAAACTTTGGGGTGAAAAATGGCTTTTCTTTTTAAGAAAGGTGGATATTTTCTATTGATTTTTTTTCCTTTACTTAGGATTTTGCAGCAAATCCATAAAGAAACTTTCACTGCACTGTTCTTGGAAATAAATGGTCCACATATTATATACATTCATTTACACCCAGCAGATCTATCTAAAAAGAATAGGGACTGATTGAGTTAGCTCTCTGCAAATGAAAAGGGGCTTGGCTGTACCAATCTTTTTGCAAAGTAATTTATCTGCTTGAAAGTTGGATCATCAGCTGTAGTTAAACCTCATTTTGCTTTCAAAATGCTTGTTTTGTGCTTCCAGTCTAGGCTTTTTCTAAACCATCACGAGCTCAGTTTTTAGCTTAAGTTTGCACAAACTTCAATGAATTAGATCATGACTAGGGATGAGCCTTGCTGCTAGTCCAGTCTAACCTCTGTGAGACCTGTGGCAGCAGGGGGTGGGATAACCAAGGCAGCACCTGGGAAACAGCCTGGGTAAACAAGTAACACCAATATGGGTCATAAGCTGGGATGAATTCTGCTTTTTTTAGTGGGGATGCTTGTTAGATATTCAATTATGCTCCTTGAACCTATAGCTGAACAAACTATGCTGTTGCCCTCTTTGCTGTCTGAACAGCTTCACAAACTATGCACAGAGGCAGAGTGGTTTTTGGACTTTGAAAACTCCTCTCTCCTTTGCCCACTGCATTCTTTCAGAGCTGCAGCATTCCCAAATCTTTCACTATCAGCAGTCATCTCTGTCTCCTTGCTGAGTTTTTTCCTTCACCACCACCACCACAGGTCTTGGATATTAGCTATCCTACTGCCCACTTGCTTCACTTTGATTTCAGCCCTCTCAGACAGAGGTTAATCCTGAGGAAAAATCCTCCCACAGGATCCTCTTTGCTTTCTGCCTACTCCCATGAATCAGCCAGTGGCTCTGAGTGGGATGGGAGGGAGCAGCTCAGGGCACATCCCCAGACCCTGCCCGGGGAGATGAGAGCTCAGCATCCCAGAGATGCTTTCATGTCCTGAGAGCAGCAGCTCTTGGTTTGCTCTGCCAGCCTGGGCTGGCTCCAGGGGATGTCCCTGTGCTCCCCATGGCTTTGGGCACCAGCTCTGAGGGATGTCCCTGTGCTCCCCCTGATTTATGGCACACCTGTCCCAGCTCTGAGGGATGTCCCTGTGCTCCCCCTGGGTTATGGCACACCTGTCCCAGCTCTGAGGGATGTCCCTGTGCTCCCCCTGGGTTATGGCACACCTGTCCCAGCTCTGAGGGATGTCCCTGTGCTCCCCCTGGGTTATGGCACACCTGTCCCAGCTCTGAGGGATGTCCCTGTGCTCCCACTGGGTTATGGCACACCTGTTACAGCTCTGAGGGATGTCCCTGTGCTCCCACTGGGTTATGGCACACCTGTCTCAGCTCTGAGGGATGTCCCTGTGCTCCCCCTGGGTTATGGCACACCTGTCCCAGCTCTGAGGGATGTCCCTGTGCTCCCACTGGGTTATGGCACACCTGTCTCAGCTCTGAGGGATGTCCTTCTGCTCCCCCTGGGTTATGGCACACCTGTCCCAGCTCTGAGGGATGTCCCTGTGCTCCCCCTGGGTTATGGCACACCTGTCCCAGCTCTGAGGGATGTCCCTGTGCTCCCACTGGGTTATGGCACACCTGTCCCAGCTCTGAGGGATGTCCCTGTGCTCCCCCTGATTTATGGCACACCTGTCCCAGCTCTGAGGGATGTCCCTGTGCTCCCACTGGGTTATGGCACACCTGTTACAGCTCTGAGGGATGTCCCTGTGCTCCCACTGGGTTATGGCACACCTGTCTCAGCTCTGAGGGATGTCCCTGTGCTCCCCCTGGGTTATGGCACACCTGTCCCAGCTCTGAGGGATGTCCCTGTGCTCCCCCTGGGTTATGGCACACCTGTCCCTTGGTGAGGGCCAAGCCCAGTGAGCCCCTGTGCTGTCACACTGCAGGAAGATCAGGACACCCCGAGGTTCTCCAAGTTTACAGGCACAGCTGAGGGCACAGTCACACCTCAAGCTTTTGAGGGCTCACACATCATTTTGTGAATGAGGAGGCAGGAAAAAGGAGCTGAAAGAACATCCTGAGCTCCAGTGGCTGATGCAGTCCTTGGGTCCAGTCCATGACACCCATGGATCAGGATGAACAGAACCAAACAGCTGCTTTGTTGATGTCCCCTGACCTGCAGAAATGTCTGAGAGCCTGGCTGGGAGGTGCAGGAGAGCCCCCAGCCCACATCAGCCATGCTGGCTCCAGGGGCTCAGGATGTGATCCTGTGGATCCTGGCTGAGGTCTGGAAGAGATGCTGACCATAGCAGGGCTGTGCTGCCAGGCCCTGACAGTCTTTCACCTGATGTGCAGCCCTGGGGGAGGAAAAGCATTCAGAAATCCATATTAGTGGATTTTAAATTAAGTACTAAATTATCCCACCTTCGGTCAGTGGATTTACTCCAGAATGGTTCCTACAAAAATTTACTGTTTCTCCATGCAAAGAAATATGTAGCAAGTACAGCACAGCATGTATTCACACACCCCCTCCACCCCCAAAAAGGAAACAGTAAAAATTCCTTCTTCCTCCCTAAATCTATGTGAAGACTTCCAGATTTGCCTCACAGCAAGTCACTGGTGAAAATATGATCTAACATTATTTGGGGAATAAACCCCTCTTACTGTTTCATGAGCCATAGATACAGCAATGATAACACACAAAACTTGTGAGCTTATAAATACACGAGTAGAAAATGACCTAAAAGTTGTTTTTCTCTTAGCTGTGAGACCAGGTGCCAGTAGCTCTAATCAGTGTACACTTACACATTACTGCAATGCAAGGGAATCTTTTTTTGTGCTAGGAAACACCTGTGATGGAAAAACAGCAATATAAATACTTCATCATTTCAGCCACAGCTGCTCTGTGGCTCTTGTGCTGAATTCTAAGAGATAGTAAAACCCATAATCATTTCCCTCTTCTGCAGTTTGTAGCCAAAACATAATTACAGTAAAACAGCAAGCTTTGCAAAATGCAAGGGGTGAAATCGTGACCCCACATTTGGATGTTTCCAGCCCTGTCTGCCGTGTGTGCCTTGTTTGCTGCTCCCAGGGGTCTCCTCAGGTACCCACCACACCTGACAGCAGGAAGGGATTTGGAGCTCTGAGTGAGCTTCAGCTTCTGCTCTTGGTGCTGTGGCCAGAGATGAGGCTGCTGCAGGAAAAGCTCTTCTGACAACACATCAGGACAGATGGATTTATTAATAAATTTTATAGCTGTGGGCTCTTGGTTTGGCTCCATCAGTGACTGCTGGAGGCTCTAGATAAGGATGTCCCAGCCAGCCTGGTGGGTGCTCAGGCACCCCAGGGGTTCTTGTGATGCCAAATCTGCCTGTTGATGGATGGGTCACAACCTGTCAGTGCCCTTTTGTTTGGTGTTTTTGGCTGTATCCAGCTGCTATGGGGAGGTTGTGTCCTGGGGAGCTGTGTGGCAGCTCTGTGAACAGTGAGGAGCTCTGTCCCTGCATGACACTAAAGGTTTTTGTGAAGAATGGGGAGCTGTAGGTGCATGGAAATGCTGATGGATGGCCACATTCTCCTAAAGTGTCTGTGACACTGGGGTTGTGCCCCAGTGCTGGCTCACTCCATCTCAGTGCTGTCACTCACTCCATCTGCACATGGGTTGGGATGTGTGAGCAGACTCACACTTGCAAATGGAGGAGAATTGCAAACTCTTTCTGAATTCTATCTCTGAACTGGGCTCTCTGATCAGTACTGGGAGGCTCTGGCATCAGCAAAAGTGCTGTGGTGAGTACTGGACTTTTTGTGGGAACTCACTGGCCCCATCCCAGCTTGGGCTGGGTCAGATGCTCATCCCTTACACTCTTTTTTTGCACTCTCTGCCTTTCATTTGGCAAAGAGCTCCCACCAGTGAATGTCAGGGTTTTTTGCTCAGACATGTTAATTCTTCCTTAAAGAGACTTAAAAAGAGTCAAACTCCATACCCTGGTGCACACATTGTATTTGGTAATTAAAAACTCTTATCACACCAAGTTTTGGTTTAAGTATAGTTCATAATTCCCTCTGGATTACAGAAGGAAAAAGTGATTCTAAAACAATGTATGGTAGAGCAGCCTGTGAAATTCTGGAAGCTGGGTGGGGAGACCTTTGCCAAGGAGAGTTGGAGGGGGAAATGGAGAGACAAAGGGAGGAGAACAAGAAGACTCAAAGCAGTGAAATATTCACTCCTTTCTAAATAAATCCCTGAACTCTTTTAGCATCCCAGCTGGATGGGAGTGGAAAGATATCCCGAGGGAGGAGAAATGTTGAAGGGCAAAAGGAACAATGGAGTTTCAGTGTGACTTGAACCAACCCACTGTGAAGGGTGCAGAAAGGCTGGCAGTGCCACCAGGGTGTGACCCTGTCCCTCTGGGCTTTGAGGTGTTTCTGGAGCCCTTTGCTGCAGGGACCACTGACATCCCTGGCTATTATTGTTAGCTCCAAAAAAAAAAAAAAAAAAAGTGGTATGCTGAATGTGAAAATGAGGGTGTGTTTTATACCACAACAGAAACCTGCCTCACACCTTGCTCCCCACAGCCCAGGGCATCCACTGAGGATTCTCTGAGTGCTCTCTTGCCCAGTGACTGAAAAATATCAGCACTTTTTTGGAGTGTCCATAATGCTCTGCAGAGCAGATAACCAATGAATGGAAATGGGTGTTTGTTTCTTCACTTTTCTATTCATTCAGCATGACAATGCACTGAGGGGAAGGTCACCCCCTGAGCTGGGGGTGTCAGGGGGATGCATGGCTGGGCTGGACCATGTGAGGAAGGGGCACAGGTCCAGGAGCCCCCTCCTCCTGGGTGTGCTGCTCGAGCCCCTGACACGCTGCAGCACCCCCAAATCACACACACATCTGCTCCAGCACCAGTTAGTCATGTGATGTTTGAAACATCAAATATTCTTCCCCTGCTTATCAACACTGCAATTATGGACTGTCAGGGTTTTATGCTCTACTCAAAATAAACACCCAAATGTTCAGGTTAACCCTTTAGCTCCCTGGGACTGTGGGGCTGCACAGCAGTTTGTGGGGTGAGCAGGGACCACAGGGCTCCTGACGTGGGGTAAAAATGGGGGAGAGGGGCAGTGGCTGGTGCAGGGTGTGTGCTGCCAAGGCCAGGCTCAGAATTGAAGCTATTCACTATTTGCTCAAAGGCTTTCATAATATTTCACCTTTTTTGCCTTGTGATGTTAGAATACAGTGCACTTACCTTGGCTGTGGCAATGTTTTGAAGCATCCTTGGAAGAATTGATGATGATTCTTTTAGAGCCTCTTTTTCTCCTGAGTCGTGTTGATTTTTTTGTTTTTTTGTTTTTTTTTTCTGTGTAACTGAATTTTTACAGGAAAGAAACTTATTTTAAGAGAGTTTTAATTTTTACTTTTTAAGAGAGAGCATGAAATACCTGCTCTGAGTGCTGTAGCTGGAGCCTGGAATATATTTCTCTATACCATGATTTGGCTTATGGTTTCTCTCAATGTGATGATCCAGTTTAGTGCAAATGCCACAGTTGGGTGATATCTCATTTCAGTATCAAAATGACATCTGATTTGTTTACAATAGAGAGTAAATGAAAGCAAGAAATATGTTACTTTGAATTTCAAAGAGAAAATCTTCATCTGAAGAGATCAAATGCCTTCTTTGTACCTTTTAAGATAAGATCCTTTTGATACTATCACAATCCACCTTTGGAAATTTTGGGATAAGATAGAAAAATATCCAATAGAAAACTATTTTGCTGAAAAATCGGTTATTCTGCTTCTGAGAGGAATATCTGACACCTGTAGAAAGATATATTACTGTGGAAGACTTTCAGTGGTTGTACATGAAGCCACAGCTGCTTCTGGCTTGCCTGAGTCACATTCCCAGCCCAGCCTGGCAGAGTGGAGCTTGTAGCTGCTGCTGTGTGCTCAGACACCCAAGGACAGCAAGGATGCTGTTATCAGCTCGTGTCCCTTGCAAGGCATGGGCGAGCTCACGCTGGCTGCTGCTGGCAGGTAGCAATTAACCTTGCTAATCAGCAGCTCTCTGAGGAAGGAAGTGTACTGCTCCTGCAGGGAATTCGGTTTTTTGCTTCAGGTTGATTGATATTCATGGGCTTCAATATTTCAGCATTCCTCTGCTGAGAGTGTCAGGTCTGGCTGGAGCAGGAGGGATTTTTCCTCTGCTAGAGCAAGGCAGAATTGCTCTGCAGGAGCTGGTACTTCTCTGCAAATCTGATCTGGGCTGGGAACTGCTGGAATGCTTAATAACACTTGAGGGAATACAGGGGATCAAAATCTACAGGGGAAAACATCAAATGAGCTGAAGTGCCAGAGAGAAAATAAGGGTTGCAGGTGGGATTTGGTGGGTCCCAGGAGGCTGCCAGCTGGTCCCATGAGCCTGGCTTAATGTGGGTCTTGCACTCGTGGTTATTTAAAACTCAAAGATAAACTGAGTTGGAGAGTGTTATGTCTGTCCCACATAAATAGAGCAGGTTTGGCTTCCAGAACAGGCTGGAAAGCTTGGGTTTCAGCTATTCACTGCCAAAGCCAGTGTCTGAAGGAGTGGATAATGCCTGTGAGCCCCTTAGCAGGACCCAGCCCTGGGGTGCACTCACTCATATCAGGCAGAAGTTGTAGTAGGCTTTAAAAGTAAAATTTGTTTCAAACTATTATGTTCTAAGCTTGGATTTTCTCATTACTAATTTTTCCTTCCTGTGGAAGTAATATTTATTAGCTGTAAACCCCTTCTGCCAGACAGAATAGCATTTCTCTACTTGAGTCATCCTCAAGCAATGAAAGTGAGTCCCCAAATTTGGAGAGATATTTCACCTGCAAGTACAACCATATATATTTACAGGCTGTAAATGCAAGGGGATGTACTATAGTTTGTAAGGGCTGTTCCTTTGCCAGGCCATCTTACAAAAGACCATCAGAACATGCAGATGTGGTGCTCCAGCTCTCTAGGGTGCTGATTTAAGGCATTTCTGGTGCCCCCATTAACTTTCCTCACCATCTTTAGAAATGCAGTTGGAGAGCAGAGTGGTTCTGTGTCCCAGCACTTGCTCCTCCAGATTGGCTGTGGCCTGAGAGATGCTCATGCTCTCTCTTTATTTAATAAAATCATCACTCCTTCTCAGATAGTTTTCCCCAGTTGAATTTATCAGTTAAACAACTCAATTAAAAGGCCAGAAAAAAGTCCTTAAGGGCACTGCCTTTCATCTCTGATGAGAAGATGAAAGCTGTACAAAGAGATTGCAGAGATGTGACAAATAGCATTGCAAGTAAACCCTGAAAATAAAAAGAAAAGGAAAAAAATTCCCAAGCAAATATCTACATCTTTTCTACATGCTACTCCAGCCAGGCCTGGCAAGACAACAAAACCTCTTGCACTCTGGGTGTGCTCTTGGCTTGGGTTGAAATTGCTTCCTTGTGGCTTGGGGGTCATACTGGGGTGTTGTGGTTGTACCCCTGCAGTCCAGGGCAAAATTGTTCAGACATCCCAGCAGTCTCATGCTCCTAGCTGCAGAGATGCTTTATTTTTTTAAATTAGAGTTTTAGTGGAAAATCAGTCATTAAGTTGCCACTGAGGCTGGTGCTTACTTTGGTAACTAAGGTAGTTTCAGCTGTGTGTGACAAGGCTCAGCTGTGCTCAGCTCTGTAAAACCAGCACAAGATGTGTTTGTGTCCAAAGAGCTCCATGGTGGGACATCCCAGGTGGACACCACTGGGCATGGGAGGAAGCAGCTGGTACTGGTGAGGTGGGAGAGACAAAAGTTTTGCTGTGGGACAGTTTTCTGTGTCACTGTTCTAAGAAAGCAAGGTCCTGGGCTCCCAAGAAATTTTTCTGGATTTATTCTTTCTGGGCTTCTGCATCATTTTTTTACAGCAGTGCTCTGAAGCACAAATCCAGCAACAGGGCTTGTATTTCTGGGACACCCCAAGGCCACTTGAGTCAGGAATGGAAGGTGAGGCTCAGGGCCAGATTGAAACCCACAGTCATGAAGAGACATAGGAAAGTTCTTGAGCTGCTGCATAGCCCACATCTAAACTATCTCACCCACCATAGAAATGAGAAATATTGAGAAGGTAGATATAATTAATATTTTTTTCAGTTCAAAAGCTCAAGTATTTGCTACTTGCATACACTTATTTGTTTCCCAAGAAACTGGAGATGCTACACAGTGCAAATGTGTTATGCATTGAGGTTGCATTAATTCTCTATATTTCCTGTGCTGGAGATATTCTGGACTCACTGAGCAGGAACTTTGCCAGATTCAAAACAAACATTGAAAAAACCCCAAACATGAAGTCACAGAGAACAAGGACCATTGAGAAAGTCTGTTCCACTCTTGCTCTGCCTGTATGGTACCACAGCTGTGACCCTGCCTAAAGGTCATTCACTAGGGCAGGGTCAGGGGTCCTGTGGAAAATGGCATTTCCCTGTGTCATCATCATGTATACAAGTGGTGCAGAATGGAAGCTATTCAGGCAGCTCTATTTCTGGCTTTTTGTAACTTTGGAGTGCCTGCTTTTGCAACCTGAATAATGTTCTTTTAAGTATAGAGTTTAGGAGGTTTGTTTTTTTTTTTTTTAGGATGTAATTATAATCTTGTTCTACATAATTTAACAGCATCAGGGCAGGAGATTTTTATCCAAGGCTGAAGTAATTGTCAGGCTAGTATTGAGCAGCCAAGCAGCTCGAGGGAAGGACAAAGCTGAGCATTTCCCAGGCACACAGTGGAGAGGAGGACAAGCCCACCCCTGGGTCTAACAGAGTGTCTGCTGTGGGCAGGATGCTTTGTGAACCTTGGAGGGGCATGTTGAAGGATAAATCACCACCAAAATGAAGAAATGAGTGACATTTGGGATTTACTGTTCCATGGTGGCATGCCCAGAGCTGACTGCCACCTCCTGTCCTGCTCTTGGTGTGAGGTGTGGAAGGTTTGAGGTTATCTCAGGAGTGGGGCAGTGTGGTTTGGGAGCTGGGGGTGTGGGTCAGCTCAGCAGAAGTGTCACTGGCATGAGGTGCTCCTTTGGGACCTTGAGCCACTGGTGCTGATGGGTCCATAACCAGCTGCTGGTGGTGATGGCCAGCACCAAACTCAGAGGTTCTGTCCCCAAGCTCTCCTTGCCCAAGCATCTGAATGGGGGCTAGTGCTGAACCTGTTTACATGGCTCTGGTGATGGGAAGCAGATGGGATTCCATCCTTGCCTCTCCTGCTTTCCTGCATGTGTTGGTCACCTGGAGAGAGGCCAGAAGGGTGGGAGAGGACTCAGAAAGGGCACCAGGGAACACTGATTTCCTAGATCATTAATTTGCTGTTTGCAGCCAGAGTGTTATTGGCTCAAGATGAAGGACTGCCAGGGACAGCAGTGGAAATCTGGGACTGCAGATGATGTCTCTTAAGGTCACTGCTGAGTGGCACAGAGCTAATGGCACCACACTGGGGAAACAGGGCAGCGAGTGCCTCCCAAATTCCTGTGCACAGGCTGTGTCCACAGAGCCAAGGGTGCTCAGGGCAAGGCAAATGTGACACTTGAAGCTGCCTGGTGTCCCCTGTGCCCTTCTCTGGTCTGGGCTGCAGTTCCTCTCTCCTGTCTCAGGATTACCCTTCTGGTTGAGGTTGTCAGGTAAAGACTGCTGGTTTTGACAGCAGAGGATCTGGATTCCCTCTAATGCCAGTTCTAATTTTGGTGCTCTGTAACAGGGGAAAGCCTCCTGGATAGCTCTGCCAGCTCTGCTTTTGTGTCTTTCACTGGATGCCTTGAGTTAAAAGAGTGAAAAAGGGAGTGTGATGGAGTATTAGCAGAAAATCAGGTTTTTAAATGAGGTTTACCAATTTCTCCACTCACAGCCAAGTCCATCTCAGCTTTTGACTCTACTACTTTTCCTTTGACCAGACCTGTACTTGGGGCACTTTTGGATGTCCAAAACCCTGCTCTAGCAGCTCCCACACAGCACATTACTCAGGATTGTGTCCAGATGGCATTTGAATATTTCTGTTTTGATACGAAATACTCAAAACATTAGCATCTGGTTCAGTGGGCCTTCCTTGGGAAGCAGAGACGTGTTGTGGCCATGAAATGAAAACCTGGGTGTTATTTCCCAACATGAGGTGTCTGCCAACAGAGAATGAGGGCCCTGAATGTCTCCTGCCCTGGGAAATTGCTGTGTTTGAGCAGATAATCCTCAATTCTCCTGAGCAAAGCAGAACATCTCATTTACTCATGAGATTGCTGTTTGTCTTTCCTTCCTGGTGGCTGTTTAATAGAAACCTTGCATGTGGCACTTCACATGCTGTGGAAAAACCTGCTCTGGGACAGATTTCTTGGCCTCTGTTTGGCTCTAAGATGGGAGATCTTGTCTCGTACTTGGAGGTGAGACCCAGGAACTCCAGTGTGGGGTTGGGAGCCAGCTGGGGAGGAAAGGGAGCTGCCAGTGATGGAAACCGTGCTGCTGGTGTACAAACTTGCCTTCCCACTGTCTGTGAGCACACAGGGAGATGGTGCTGAGAGTGACAATAATTACCCCAGACTGCCTCTGTGCAGGTTCTGCAGCCCCTGCAGTGCTCACAGCCTCCCGTTGCATTGTTCAGCTGTCTGGCTGTATTAATGGCTTTGAACTCCTTCTTCTGAGGGGAGTGATTAAGGTGTTGCTGCTTAGTCATCAGGCTTTGCTTCCTGTTTAATTTCTGATGGATATAGCAGGGAGCTCAAGTGCACCGTGAGTGAAATCACAAGTGCCTTGCCTGTGGAAGGGTTTCAAGGTGTTCTTCCCTTTTGCCCCCTGGATTTTGGGGATCCAGCATCTCAGCAGCCTCTGGCACAACAGAGCCCTTGCTGGTGGTCTGCAGTTACCTGTGCAGGTGGCTGGGTGTTAAAAAGTGCTTGGTAACTGAATGCAGAACAGTACCTGCAGTTATGCAAAAGAATTGCCAAGGTGGAGACTTGAGGAGGAGCAGATGAAACCTCCCACCTTCTTAATTTACATTTTCACACGGTGGAATCATAGAATGGCTTGGCTTGGAAGGGACCTTGCAGATCATCTAGTTCCACCCCCTGTCACCTTCCATATGATATGTTAGAAAACCTATCGTGGGAGGATTAGAGATTTTAGCCTGAGTGGGAAGCACGTTTTCAATTCCACTATATTTTTTTCAGCTGTGAATGGGAAGAAAATCTTCAAAACATTCTGCAGACTGAAAGACACGTAAAAAAAAAAAAAATCAAGTTGGGTCGATATAAAGGGTTAGGTGAGATCACTCCAGGTTCAGATTTTGCTTTTGCATTTTTTCCAAGTCTCAAAAAAAAAAAAAAAAAAAAAAAAAAGAAGGGCATAGTAGAAATGGTATCTTTATAAAGGAAGCTAGTTTTTGTGTGCACTGAATGTCACAGTGTTCCAGCAGTTTTCGAACATTTTTTTTTCCTGAAATGTACTGAAAATTGAGCACATTCCTGGACAAAAAAGCTGTGCTTTTTTTTTTTTTTTTTTTTTTTTTTTTGGCAACCTATGGCAGTGTCTGATCCTGCTGTGCTATACTGAAGGGTATGAACATAAATTGATATGGTTCCCTAAATCTGACCTGCCTGACTGCCTCTGGAGAGGCTTCTAACTTTCACCTGCTTCTCCTGAACTTCCAAATTAAACAAACCTTTTCTGTCTGTTCAGTGAGAGCTGATCCACCATCTCTGCCCAAATTTTATGAGTCATTTGCTGAGCCTCTGCCTGGAAATGGCCATGTTTCAACAGAATCTAAAAAGCATTTTAGAATGAGCATCTCTTACCATCTATATTATAATAAGATCACTAAGGAATGAAATACACTAAATTCTTACCTAAATAAATGTAGTTCTTTTAAGAATAAATACTCACCTACCAGTTCCTTCTATGGAAATGGAGAACTATAAAAAGTAGACAGGCTGTATGGAGGGCTCTGCTAATATTAACACATTTTTTTCAGTGTGTGGAGAAATTTGATTTATTTAAAAAATCTTGGTGTGAATTCACAAGGCAGCATTGCTGATTTTTTTTTTTAGATCTTATCTGAAGGATGAAGAAGCATTTTGTGTCCAATGAAGTTTGTTTTACATTTAGCAGCTGCAGGGACAGGCTTGTTGGGGACCAGCAGGTGGCCAAAGGCAGCATCAGCCCCTCCTGGTTCACTGGGATTCATCAAACACAGGGGAGGACAGAGCTTTGTGTAAATAAAAAGTAAAACCAAGGTAGCATGGTTTAACTTTAAACACAGAGTATGGCCACACAAACAGCTCAATCCTGCAGCTGTTGCACTCTTGGAAGAAGGTGCTGGGCTGGGCTTTACCCATCTGGAGATCCCATGAAATGACCATCACCCAGTGGCTGGACCCTGGCTGGGGCTGCTGCTGGTTACACCTTTGTGATGGATCCTGCACTTCACTGTGGGAGATAAAAAAGAAAGAACCTTTCTGATCAACCTCACAAAAAAACCCATCTCAAAATATTCAGTGAACTGATCAATTGGTGATTTTTTTTCCACATCAGAGGAGCTTTTATATTTCTAACTATTATTTTTCAAGATTTCCTATATAAAATGTTTCCCTCATCCCTCAGTTTTAAAATGCTTCCTCAGTTCAAACTGAAAAATGGGAACATTTTGTTTTCAAAACACCGAAACAAAATAATTGAAGTTTACTCCCACTTTTCACTCTATCCTGCACAACAAAAACAATTTGGCAAAGTTTGTATTCAGTTGTGAGATGTTTTGAAGCTCCAAAAACTGTGTGTAGTTTTCCTCTGCAAAACTGAGTGTTGGGAAGTGACAAGTGCTCAGTGGAGCAGAAAAGTGAGGGATTCTCCCAAACCTCTGATGGATGATGAACAGTGCAGTGGATAATGGAGAGAAGATGCTCAGAGTCCATGGAAAAATTGTGATGCTGAAAAGATATTGGATAACACCTTGAATACTTGGAGATAATTCAACACTGGCATGACTGTATGAAAAGGGAGATTAGCTGAAAATTATAAAGGTGGTATTAAACAGACAATGCCACTCATGACTGAGTTTGTACTGCTGTAAGGTCAGAGGTTTGACAGTCAAATGGGGACAGGAACCCTCATGGGATAGATTAACACCAGCCAGTTCTTTCTCAGCAACTTCTTCCATTGAACTCACATTAATCCTTACCCAAACCCTAACCTTAACCCAACCCTGTTTTTAAAACAGAATTAAAAAATTCATTACCCAATTCACTCCTATCCTCTGAACAAAAGAAGAAAAATAAAGTCACAAGGTGGGACTTTATTCCCTGTTTGTCCTTCAGGTGGGAAATCACTGTCTTTGTGTCTCCTTGAGATGTGCCTCCTCTTTTTGTGTTTCCTGAACCCTCTCTCCTCGCTGCATTCACCCCAGCTCACCCTGGAGACAGGTATTCTTCTACTGGTCCATTTTGTGAGATAAATTGACATCTCCTCAATGAAGAAAACGAAATCAAAATAAACCCTCTGTTGTCCTAGCTGGTGACATTTAGTAAATCTGCTGCAAGGTGCCAAATTTCAAAGTATTTCAGCAAGGATATTCACACTTCAGCTTCAGATTTAGATGTTCCCGAATAGGAATAAGGCTTGACATATACAAGCTAATTAAGAAAATAACAACTACTAAAAGGCCTGGGGAATTTGGTGTCTGAAATACTTATGAATGCTTTAAATCATTTTAAATCACACAAGGGTGCTTGTCATAGGCTTCTGATGCCTGGAAACACTGCACAATCTTGCACCTCTCCCTTCCAGGGTTTTCCAGGACAGATCTTTCCCTTCTGCCCCAATTGCTCAGCTGGGACATCAAGAGTTGAAATTTTTGTGCTGGGAAGAGTCAGAACCTGTGTTAGAAACAGGGTAGGTTTGCCTGGCTGCTGAATTGCATGAGTTGTTTTTCTCATTCATTTGAGCTGCCTATAGGAACATCAATGCCTTTTGCAAGGGAAACCATGAAAATAAAATAGAGTAGAGAAAGAAATAGGGCAGACTAACATCCCTGCTGAAACACCACCTCTCTTTGGGGCAGCAGGAGTTGTCAAAAATCCAATTTGCAGCGCTAACACTTCAGTAGGGGGTTAACAGTGCCAGGCATCAGATGGATAATTCCCTTCAAAATTATTGTTTTACCTCCCTCCATCCAATTACTCAAGTTGTTTTGCTATCCCACAGATCTCTCCCTTAATGTCAACAAAATGATTATAGCCTACAACAGCAGCAAGATGTTTCACCCACAGGAGCTCTGGTGAGATGTTTTATGGCACGATATGTTGAAAGCAGCGTTTGATGTGCAAATGTCAGGAACAATCAGCTTCCCTGCCACCAAACAAAAATACACAAACACAGGCACCAGGAACATCCCAAGGCATCTCAATCACTGTGGGAATGGCCAGCACAAGTGCTGCTGTGGTGTGGAAAAGCCAGCACACCAGAGCTCATTCCTGCTTTGGGAGTTGTGATGGGCAGCACAGCCCAGCCCCGCTGATGCTGAGCTTCCCAAAACTCCCAGTCCTGGCTTCTGCAATTCCAACAGATTGATCAAAACTCAGTGCTTGCCAATGAACATTTATGAATTCCCTGGTGCACCAGCACTCCTCTCGCCTTGGTGATGGAAGAAAAGAAAGCAGTTTGATGAAACAAGCCAGATCTGAAGGCAGAAGATACTGAAATCTGGAAGATTTAATTGAACATTTTTATTACATATTTTTGGAACCTTCATTATCCCCCCCACCCTCCAGGAATTTAATTACCTCAGGAAAATTGTACTACTGATTACAAGATTGCAGGTTTATTTTCACTGCTGAGAACTCTCTTTTTTTTTACAGCTCACATTACACTTGCATGACTTGTTTTGTAACATCTTGAAATTTTTAATGCTATGTTGAGGAAAGGTACTTATATATATATATATATATATATATAGATGAACCAGGCAGAATACTTGATTGGCAGTCTTTTTGAAGGGAAAAGTGTTTTTTTTTTGTTTTGAGTAGGCCTGTATATGATTTCTTTGAGCTATTGGATAATGAGTTTACAGGATTGCTTCCAGGATGTGCCTTGTATTTTTTCTTCAGGGCTGGGTGCAACATGAGGAACTGAGAGAAATGTCTTTAAAACGCAAGAAGGAATGTTTTCTACAGGGGAATAAAAATAAATTATGCAGAAATTGTGACTACAGTGTGTATGAAATTAGACTGGCAAGTATACTGTGGTAAATATCTGACAGATAGGACAACAATTTAGCCAGATTCTCAGTTTTTCCAATAAATCATTGCACCTGGGTCTTGTAAATCATAATTCATGTCAGCCAGCACTGCATAGTGAGTTAAGGTCAGAAGAGACTTCCAAATGTGTTATGATGATTATCTAACAATTCAGTTAATAGAGCCATAGAATTGGATGAGATTTTTGTCATTTCCCATGTCACAGCAACAGAGACCTTTGACTGAAACAACATCATGAATATTGGATAAGATCCTGCAGTGCTGCTTCTCCATGTTATGATATTATCCAAGGATGAAGGTTACAAATACATGAGTACTATTCATTTTCCAGTGGGTAAAAACAAAGAAAAAAACCCCCCTAAACAAGTTTCAATACACAACTAGATATAATATAGCTTTTTCTTTATATATATATATATCTGTATATATATCAAGTAAAAAAATCTAAAATAGTTGGAAGTAAAAAATGAAAAAATAGCTGATAGTGTTATTTTTTTTTCTTTACAGTGATATGGTAGCAAATACAAGACAAATGAATAATAAACCTTTACATAAGGAGTTCTGGTCCCACCTCCATCAATAGGGCTCAAACTAGAATACAAAATGGAACAAGGTGTTTTTTGCTTTTTGGCTACAGCTTCTGCAAGTGACAAAAGTTATGTTGATAAGACAGAGGAAAATTATAGCACTACACAAAATAAAACTCCAAAGTGTTTTCCAAAACACCTTATAAACACCATAGGGTACAACTGACTTCTGAACTGAGGGAGCAAACACAGAGCATCACCAAGTCCTACTGAGGCTGAAAATACTGTATGCTTATCCTGACCTCAAAATGCATCCTTTTTTGCCATCTTACCATAAAAAACCCTAACCAATGGTTTCCCTGCAGCCACTATTAAAAAAGCCAAAGCCACAAATCCATCGAATGGACTGAACCAGGTGTGAGATGCACAAGTGGTCGGCTGCCCTTTGTCCAACAGTGAATTTCCCCAGAATCTTTTACACCAAAAACATCAAGAAGCCTGGCCAATGGTCACACTGAGCCCTATCTTGGCTGTAGAAAAGAAAGGACTAATCCCAGCTCAAAAACAAGATCATAGAGACGGTCAACACAAAACAGTAACTTCTTCAGTCGTCTGCATAATAATAACATCATGTTTGCATATAGAACAGCTTTTGCATTATTGCTCTACTTAGAAGAATATAGTAAGGAACTTATACCAGACTTGCACGTTACAAACTTAAGGTTCTTTGGTGAAGAATGAGAAGAACAGTATTTTCGCTGCAGTTAGATTTGGGAGGAGGCTCCTCTCCTATCTGCTGATCCTCTGGATCCTCTCGCAGAGCAGGGAGAGGTACTGAGTCAGCTTCACCATGGCCACGATGGCCACCCCGCCCAGCATCATGCAGGTGGGCCAGAACAGCGAGTGGAACAGCACGTTGGAGCTGTACAGTTTGGTGAGGATCACGTTCTTCTGGACGCCCTCGGGGTCGTAGAAGCAGGAGAAGCGCTGGTACTTCCTGAAGTTTTCCATCACCACGTTCACCAGCGACATGGACTCCTCGTAGTTCTTCCCGCACTTGGGGATGTACGAGCACTGGGGAGAAAGCAGAGGGAGAAAAACCTGTGAAACACCAACCTTAGAAAATTAGGATTTTAGTTACCTTGCTGAAAATAATTAAAAGTTAGAAAGGAGTAGTTACCTGAAACTTAAATAATTGATTGTCTGTCATTTCATGTTTGCTCAGCTGCCATTACAATGGGAAAAGATGAAAATAGTGAAACATAGACAGTGCAACCAGAAACCCATGCTTTGGAAAATTGGGCTTTGCCCAGAAATCATTTGTATTGTCAGTGATAGAAAAGGTCAAGAGTTTAGGGTGAGGAAGACTCGCCTTACTTCCTCCTTTTAAGACCCCTCCCCACGAAAACGACCCCAGACTTAATTTAAGAAGCCAATCATGCATGCTTAATAGCTAATTATCATAGGAAGCTGGGATGGGAGGGGCTATTATTATGAATATGTATCTGTTTGAAAATCCTTTGCTAATAAATAGACTTTGTGATCACCTGTGATTTTGCAGTGTGTTTTAGAGGATTACCTCATGCTGCTGCCCAGCGCTGAATAAACACACACTTTCTAAATTTAAACTGTTAGAGAGTCTTTTGTCCATCACACAGTTGAGTATTGGTATTAGACCAGCACTCATATTTTGGTAAATCACCTGTTACAGTGTCTGTTTGCAGGTGGCAAGTGGGGAAATCTCGAGATGATTATGCTTTTCATAACAAGAGTGGAATACTATTACACTAATAATAAATGTATCACAGCAAAACTCAATATTTTGCACATCTACAGAATTTCCCATTGGAGAACCTCCAAGTGCTGTTCAAACATTAATGCTTTAATCTGCACAGTGCCTTGTGAGATAGGTGAATATATTATTACTGCTAATTTACACATGCAAAAATAGAAGTGATGAAGTACCTCTTCATCTTAAGTGGCACACATATGTTCACAGTTAGATGGGTAATTGACTTTCTGTAAATACAAATCTGTAGTTTAGGATCTCACTTGGCTCGGATCAAAGTGATCACAGTGGGCACAGGAGTTCACTCAGAGGGGAGAGGGATGAGAAGAGACCTTTACACAAATATTCTCATGGGGGTAATGCCTCAGCTGGAGACAAATATGTAGTCTGGGTTTTCCTAGTGGCAGCCCAGAGGACTTTCATTCAGCCTTTAGCTGAAAATTGACCTGGTTTCCAGGGTGGCTCTTAGTGATGCTTTTGCTTTTGATCCTAGCAGAAGTCCAACAGTTCCTTCTCTCTGAATATGATCCTGGAATTTCAGTTTTAGTACCAAATGAAATAAGATTTGGGGGTGGCTCTGTCTAGCACAGTTTCAACCTAGATTTCCAGCGAATACTAAAGGCAAGTTATTTAATAAACTGCCTTATGGAGACCACATAAGACCACATATTGAAGATATTCCATGGGAAAGGTAGGACAGTGGCCCTGGGCTCTGGTGAGCACTCCCTGCCAGGAGCTGGTGTGGCTGGAGAGGTGGGAGGCAGACACAAGGACTGAGGCCACATCTGGACAACTTTTGACCTAGAGCAGAAACCCCTGAACCTGCTGCTGCTCCTGCTGCTCTGAAAGATTGATGGGAGCAGCCCAGGGCTTCTCACTTCCTTCTCTCTTCTCTGCACTTACACCCCACCAAATCTGAATGTTTTCTACACCTGCACAGGATTTTGATTAACTGCTTCAGGAGGAGTGGAAATCTGCTGCTTGACTCCTTGTTGGACATGCTGGGGAGACACAGTCCTGGTGAGAACCTAAAGTAGCCCCAGACAATTTAATGAGAAAGTGAGTTTTGCAAAGGAAAAAAGATGTCTTGATTAAAATAATGTGACCCATGGGTTTTGGTTATTACTGTTTTAATGTACATACTTTATAAATGTCCTTCTGTTCTTCTTCGTGACGTGCTGCGACTTCTTTTTTTAACATACTGCAACAAATCTCTAGTCCTAATTATGATCAAAGGATTAACCTCATAACAGGATCTGATTGATTCATTGGCAAGTTATTAACACAGGATATGATTTGAAGCATGGCAGAGAGATTGTCTGTCGTTAGCAGAGTGGAGCATTAATGGTGGAGCGTGGCCACACTGCCATTATGAATATTTCATGGGGCTCTAGAAATTAGAGATGAAAAATATCAGAGCATTAATATCTCATCCATCTCTCTGCTGGTGCGTGTCTGCTCCCTATAGGATATTCTCTTGTACTCTGACCAAATTTGTCTTAAATGTCCAAAGTCATAAGCCCTCTTCCAGTGCCCATGAGTCTTTAATAGATCATAATCTACTAAGTAGGGGAAATTTCTCAGTGAAGCATTCCTCATTTTCCCTGAATAAATTATCTGTTGTCACTGTCATAAGAGCAATATTTCCAGTTCAGATCAGCTTGTGTTGTGTTTTTTGGAGGGGAATTTTTTTTTTTTTTTTTGTCATTTTTGCTATACGTTTCTGTTTCTGGAATTCCTATGAAGTATCCTGAATGAGGTGATTAAATGAGAACTTGGCCACTTTTTCAAAATACAACTTCCCATTGACAGAAAACAGAATATATGTAGAAGCCAGAAGGATGAAAGATTCCTGAGCTCTAAGTTTGCAGAAATAACTCAAGAGTGCAGTGGGTCCAAGAACTGTCCAAGTGTTTTTTTTTCAGAGGGGACCTGTAGCAGAACTTGAGCTGTTCCTGCTGGCTCAGAGCCCCCAGCTGGGTTGGGCTGCCTGTGGTGCAGGGCCTGGGAGCAGGAGACTGTGAGGTGCAGCTGTGCAAGGGAAGCTGATTTATTTTCACTCTCATTCAGACTCCTCATGGTCTCTCTCCAGGCTGTGCTCTCCAAGGTGTGTGTGCCCTTTACTCACTGTGCTCTCTGCCTCACTCTGGCTCTCCTGGGGTCTGGAAACATCTTGGTCTTAGCTCTGAGAAGGTCCTCAGCACAAGGACAATGAACTTTGGTTGTGGGGTGCTCCTGGCCTCCTTCAACATCTCAGCTTTCCCAGTGAGATCCCAGGGATAGCACAGGGCTGTGTTTCAGAGGTGTTTGCCAAACAAGTAGGAAAACTCAACAGGATGTATTGATGTTTTCTTTGTTTTCCATATTTAAATTTTCAATAGTTTTCTCCAATGCCTGGTAAGGAATTTTATATCCACAACTGTTGTGCTGTACCCATGATGTAGACAATGAAATCTATGCTGGTTTTTCGCACTTGGGCATTGTCAAACACTTGGAAATCTGCAAGAGAACAAAGTCTGGTGCTCTACCTCAGGTGAAGATCCTGTGATACAGCATGAGAAAGGTGGTTCTTGTGTTCCTTGCAATCTGAACACAAGAATTATCTGCTAGATCTACCAGTTACAAATAGGAGTTGTCATAGATGTTTTCATCTCTACTTTCCTAATATAAAGGATTGGGAAGGTATCCTGTCTGAACTACCTCTGGACACACCCAGCTCAGTGCAGAGCTGCTCAGGACTTGGCTGGATATCTCCAAGGATGGAGATCACACAACTTCTCCAGGCGAGCTGGAGGCAATTTCCCTTAAATCAATGAAGATACATTGAAAGGCTACTGCCAGAAAAACCCCCAGTTCAGACTGGGCAGTGAAATACACAATTCTCATCATATGTCTGTGGCTGGGATTGGTGTCCCAGCTGAGCCTGGAAACCTAGGCAGGATGTGCTGTGGCAATATTTGTTAGAAATATTCTCTTTTGGAAAGTGCAACAAGTTTGGAGAAGGGTTGAAGGAGGAGTTCTGTGTCTGGGTGGGCTTGAATTGATTCCTCCAGATGGAATTCTCAGTTGCAGCCCTAAAATTGGTCTACTGGAATCCACAGCTGAGCAGCTCTGCTTCCCCTCCCTGCACCAGGCAAACTATTCCTGGCTTATAAATACCTGAGTCTTCAGTGAGAAACCCTGAGAGCCCACAGCATTTCTGAGTCTCAGGCAGTTACAGCTGATTTTGGTGATTAAATCCTTCTTGTTATCTATTAATGGAGAACTGATAGAAATCAGCAGTAGCTCCAATGACATGAGAAGAGTCAAAATTACATAATATGAGATCAAAATGGGGCCTCTCTAATTGCTTTAACTACCACAGCCCTTCCTCATGCTGACAGCCTGGCTCTGTGGCTGATTTACCTCTTGCAGAGGCTGTTGGAGCCTTTAGCAGCTGAGGAAGGAAAGTACAGCCATGGAAGCATTTAAACTATTTAGTCTGTAGTATTGACAAGGGGCTGGGCTTTTCCTAAAGGCTAGAGATAAAGCAGGCACAGGGAGAGCAATGAAAAACCAGAAAAAAAATCTTATGTTCTTTTCTTGGAAAGACTAGAGCAGCTTGACAGATATCCTCTGACTTCCCACTGATTCCCACCAGAGACTGGCAGCAGCATGCTGTAGATCTCAGTATAAATTGTACCTACTCCTTATTCCACCTTCTGAGCTGACAGCCAGGTTAGACAGCAATTCTCCTGGATAAACCATTATTTAAAATCCAAGTGGATTTTGCTCTGTCCATGCTGGCTGGTGGGGAGAAGAGAGAGACAGGCTCCAGGTGCTGCTGTGCCTCTGTGTGGGTGCTCAGCAAAGCAGAGACTTGGTGCAGGAGTGCTCACCTCTTGAAGGTCACTGGTGTTAGCCTTGGAGTGTCAGGACTATATTGTCCCCAGTAATGTCAGAGCTCAGTGGGCCAGGCACAGTTTGGTGGTTTTTTTTTTTTTTGTTTGTTTGGTTTTTTTTTTGTTTGTTTTTGTTTCCTTGTTTGGTTGGTTTTTTTGTGTGTATGTTTTTTTGTTTTGTTGTTGTTGTTTGGGTTTTTTTTTTTTTAATTTATTTGGCAAGGGTAAAGACAGGGAACACAGATACACAGATCGAAGTGGATGGAGAGACACAGCTTAGCACCCATCTGGAGCATCACCACCCAGCACTGCCCAGCACTGCTTTCCTGCTGCATGGGGATGCTCTCTGGCCAGGGAAGAGGGGAAGCACATCTGGGATGCTGAGATTGGTTGTGCTGATTTGAGCTTGGAAACTCTGCTGATCTGAGCCATGAGCAAGAAGACAGGTAATTTATAGACATTGCAAACTTCCTCTCAGAACTGCTTTTGTATTCAGGTCACACAGCCAGCAGCATGTCAGGAAAACCTAGGAATCCTCCTGAGAGCAGAGCTTAACCTGTAAAACAACCTTGGGCTGGAGAAGTATTAACTGTGTCTATACTAAATTAAGAGGAGGTGGCATCTGGGAGAATTTCAAAGTCCATTTCAGCAAACAAAAATGATCAATAACAGAATGTGGAGATTTATGCTGAATCTCTCAATTTATTTGAATCAGTGGAGCACAGAGATTTATCTGATCTCTTTTAATCAAACTGAGGTGTGAACATCACGATTTTGCCTGTGCCTCAGCAGGAAGTGGGGTCTGTCCTGCCTCAGGCTTCATGGACTGTGAATGCCTCTTCCTGCACCGATGCCAGAGCAGAGGGGAAAAAGGGGAAAATCTTCATTTCACACTTCAGATCCAGAGGACTCCATGTCTCAGCCACGAGAGTTAATTATCCAGCAGAATAAGCAGCCTAGTGCAACCATGCCATGCTTTGACTAATTTTAATATCACTTCATCTTAATATGCAGAAGTAATTTGTTCTACTGAACAGCTGCCATAAATAGAAACACAATAGGTTACGTTGTCAGCAGCCTGATCCGGGGCTCTGCTATTCTGGGGTGTGCTTTGCCAAGTTTGGGGTTCAGTGACCTTGGATAGCCAAGCAGTTAAAGAAAACCTGGCACCTGTGAGTCTAATGATTGCACTGCATCCCAGCTCTCCAGCTGGACAGAGGTGCTGTCAATATGAAGAGAGGAAGAGGAGAGGGACAGTCCCCTGTTCCCATCTCACCTTTCTCTGTCTGAAATCAGGCAAGTTGTGCTGTCAAGATGGGGCAACTCCTTGTCTTATTCACACCCCAAAGCCAGGCCTCTTATATTTATGCTCCCCACTCAGCAAACTTTGAGGGTCTTGCAGGGTAAATGCAGTGGCTGGAGCCCAGCTGCCCTCGGTGGGGCTCTCAGGCACAGAGTTTGTCACCAGAGATGGAGTTGGGCTCTTGTCTCTCCCTGCCTGGCCCAGCAGAATGGCCATTTCCATGCTCACTGCCATGTGGATGCTCCCTGCACATTTCTGGGGGTGCTCACTGTCATAGGGAGCCACTCCTGTCCACAGTTCCAGGAGAATATCAACGTGGCAAGTGCTGGGTGATCCCCTGAAAGGATGAGGGGGGCTCCAGCCCTTGGGCACAGCACCCTGTGAGGAATGGATGGAGACCCAGACATGTGAGCTGGGTTTGTGCACTATCTCTACTTTCTCTGCTCTGTATTTATCAGTGGAGCAGGAGCTGGGAGCACTATATTGCTTTAAAGTGAGGAATGGATGTAATGAGATGAGAAGCCCTCCAGAAACCCATTTAGGAACAAATTTTATTCTGTGCTCCTACCTCAGAATTAATTTTCATTGTTTCCTCGGTGTGGTAGAGTAGAAGCTTCTGGCCAGAAGAGGTGAGATTAACATACACCTGCAGGCAGGGGTACTGAGAGATTTTCCAGCACTCTGGACCACAGTTAAACGAGCAGTTAAAGGTTTCTGTGATGGATGCATTGAGGAGCGAGCACTGAGTCTCTTCTGTCCAGACACTGAGCAGGAAAAAAAAAGAGACATTAGAGCATGGCAAGAATAGGCAAATAAGCACTAAAACCATCTCAGGATTCTCATCAGAGATATACTGGGGGCATCTTGTGGGAGAGGCTGCATGTTCAGCAAAGCCTGGGCTGTCTCATGTCACACATCACATCAAGTGTTTTATTCTAGAGCACACAAACTTTAGCCTTTGGCACAAACTTGCCCTATTCACTTATGTCTGTGTGTAAATGGAGAGTGAACTGGGACTTTGACCCTGGAGAAGGTATATTTGAAAGCAGAGAAAAGAAAACTGAGCAGCCTGTGATGGGGAGAGCACAAGACACCCTGAGCTAAGACCTGAGGGTTAGCTCAACATCCAGGGCAATTTAAAGTGAAGGTTGAGAGGACAATTTAGGATTAGCAGGGTAAGGATTCTCATGTGCATGAAGACACAGGAATCCTCAAGTTGTCCTCATGCAGCTCTGCCTATGGGAAAGCTTTCCTAGTGGCAGCTTACTGGGTTTTCTGTAAGTTAAGTCAGTGGTTGTAACTTTTCTGGAGGATTTCATCTCATCCCCCATTCACCAGAGGCTGAAACTGGAACGATGGAGCCTGGCTGTGCACTGGCATGTATTTGAAAATCTGCAGCTGTGTTTCCCTTGGGGAAAGGGCACAGTGAGGGCTCTGCAGAGAGCCCTGTGTGGGCTGGGGAAGGTTTCACCCCTTTAATCCTGCTCAGCCCATCAGCTCACCCCCAGTGGGGCTGTGCTGCCCACCACGAAGGGAATGAGGGTCTGCTGGCCCCTCAAAAAACCTGTGAGAGGCTTTACATAGTAAGTGTTATCAAAGATTCCTGACTAATTCCATTGCTGTTTTACTTTGGCAGTAATTCTGCTTGCATATTCTGTTTTACAGTTATGTTAAATTATGCTATGTTTTCAGGGGGGAAATTGAATGAAGGGATTTTTTCCCCCTTCCAGGCAGTGTTTGTTGGAGGGGTATTTCTGTAAAGGGGAATAACCCCTGAGGAAATCTGTCTGTGTGGAAAAAAAGTGACAGCAAAGGCTCCTGGGTTGTCTTCTCCTCACTTTCACCTTTCTGGCTGCTGTTTTATTCATGCAGGGGGGTAATAAAGTAACACCTACCCACCACAGACTTGTGAAGATGGAATAGTTGATATTTTGGAGGTGCTTTGATATCTTCTGGCATTTTTTTTTCACATATCATATAATATAAATCAACTCTTTCCACGTGAGTGATTTTGACCTCAGCAGCCTCTGCAATTGACCCTGATATTGCTGAAAGATCTGGGAGAGCAACTTGGAATAGCAAATGCCCTTGGATACCTAACAGATCTTGATCTCAGTTTTCAAAATCGAAATTTTGCCTTGATTTAAAAAGGGACAAATAACTTTATCACATAAATAAGGTGCTGTGAATCAGTGCAGCCCATCCTCATCTGTATTCCTTATCACTGCAGGGTCAAGAGGGAATATTCTCATGCAGGTGCACCAGTATAATTGAGGATGCTCACACCAGTTAAATGTGGGCATTTCTTGCACTAGAGAAGCAGCCTGTGGTGTTCAACCCAAAATGTTCCAGGTATGTGCCCTTGCTTTAGTGTGGTTTGGGGCATGGCAGACTAATACTTTGATCCCCAGTTACACATTTTTCATTCTCCTAACTCTACCAATCAGGGCAGAAAAAACCCCATCACAGTCTTACTGCAATCTGAGCTGGATTTTAAATGGGGCTGATGCTTGAAAACTGATTGCAAATGTTGTTAATGAATCACAGTCCAAACTCTCTGCTCGGTGGCAGAGGAGGAAACCAGAGAAAACCTCAGAAAAATTAAGTGCAGCACAGAAATGATGAAAGATGGTCTTTGGCTTTCAGCATATTACTATCTTTCATGAGGATTTCACTTGTTAAAATGAAAGTAATAACCAACGTGGAAAACTACATGCTACAAAGAGCTTGATTTCTTTCCCAAATTAATTCTCCATCCTTCTTTTGGAAGCAGACTGTTTCTCAAGGCTGCAAAATAATTTTTGCTCTTTTGTCCTGTCTGGGCTTTGCAGCAGCAGCCCCTGAGAAGCCTGTAAGGCTCAGCAGACTGCAGGCCAGCTGACATGGATATTTTACTGGTGTTAAACAGCCAGGTCTGCAGCCTGTGGTCGAGATTTTGTCAAGCAGGGCTCTAATTCTTGCCTCACTTTATGCCAACATTACCTGAACTGCTGTCACTGTGCCTGTGCCTAATTTATCCTGGGGCAAGCAAGTGCAGAGTTAGCTTATGTTGTCCAAATAACAACTATAAAACTTTAATAAAAAGAGCCAAAAGAGTAAACCACGTGGAGCCAGGTGGAGCAGGGGTGTGAGAGCAGGGCTAGTTGGATAACTGGAGTTACCTTTGCATGTAGGAGCGCAGCAGGGTGATTCCCAGCAGGAAGTACATCATGATAGAGCACACCATCATGGCCAGCCCCAGCAGGATGGCCCTGTCTTCTCCAGCTTTTAGGGCTGTGACTGTTTTCCTTTTGTCCAGCAGGTCGTGATCCCTGATTTTTTGGTAAATATTTCTGAGGTTGAAAATAATACATTCTTATGTGAAGTTCACATTTAATCACCAATGCAGACTCTACAGGGTGGGCAGTTCCACCTCCATACCCATCTCCTGGCAGAGAAAGGCTTAAAGGTCCTCAGGTATCCTTTTTCAACGGGTTCACTCTGACCTGGTGGAAACTTATGCATCTCCAAAATAAATTACAGCCATTTCTGAAAAGGTAAAAACTCCTTACAGCAAATACAAACATTAGACACTTGTGCCAGCTCAGTAAATACTTTGGTACAGCCTCTTTGGCTCAGGAGAATTATCCCAGAGGTGCTTTGACCTGCCAGTGCCATCTCAGGCCTCTAGAAGATGTTCAGGTGTATGAGGTGTCTTTTCTCCAGGTCTTATGTTACCACATGTAGGAAATAGCCTGAGGAAAGTCATCATTAATATTATCTGAAAGGACCATGCTCTCTTTTGATTTACTACAGGCTATGAGTTTGGGCAATTTTCCACCCTGAGTGTGATTCAAAGCTCATGAAACACTATGGGGATTGTGCAATTGATTTCTGTGTGTGTTTTTTTTTTTTTTTTGGTTGGGGGCTTATTTACTTTATTCATAAACCAGCATTTTGGAAGCCCAGTTACTCATTACAGCAAAAGCCCTCACAGAGAATTATCCACCAGAGCTATTTGTTCTGGGATTAAAAAAAAAAAAAAAAAGAAAAAGAAAAAGAAGATACAACAAACCATTCCCCCTTCAGCAGAGAGTCCTTTGCATTTTCTAACCATAAGTCCTTCTTTCATCTCCAAGCCTTTGATGATTCAATGGGTCATGAGGACACAATGGTGGAGAAGGAAATATTTGAGTACATTTCAAACACACTCAAACTTTGTGGGTTTAAAATGTACTTACAGACCTGAGGCTGGTCAAAATCTCCTGTGCTTTCTGTTATGGTTCTTTTGAATCATCCAGGCAGCACCCGAAGCACCCGCACACCTCTGAGCCCTGGCACCACCATGACATGGACACAGTGGGAGAAGTTCCTCTTCTACTGTCTGCAAAATGCCAGGTGAGCAACATCAACATCACTTTGGGCTCTAGCAAACCCACCACTCCTTTCAGCTGAAGCCACCAAGTTTCACTCATCCGTGGAAAAAAAAAATATAAATCACTGAGTCAGGTCAACCAGAGAACTTACATTGACTATTAAGGATAAAGAAATAGAGATGAGACAGATGTAAAATCATACATAAACACAGCTTGTACAACAGCAAAAAATATGTTTAATCATAGACTCCCTGAGACTGGAATTGAATTTCGATTTAGATGATGAGTCATAGTCAGGAAAAGCACATATGGTGTGGGGTTTTATAGCAAAAATCTTGCTTAGATGGTACTGCAGTCAATAATCTCCTGTACCTAAGAGCCCTTGAGTTTTTTTTCATCCAACTGTAGTTTACATCTTTAGGTGTCCATGGTTTCTCTTCAAAGCCATCCTTTAAAGCTTGTCAGTGTTTTCCTAGTTGGAAATGAAATGGTAATTCAGCCTGTCAAGATTTTCTCTGCTGTTCGAGAGAAAAAATATATTGTAAACTGGCAGATGCAATTGCCTTCAAAGAAGTAATGTAGAGTAATAATCTAATGTTACTTTTCTATTATTATTTATCAAACTGTATTTAACTGCTGCCACTAGGATTTGCATTGCTCCCAAATGGAAGCAGACAGGAAGGCAGAGATTGTCATGCAGTTCCAGCACATTAAACCATCACACAGCATAACTTATGTCAACGTGTAGGCATAAAACCGGCCCAGTGCAATCACTCACTAATGCCACAGCACATAAAAGGGATACAAATGGACAATTTAAAAACAAACAGCTAATTGAGATTGGTTACAAGTGCTTCCCATGTGGCCTTGTGCCAAGGAACATGCCATCAGAGGTAAAAAAAGGATGGACTGAAGGGTGTGTAGTGAAAATGAGCTACCTGGCAAAGGTGGCTGGTGACCACCTGCCAGGTGCATCTCCCAAGCTCACCTGCCACAGGAAATAAAGCTAAAGAAAGCTCTGCCTCAGAAGTGAGGCTTGGAGCACTGCTTCCATTGCTCTTTTGTAAATATTTGTTACTCAAAGCTCTGAACAACAGCCAAGTGATAGCCTGGTACCCCTCACTGAAGGCTTTTTTCCCTGAATCATCATCATCATCATCATCATCATCATCATCATCATCATCATCATCATCATCATCAATCATCATCCTCCTCCTCGTGCTTGTGCCTGCACTGGGGAGCTGCCAATTCTCTTTGGGTGATACTGGAACCTCTGCTGTTACAAAACTTCAGGTTTTTGCCCCCTAGAGCCCTGGTTTGGGGAACACAGTATGTTCTGCCCAGTATTTGTCCATGAGCAGCAATCACCCCTCCCTCCCCAGGCAGCAGCTGGGTCAGGGTGGGTGCTGTACCTGTGAACTTCTGGCACAGCTCAGGGCTCTTCTGCTGGGTCAGCTGGAATAATGCCCTGCTTAGCTGGCTGATTTTGGATCCAGAGCTGCACAGGCACAGTCAGCTGCCTGCTGTGCTGTGTTTAAGCACAGCTCACTGCACCCCAGGCCCTGCTCCTCGAGTGGCTCCACCTTACACCTGTGATTACTGTGATCACTCCCTCTAACATCCAAGGGGCTCCTGGCTTTTAAAGAAGCCCCAGCTGCCAGAGCACAGGGTCTCCCTGACCTGTGCAAAGGCATTTCATAGGAAGGAAGCCCCCAAGGACTAAAGATCTTAGTGCCCTTGATCATTTCCAAACTGCAGCTCTCCCCTGCTAAATGTCCATGTCCTTTCTGCCAGTTGCTCAGAGGATAAAGACTGGCTGCTCTCCCCAGGCTGAGGTGCCAGAGAGGTCTCAGCTGTGCCTGTGCCTGCTGGGGACAGAGCAGAGGTTTCCATGTCCCTGCACAGCAGCAGTGAGGGGATCCCTCTGCAATGTATCAGCAGATCCTTGTGTATCTCCTGCTCCAAAATGAGCTGTGCTAAGAGCTCTGTAAAGAGTGCTAAGTGTCCTCATGGGAAAGCTAGAATAACCAGGCACCTGCAATTACTTGATTTATTTCAAATAAAGACAGATTACCTACCTTCAAAGCCTGCCCTTGCAAATGGCCCATGGTGTGGCACTGGGGGAGGCATTGCCTCCTCTGCACCACACTGGCCTGGAGCTGGTCACACAGGGATGCCTGCCTGCCTGAATAATTCACAGTGGCCTTGGATTCACATTCACCTCTCTGATATCACAGTTCTTATGCAGATGTCACTCAAATCACCTCATGGTGAGATATCAGAAATCCTTGAATGCAATAGTCAGAAACTACTCCTGTATCTTATCTGCAGAATTCCCTGTGCTCAGGGATTTTTCTGCTCAGATGGGACCTTCTTTACAGTTTTCTTTGCAGGTATATTTTGCTGCATCAGTTTTTCCTAGTAGACCTATGGCAACAAGAAATCTCTGTGGAGCACTCAGAATAGACTCAGTGATGGTTGTAGGTGGATTCCTATAGATATTAACAGATTTGTTCACTCAGTTCCTCCCCTCTTCCTCACCAGGCTGGACAGAACCGAACCAAACCAAACCAAACCAAACCAAACCAAACCAAACCAAATCAAACCAAACCATACCAGTGCTTTGTTTTTCAATGGTTGCAATGGTCTGGAGACACTCTTTGACTGCTGAGAAAGAATGAAGGCTCAACTAGTTTTCCAAAGCATAAAAAGTGGCAGCTGGTGAATTGTCAATGGGTAAAACAGCAATGAAATACAGATATTCTGGTGCTGATCCTGCAGAAAGAGATGCCTAAGGGATACCTTCCAGCCAGGAGAAAGTGATTCCTTTAGAGCAAGTGCCTCATTGCAGCCCAGTTAATATTATGGTGCAACCCCTCAAAAGTCTGTGGTTGTAGCATATGTTGGGTGACAAGTTTGCTGATCTGTATGACAATCTTCTGAAGTTGAAAGAACAAAATTCCTGGGAAAGGGTCATTTAAGGTGAATCATTTTTCTAAAAGGCACCACCTGTTTGATATAATGATGGCACTGGTGACCTTACATGTGTTAAAATCACTGCCAGACACTGGAGGATGAGTTTCTCCCACTAACAGCACTTGCTCTGTGTTCACACCTCTCCTCTGCTGCCATCAGCACTCTCTTATTTCCATCTTCTTTTCCTCCCTTTCCCTCCTGCATTTTATTAATCACCCACAAGGTACAAAGGAGTCTGTGCAGCTCTACAGAACCTCTTGGGCAATAAACCCGCCCAAAGGCTTGAATTTACCATGGCTGGTGTGTAGGCACAGAGATGCTGCTGCCTGTTCCTGCTCCTGCTGAGCTCTGCCTGGGTTTGTTCTGACCAGACTCTGCTGAGCCCTCAGCCCAAGTTAATAAGCCTGGCTTCAAGCCATGGTGAGAGCCACAGGCTGTGCTAATCAGGAGCTTCCAGCCAGCCCAAAGTGGGGGCAGATACCTCCTTAGTGCCTAACCTTGGACCATGAGAGGGCTCTAATGCAGGGGGACATTAGCCTGGGGAAAACTCAGTTGAAGAAGAGACTGGCAGAAGTACAGGAGGCATTTAGACAACCAGTCCAATGAAAGTTTATGCTGCAAAGCTGGCCTTTCTGTCTTCAAAATATCTGTTTGGGATCAGATAATCCAAAGATCTGTGCAACCTTTGCAGGAACATTCAGCAAATTGGCCAATTCAAGAATGTCAGGGTCCTGAGGGCAGCTCTGCTGCCTGGATTCAGGAGTGCATATTCCCAAGCAGATGCCAACAGTAATGTCTCATTAGAATTACTGAGGAGTGTGTTTTGGTAATTGGCACTGTACATACATTGATATCTGTTTTAGTTTCACTTGAGTGATTTACATTCAATTGTGACTGCGAGAGGAACTGAAGGAGAGGTGGGAAGGGGCAAAGGAAAGACAAGAAAGGCAAATGTGTCCTTGCTGTGACAAGACAAGCTGTCCAGCAAATCTTACTGCAAGAGAGAGGGATTTTGGAAGGATGAGTCTGAGCATTACTGACAATTATTCTTTCATCATTGATATTCAACTTCTTTTATTCCCAACTGAGCACTGCCTTTGTCTGTGGACTTCAAACCTCTCCTTGCCTCTCCTTCTCTTTGTCACATTTCCCTGCTCCCCTGGGAGATCCAGTTTCTCATTTATTCCTCTGTGTCCTTCATCCTGTTCCCTCCAGCAGCACCACTCAAGTGGGCAGGGGAGCCACAGCTCACTTTCAGCAGCTGAACAACCCCCAGCCACTGTGCAAGGTACTGCACACCCTCCACGTGGCCCTGCACAACCAGACAACATCTCCCAGATGTGCAACAGCTGTGTGGGGCAGTGATGTGCCTGGGGCACAGTGTGGCTGAGGGCTGCGGGCAGGACACCTGCACAAAGGTGAAGGTTCACAGGGGTTGGGCTGCATTGCTGTGGCTGGGGATGAATGTGCTTTTAAACCCAAATCAGAGATGGTCACAGGCTGCTGGTGTCCTGGAACAAGGAAGATTCTGGCCATGGCTCTGGCATTGCCCCTCTGCTCTGCTTGGCACAGTAACCCTGGGGCTCCTGGGGTGTGAGGCACAGGGAGCACAGGACACCCTTTGCATCCCTCCTGCTGGCCCAGTGCACCACTGGGAGAAGCCAGGGGCCACATCCATACATATCCAAACCCCCAGGAGACACTTGGCACGGGTGCATTTACCTTTTCTCATCGTGTCTGTAGGAGGTGGATCCCCGGCCACTGGTCCAAATGAACATTTTAGAGGGCTGCCCAGGGCTGGCTCTGCTTGCTGCAGCAGGACGATGGAAGGACCTGGGGGAAGAGGGATAACTCTGGTCACTGCCCATCCAGGGTGGCAGAGCACATGACACCCAGCCAGATCCCCTTGGCCATGCCCCGTGTGCTCTGAAGATGGAACATTTGTTAACTCGAGGTGAGATGCAAAATAATGGGGATGAGAGTGTGTTAGAATGGAGAATAAATCCCATTAGCCCCACTGGCAAAAGATGAGGCTGGCTAATCAGGCTTAGCTCTGCTCCACGCTGCAAGGATTCCTGCCATGGGCAAGAAATCATCAGTAGTTTATGAAAAGGTAATAGCTGTGTCCAATGTTCTTATGGCAGTATTTTCTGGGGACAAAATGGCTATTGTTTAAGCATATACACACTCTTTACAGGTTTTAGGTTGTTCTGCTGCCCTCTGTAAGGTGAGGCTCTCAGGGAAGGTGTCTGAATGAGGCACAAGTATGAGATGTAAATGCAGCAGTTTGTGGAAATGTAATTGATATGACAAAGATATATTTTCCCATGGAGAAATTACTATCCTGAGGCCATTTGGCAGAAAGACTCCTGCTCAAGGACTCCTTTGTTTCACTTCACTATGAGATCTGTTGCCTTCTCTCAGGGTCTCAGGACATATTGGACCTGCTAGTGGGACTGTGGTCCCCCTTGTAGCCCCTCTTAAATTCTTCTGGTTTTAGTGAGCCTCAGTTAAAAATCTTGGTCTCTGATAATTGCCCATTCCTATAAAGGCTGCATTTTGCATTCTTTTACAGCACACCATTGTGTTTTTAATGCATTCAGTTAAAAGCTTAAAGAAAAAAAAATCCAGGTACCAAATACTTCATTGCAAAGTTTTCATACACTGGGGGCCACTCTTTACCTCACTGAAAAATAAATCTGATGGCTGATGCTGTCAGCAGAGAAGGCACATGATCTGAGAAAGTCTCTAATGTCACTGTCTCCATAATCATACAAGGCTAATTTCAATATTTGCATAGTGGTGAACCAGGAGAATACTTAAATACCATGGAGATGGCTGCAGGGGAAGACTGACATGGACAGGAGCCAAAATCCATCTGTGTGCAGGCAGGCTGAGGAGTGCCAAGGAACTGGGCATTCCACCTGGAGTCAGCCCAGAGCCCCACCACAGGGTCATGACCCAGCCCCAGGCCAAATTCACACCCTAGCTGGGCAGCTGGCCAGGCAAACTGGGCAAACTGGGCAAACTGGTGTGCCTGTCACCTCCTCCCTGCTGGGACCCTGCTGCCCTGCTCAGATGCTGGCTCGGTTCTGGACTTGCAAAGGACCTTGCTTAAAATAAGAGGTGACAATATTTAATGAAGCTTTTGGCTATATTTGTGAACAGCAAACTGGGCAAGAAGGTGGTCCAAAAGAAGGGAGGAGGAAGGAGGGGAATCTCTCCCAGCCCTTTCCCTGATTCTGTGGTCACCAAGAACAGTTCTGTTCTTTCCTTACAACCACTGTAGTTAAGTATTGAGGAATAATCAACAGGATGAGGCACAACCTCCCTGAAATAACTATTGCTTAGAAGGTAAAGTAGCATCTGCTGGGATCTAATTAATACAGCCAACAACTAAGTGTTTTGATAGTGATATTGGTCAGAAATGTCACTTGTAAGACCTTGAGCCAAATCCTCACATTGCTGGATAAGATTTTACTCACACTACCTCAGACAGCACCACAGTGACAACCCAGCTGGTGCTTCTGCTCCAAGGCATGCAGGAGGGGCCAGACCAGCTGCCCAAGGGCCACACTGCAAGCTGGACTGAGCCTGAGGCTGAGCCCCTTAATGCTGGAAAATAAAACCATGTATTTGCCACTGCACTCTTTAGGATGTCACATTTACAGGAAAGCCTGGCTGGTTGTGCTGCCACAGCCTGAGTGGTCTCAGAGCCATCAGGGGATGCTGGTGAATGCTATTAGAGAGCCTTTTCTTAAGTAAATCTTGGGCACACATTAGAGGTCATCAGCAGCTTCTGCCACCTGTCTGAGCCTACAGGGACACCTGGGCAGATTTACAAACCCCAGAGCAAACTGCAGGAGCACTGCTGGCTGGGAGCTGGGTGAGGGGGTCTGTCCCACTGGGGGGATGCCAGAGAAGAAAAGGGGTGCTTCTCTTCCCAGTGAAGCCAGAGTGATTTCAGACTCCCTTACAGTGCCAGTGCCCTGGAGCAGTCCATATGTGACAGCTTTAATGCTGCCTGCTTCGTTAGTTGAGCAATCCAAGCTAACTACCACTATTTAACACACAATTGCACACCTAATTTTGTGTAAAATTGTAACACTGATGACATCATAACACTACTCCAGAGGTCAACACAAGTGCCTGAAGTCCATGGTTCCTTCAGGCAGGGTTAGGTGGTAGATAAAAACCTATTGTGCACGAGCAACAACACCAACTCCCCAAGACCCTGCTTTGAAGGCCTTTGGAGCATTCATAATCTCCAAAGCTGAAACTTCACGAGCATTCTCTGCCCCACCAGGTCAGTTAACAAACTTCCATGCCCTCCTCCCTCCTGGGTAAATCTCTAGGCAGGACTGTGAACCATGTTTCTTCACTGCCCCCTCTCTCTTTTATGGGAAAACAAATAACACTGTATTTCTTGGGTTTTTTTTTTCCCCCATTGCTTCTCAGAGTCAGCTGCTGGCAACTTATTTTTATCATGCAACAAGTGATCAGCCTGTGAAACTCATTGCTGCAGGATGTCAGCCTTGCATTCAGAGTGGATGGTGTGATTGCTTGAACAGACAGAGCACCTAAAGTCACAAAAAATACCTGTTGAAACAGTGGAGAAGAGATGCTTCAAGCTGCTTCTCTGACTACCAGGACTGTGTGGGGGATTTTCCTATAGGGCAGGATATCCACAAACTGCTGTAGTTGATGTGACTTTGCTAGTCAGGATGCTGAGTGGGACTCTGGGCTTTCTGCCTGACCTTGCCAGAGCATCTCTGCCTCCTTCACTGTTTTCACAGAGTGGCATCAGCACTGTTGGCATGGCTGCCACAGAGACAGACAAGGAGGCCAAGCTTTGGTTTTTACAAAACACAATTCATTCTCCATCTCTGGGTCTGCCCAGAGTAAATTCTCAAGGTTAAGGGCAGAAATGCAGAGTAAAGACTGCACAGTCTGGTACAAATACATGAGTCTGTGATTGCTGTCCCACTACTCCCACCTTCTCTTGTTCTCATCCTCTCCTTGAATATTACCTGCTTTCATGGAACTCACTAGAAAACCTGACAAGATGTCCACTTTTTCACCCATTGCAAGGTGAAGACTTGAGATAGCTCTTATAAAATTAGAAATATTCTGTCCTGTCCTAAGGAGTAGCAACATGTCCACCCAACAGCAACCACCTGACTGAGTATTTCAGTGTGAAGAAAACACAACAGGGCAGCATTTGCATCAAATTGCTCCAAAAAAGGATGTAGTTCTGAGGGTAGATCACAAAATCCCTCACCTGGATTACTCTACATGTCTGTAGACTTTTTAGCCTTTATTCTGTGTGATCCTTTTCCCTTTAACTTCCTTCTCCAATTTTCTTTTCTTTTTTTTTTTTCCAAATGTCTCTTCCTATACATGACTATCCCAGTGACAACTCGTTTTGCTCACCTTGGCCACACTGTGTTAGTCTCAGTTATTTACTTGATTGAAACAGCAAATTTGAAGAAATCCCTGTGTCCCCAGTTCAGCTAAGAAGGAGGGAGCTGCTGTCTGTCACTACAAGCAAGAGACTCACAACTTCCCTTCTTTGGTGAGCTTTTGGCTGCCTTGGGGCAGTCTGGCATTACCATCAGTTCCCTTGTCTGCACAAGAGAAGTGCTGGTGCCACTGTGCCTGTCTGGGGACACTTCCAGCCCATCTCCAGGAGGCAGAGCATGCAGTGAGGAGCCAGCCCCTGCTGCCAGCCTCAGGTTTGGTGCTGGTTTGCAATCCAAGCACGAGGCAATGCCTGTCTTGGCACGTGGCAGTCGTGAGGATCAACGTTTGTGAAGAGCAGCTGAACATAATTGTCCACTTTGCCTGTCAGGATTCTGCAAACATTTTTAGCTTTCCGTGCTGAATTTGAATTTACGTAGCAAGCGACACATTGGACAGGCACTTTATTCATCATCTCAGCTGCTCCCTGGCTTCAGAGAAGGGCACAATCTGCCTGTAAAATGGGAGGGGGTGCAGCAGGGGCAAGTGCAGGGTCACCTCCCTCCAATTTGCTTCTATCCAGCTGAGCCAAGAGTGTTTTAGAGGGAGATCTGCTCTGCCAAAGACCAGGTAGTGTTACACTGATGGAGAAGGATCCTGGGGTAAGGAGGAAGGCAGTGAAAACACTGCACTACCTCACTTGATGCTCTTCTTCAAACCTTAACACAGTCCCCTGCCACTGCAGAGGGATAGATCACCTTGGGTGCTGCACTGCACCACCAGAGCTGGGCCAGAGAAGAGAATGGATATTTTTCCAGCTGGCTGGATAAGAGCATGTGGGATAAGGGCAGTGAGGAGGCTCTGTGGCTCAGGGCTATGCCCTGACAAACCCAGTGGGAAATGGAGATGGGGAGAGAGAAAGGAGATGGGATGGAGGCACACTGCTTAATGCTGTGGTCAGTCTCTTTGGTGGCCATCAGGAGGGAATGACCTCCTCAGCTGAGTTTTTATGGGTACCTTCTTGACCAGATATTAAAGAATGCTGTTTTGGGTACGAATAAGTCTATTTTTAAGAGTAATTTGTTGCACAGTGGGAGCTGAATGCTCTGGCTATGCTGAAGTGAACTCCTGTGTCCTTTCTCTGCTGCCATTTGAGGGACCTGAGATTTACACCCCAAAGTCTGAAGCATCAGGGTGATGAACAGAGGAACAGAGGCTGCTGAGATTTGGCCAAAGGCTCCCAGGGAGTCTGTGGTGGCTGTAGTTGAAAAACAGCCTAAAGAATGGTGGACAACCACCTTCCTCCAGGGAGGAGGGAGGAGAGCCAAGACATGTAGAGATGTCTGTGTCAGAGAGCAAAGGCAGAGCCTTGCTTTGTGGTTGTGCCAAGTCCTGTCCATGGGGACACCCCTTCCAGCTTTGTGCAACTGTGCCTCAGCTTTGCACCCCTCCAGAGAAGCTGCTCTGAGAAGGACATGGTTTTTAGATGTCCCTGCAGAGGGTTTCACTTCAGCACTAAAGCACTGGCAGTGTGTTTGAGGGTAGGAGCACAGGGAGAGGAAGGGTGGTGTGCTGCTGGGGACACAGAGGACACCAGCAGCTTTTAGGGAAACCACGAAGGAGAAGCACATTGCATGAGTGATGTGGCAGGGAGGGAGGTGAGGCAGAGAAGGATAAACAGATGCAAAGCAGCACCCAGAGGAAAAGCACAAATAGGCAGGGCAGATATGGCAGGAGTGGCTTTTCTGTCACCTAATTCCTTGTGTGGGTCAATCATCTTTTATCTGCTTTGAGCCAGCCCCTATGCATGGAGAGCACCAGCCAGAACAAAGCCAAGGCAGAGGAGAGCTGAAACTCCTGCCCAGCGGGAAGTGAATACTCTGGCACTATTTATTTTTGAGTCTGCATTTGGATTAGCTGTAAAGAGCTATGTGGATAAGCAAGCAGGCAATTACAGCTGGGACGTGCTGCTCATGAATGGAAACAGCTCCAATCTGCTCAGGACATATTGAAATTCTAATTCAGTTAGATTCCTTTAGTTACAGCGCTCATCACAGCCACTAAAAGAGACAGGATTAGAAAATAAATACAACTCTTCTGGTGCCTTTGGTCTGTCTTCTGTGCTCCCCTTTCCCTCCTCCCCTCCCCAGTTTTAGCTGTTGTTTGACTTTATTTTCTCTGGTAAAATACAGCATCTGCTCTTAGTCTTCTTGGTAATTGTTCTGAGCATCTAGCAGAGCACAGCTGGCCAGACCCACGTGCTGCTGAGAGGGGACAGTGAGCACCAGCACAAAGCCACTGCTGCAGCCTCTCATCTCACCTTTACTGGGGAGCAGCACCCAGAGACACCTGCAGAGGCACAGGTGTGACACACAGAGCAGGGCAGAGCAAGGACATGATCTGCAGATCTCTTCCCTGGCATCATCCCTGGTCCAGATGAGCTCCAGCCTGCACTGCTCACCCAGCCTGCAGGTTGGCTCTCTGCTTTGGGTATTGGGGTAAAGCTCCTTCACTGTTGCAGCCAACCACTTCTGCACTGTGTTTGTGCAGGAGAGTTCCTAAAAATCTGATTCAAAAAAGTGACCAGGGAAAAGGACTGGGAGTGCTGGATCAGCCCTGCCAATGTGACCTGAAAATTCAAGAAACTTACTGACAACTGTGTGCTGCTGGTTTAATTTCTCTGTCTGTCAGTGAAAAATGTAGCATTAAATCTGCTGATATATGCAAGGAACAGAAAGTTGAGATCTAAATGTCAGAGACTGCTGGTCTGGAGGAACAGGAGGAGCCTGAGTGTGCATCTCCAGCTGACTGGCAGCTGTGTTCCATCAGATGTGGCCTCTTGGACCTGCTGGAGAACCTCTGAATGCAGGGGAATGTCTACAGGCAGGTTGTGAATAGTCCTGACACGTCAGCTTAGAAACCTGGTTATGGCAGGCACTGGGTAGAAAGTCCTTGTCTCCCTTGAAACTAAGGAAAGGGCTTGATGGAGAAAGTTGTAATTCCCAATATTACTGATACTGAGTCATGGAGCTGTGAAATAAGCAACTCTGGTAAAAAACAAACACCCAGCTTGGTTCTCATGAGCATCTTTCCTCTTTGTCTTATTAGAAAAGGGTAAAATTGGCATCATAAGCACTCTGCAATGGCTTGTCATCCTTTCAGAACACAAACTTCACCATCTGTAGTCCTCTTAGTTGAATATGATAAATTGCTCAGATTCACAAAACAAAATTTTGTGCCCAAGTGCTGTAGAAAAGCTCCAGACATATTTTTTTCTGCAGACACTTCACACAGTTTCCACATAATTTAAGACTTTATGTCCTTATTTTTTGAAATGTACTGCTGCAGTGCAGCTGTCTATTGGCTCTTGAGCCTGAGTCATGTGCAGCATGGCTACAACTCTGGGGACCCTTGAACTCACACGTGTCCTCTGGAGATCCCTGTTTGATTTGCCTGATTGCTTTTTGCTGATTAGTGGAGAGGAGCTGTTGTTTTAACAATGAGCTCAATATTAAGGTAGTAATTGAGTAAGTAATTGAAGAGGTTTCTCTCCATTGAGTAGTTCTACTGTTCATAGCAAAATAGAAGAGCTCTTGGGAATAATGTGGAAATAATATTTCTAATGACCCCTAAACACAGCCAGTGCTTACCAGTTGGGGACCTGTGCTCATATATGACCAGATATCTTCTGTAATAGTCTGTGGAGTGATGGCAAGGATGTCCAAGCCACATATTAGGGACAGAAGCCAACTGGCTGATTGGAAGAACATTGCAAAGCCCTAATTCCTCCTGGGCAGGTACATGCCCCAGAGAACCATTTCCAGTGCAAGAAGAAGGAGGCCTTTCTAGTGGAGTCACTGTGGTTAGGACACAATCAAAGCCAGCTTGGTGAGCAGGGCAAGGCAGAAAGGCAGAAACTAAGAGGGTGATGTGAAGGCAGAGTGTTAGAAAGACAGGGATCCTAAAAGAGAACAGTGGTGTGTCTGCTCAAGGGAGAGCAGGAATAGCAGCACCTTGCAGCAGGGTAGTGATGGAAGGCACAAGTGTGAGGAAATGGGAGGAAATCAGGTGAGCAGAGGAGTCAGTTCACTGCTGAGACAAGGCTGATGCACTGGGCTTAGCCCTGCACCAGCCACGAGGGTAGAACTCAGTGCAAACTCTAAAGCACCTGCTCTGCAGATGAGTTCAGTGCCTGATATCTGATATATCTGGATGATACAGATGCAGACTCAGCCTCTTTGGAAAATGATAGCTCAAGAGTTCATGAATCTCTTTACAGATGTGTTCTTGTAGTATAATTTTTAGAATAAAAGCAATTTTTCTTGAGAGTGAGGAAAAATGATAGTGAGAAAGAACAAAAACAAAGTGTCTAAGACAGAAGAGTGTGCATATGCCTCCAATGCAGTTTTGAACCAAAAAGAGAACAAAATCTCTGCTGTTCTCTGAATGCTCTGAGTGCAGCAGTGAACAGTGAAAGGGCCATGTCCATGAAACAAAAACCCCATGTATTTTTGGTCTCATAACTGATCTGGAAATGAAAGGAATGGTAGAAGCAGTCACAGATGCTTCCATCCTCATATGACAATAATCTATATTAATTACTGCAAGCATCCAGCTTTGAACAATGTCACTGCAGTGCTCTTACTGCTGAAAAGCATTGAGTTTCCAAGGAGGTGAATGTCTTTTTCTCACCCTAATCATGATTACTTGGCTTAGTAGTTGGGCCAAGCTTCTATTTAACCAAGATAAATTGATATTTCCAAAACAAGCAAGTTAACACTATGCATCACATTATTACTCTCCTCACAGATTTCTTGCCTCGTGTGCTGTTTTACTCAGCTGCTAAACACAAATAACAATAAGAACAGGAAGGAGGAACTATGCAGGATACTATATGTATTAAAGGTAAAATGATAAATAAATCTGGTTTTGAGCATTTCTTTGTTTTATTTTGTAACAGTATTTTCCCCTGATCAGTGTAACATAATATTATTTTGGTCTATAATTTCTCTTGTGTGAAACATGAGCATCCACACCACATTTTTGCAGACACCACCATCCTATCTGACTAATACTTTGTCACTTCCTGCTTGGAATTCTTATTTATCATTGAAGTTTATGTGCCAGCACTGTAGGTTAACATTCAGAAGAGCAGATGGGGAATTAGAGACAAAACTTCTGTCAGTGATAACAGGACTTCCATGCTTCATTTCCCCCAGGGGACAGTGAGTGTTTTCCTTTTCAGCAGAGCTGGGCAAAACTGCCTTAAGGAATTGGTGGCAGCAAAGTGTGAGCTGGCAACACACTGAAATTGTCAGAATGCAGGGATAGAATCTGGGTGGCTGGGCTATTTGTGTGAAGTTATTTAGTTATAGCTCTCAGGATGACACCCATCTCAGTGCTGGAGTTCCAGTGCAAAATACTCAGAGAGAATTGACTTTCTGGGAGGGTCAGTGACAGGTTTGGCACTGAACAACTTCTCATTCTCAGGTGGGTTCACCTGACATGCCTGGCTGTGCTGACCAGTGCAGGCTGCAGGTCCATGAAAGGTCCTAATTCAGGTCTCCAAACTCTCCAAATCCCATGTTTCAGCACCATCCTGATCCCCACTGCTGCTGGGGAGTGCATGGGCAGCTCAGTGAGGGTGGGTTTCTCCCACCCACCTCCCACAGCCCTGCACGGAGTCCAGCACATGTCCCTGTGTGTGGGTGTGTGTTCTGTCCTACCTTCCTTCAGGCTGAAAGCTCCCACTGTTTTCCAGCAGCTCTGTGACCACCCCCTTTCCCAGGCTCAAGGGAAGCTCGTTTGTGTGTTGGGCACCAGCACTCAGAGCACAAAGGATCTCCCAAACTGGGAAGTGGTTCGTGTGCTGCAGGCTCAAAATTCCTCAGCACAAGGAGTCACAGCCAGAGGAGCATCCCACCTCTGTCCTGGGGACACTCCCAGGCTGGAGAGCCCTTGGCACCTCCCTGGGATCACTCACCCCCAGGCACTGCTGGCTTTGCCCTGGGCTGTGCTGCTGGTGCTGGACAGGACACCCAGCAGTGCTGAGTGACAGGAACGATCAGGATCACTGTCCTAACCCACCAAATGTCACAGGGGAGACAGCAAACAGATTCTGGCTGCTAAAATGTGCCCTGAAGACACACAGGAGACCTGCCCAGGGAGCAGGAGCAGGCTCCCATCCTCCAGTGCCACACAGATGGGATTTGTTCAAATAATTGCCACAGGCACAGCCTGCACCAGCTCACCTGCCCTGCTTTTTGTCTCTAAGGTGTCCATCATTTGGCCAGCCTCAACCCACCTTCTTCCAAACAACAAAAGGCTTTTACTAATCATTTGATACTGCCATTAATGAAACAAGGAAATAGATGCTGAAAATCAGAGCATATGTGTTTTGTCTGTATTCTCTGCTCTTTAGGACAGTTTAACAATTAGATATTAATTTTCACCCAAATTGATGTTTCTATGGACATTCTTCCTGCTTCCATCTCTTTTGAGAATCTCTGAGCCTCAGTAATCATGTGAATTACATTTGAATAAAAATGCAGAAAAGCTGTGTTGTCACATTGACCTTGAAATCCTGAAGACCATTTCCATTTTAAAGGTGCTGTACAGCAGAGTTTGTGGCTGCTAAGGGAAGTATAACCAGAAATGTTTTCATTTGGAGGTATTCTCAGGATATTACCTCGCTCCTGAAAGTTGATGTTTGAAATCTTCAAATAGTTTGGATCATTTAAGCAGACATACCTGTAGGGTAACTTGTGGAGGTGTCAGCTAATGCCCTGCTCATGCCTTGAGCTATCCCTGAAAAATGTCTGTCTTTCCCCCTAATACAGTGTAGTAAGTAAATAAAAGCTGCTGCTCTTCCTCCTAATGTGCTTGAAGAGCTTTTATCACTTATTGATTTCATAGTAGTAATTCAATTAGAGAAAATATTATCAGGAGCTGCATTTTTATTGTAGAGGGTGAAAATTTTAGCTATTACCCATACTTGCTCCTCTTCCTTACACTAAAACTGCTTTTAAAAATTTTTTCTTTTTAAGCTGCTGTACAAGCTTAATGAAGTCCATAATTTCAGTGCTCTTTGAAATGTACTCAGAAGAGACTGGGTACTTGATTTTCTTCTTATTTACACCTGTGAGGTCAGCAGCTGAATGCAGAAGCAAGCAAAGGGCCAGAGCAATGCCACAGAGCCTGTCAGCACCACAGCAAAGGCTTTTTTCAGTTTGCAGGGGGCCCTTGGGAAATCCTAACAGCTGCACTAATGTTGGATGTAATTGAAGAAAACGCTCCTTAAACAGGCAGGAGGTTCAGTATTTAAACATAATGCCTGTTGAAACAATGCTTGAAAGCTGATTTTTGACCTTCATGAAAGGCAAAAAAGAGTTTTGGGTTTTTTTTCAGTATCTGTACAAATTTGAAAATATGATGTGGAACATTTTGTCCGATAGTAGCTTTTTTTTTTATTTATTTATTTCTTCGTAGTGTTTGCATTTATTTTTACATTTTGCCACAATGGAAATTCAATCAAAGTCAAGGATTTTACCACCTTTCCACTCGACTGCCTGAGTCAGATGTTTAAAATGTAACACCAGCAGCCCTGTGAGTAGTCGATTAAAAAAATCAACCTTTTGCACTACAGCTCAGAGAAGTGGCTTTTTGTTTTTTCTGTAGCCTGGTGGAGTCATTTGCTATCAGAACATGTTTTCACCCAAAGTGTTCAGCTATTGGACATTTCAGGGGCTGGAGAATGCTGCTACTGAGGGTTTCAGCCACCAGAGTGCTCCCCAGCCAGACCAGTTTGCTGGTGCAAAGTTCTGGGCTCGCAGCTGGAGTTCTGCTGTCGAGCACATTTGCTGACTGGGAAGCAGAAATTGGCTTCCTCTCACTCAGCACAGGGATAAGTGAAGTTTATTGAATCTGGAAAGTAGAAAGCAGGAGTGGAACAAAAACGACTCTCACTCTGCACCTTTCAGCTTTAATATGCCCCCAGGAACTTTGATTTTTTTTGTCTGTCACCACTTCCAAAGCTCTCACTTGCCTCACTACAGCTGGAGCAGCAGTGCTTTTGGCAGCCAGGTCCTCCTGAGGCTCTGATGGGACAGAGGATGCTCATTCAGCCCATTGCCACTGCCAGTCTCACCACTGGCAGTGGGAGAGGAAGGGCTGACCAGGGACAGCACACCCAGTTCTGCTCTGCAGATTTTGATGCACAGAATTCCTGCAGGGTATGGGTCACTGAGTAAAGATACCATGTGTGGGCTCCTGTTCCATGTACCCTGCTGTAAATACAAACCAACTGGCTGAGCTGGGAGGTCAGGCTGGCTCCAGCAGTGCCCTGACCCCCCTTCCTGCTCCTCTTTGAAAGGGCATCCCCCAAATGTTAGCTTGGCAGCACCTGGAAGAGTATCAGCAGTCACAATAAGTAACTGATACTCTTTCCTAAGTGTCCATATTTTCACTTCTATGGAAAACATCTAGCTGATCTAGGAGCACTTAATTTGGGAGATGCAACTCAATCCCAGCAAAAAGCATCACTTGGAAGACCACCCGTGGATTTCAGCAGATCAGATCCCCTGCAGTTAAACTAAATGTCTTCACACTGTACACAGCTGCTGATTCCAGGTTTGCTAATTTGTAAAACAATGTGAAGAAGATGTTGCAGTTCTGAGCAGGGCAGCTGAATTATAGGTACTTAAGCAGCACTGTAGGGATATGAATTCTGTTTATTGCACAAACCTGCCTCTATAATTAATAGAAATTGTACCATTCCCTTGCTCTGTTTTCATTAATTCAGACTGATAGCTTCAGAAGACCAAAACAGATTAGGAAACACATTTTGGAAGAAAAAGAGAGAACTAGAAGACTTTCTCAGCTTTTCAGCATCACTCCAGACCCCTTTCAATGTGTAAGGAGCAAAATTACTAGCAATGCTCTGGGTGTGACAAACCATCTGTCACCATAATTATAGCCTTGTTTTACTTTTCCCTGCTCTTGGGAGGAAAGATCCAAACTTCCATGGCTACCTGTCTAAATTGAACATTATGAAATGGACTTTAAACCCTCAAGAATCAGCCACACTCAATCCAAACCCTTCTTAAACCCCAACTGCTCTCTAAGAGCAGCACCAGTACATCCCAGTAAAATCAGGCTGCAGGGTTTACCTATCAAGCTGCAAATGAACTGAACAGCCCTGGCTCTTTTTGTGGGAGTTTTATAGGCCTCTTTCCCCTCTCTTAGGAGGTGTAAACATATCAAGGTTTAACATTATGCTTTATTTATCCCAGTGGTGTAGTGTGTTATCATTCCCACAGAGGCACTGAGGATGTTTTATCGTAGTAGAGAGGGGAGCACTGCATGAACCAGAGCTCAGCCATGGCCAGCAAACACAGCACAGGCCTCATTTGGTGCTGCTTCATTATTGTGGGTGCTCTGGGGACTGGAAGCAAAGGGAGTCCAGAAATGAGCATGAAAATCAGGCAGGTACACAAGGGCAGTGGTGAGACACACAGAAATGTATGTCTGAGGTTACTTACTTTCCTCGTGATTCACTGAAAGTAAAATTAATCCCAATAGCTTTCTAACATAAAGTATGTAGTGACCACTGAACTGCTCTGGCTAAGGAGAGCCCTTTATTGATGTGACTCCATGGCCAAATGTAATGCAATTAAATGATTGGATCTGGTTATGTATATTGACATGGTGTCAGTGACAATTTCCATTCTCTCTATTATTTCTATAAATAAAGTCATCTGCCATAATTAGAAAATATGAACGTGCTAAGACCTCCATTAATTCTTCTCCATATTAATCTAAGAGCTGGGCAGATGTTTATTAATACCTTGTTACACTGCACTCATCAGCTGATACCAAGAATAGAAAGATTGAGACCTGATCTCATGCTGAAGGTTAAACAAGAGCAGATCTTGCCAGATCTTGGCTTCTGATTGATATTTTGACAATATCTAGTTTTTTTTTGTTTTGTTTTGTTTTTTTTTTTTTGTTTTTTTTTAATTCTGACCCTCTATCTGGTTTTCCTTCCCTAATTGTTCCTTTGGGCCATGTAGGAAACTCAGTGGTTTCTCATCCTCCAGGACTGTCTGGTGTGATTTCAGTGGAGCTGAATTACATCAGCCTGGGGCCTGCCCTCTGCTTCTTCCACCTGGAGCTGTGAGGAGGGCTCTGAGCAGCCTCACCAGGACCTCCCAGACCCATCCTGAGGATGGCCTTTCTCTGCTGCTGTGCCCTGCACAGTCCAGTTGGAGCTCCTGGAATTCATAAGGCCTTGAAGAATTTAAATAATTTCAAGATTTCAGGATTAGCATGACCCAAACCCTACTATACAGTCATCAGCAGGAATCCTGAACTGATTAACTGGCTGATATGAACTTCTAAAATTGGTGGCCCATCCCATCCCATCCCATCCCATCCCATCCCATCCCATCCCATCCCATCCCATCCCATCCCATCCCATCCCATCCCATCCCATCCCATCCCATCCCATCCCATCCCATCCCATCACTTGGCAGCTTCAGAGACAACCAAAGCAGATGAAAGTGGCTCAGCAAAACACAGAGGTTCCATGTCAAAACTCTCCTTGAACTCAAAAAAGAACATGGTACAAAAATAGATCCTGGTTTGTACAAAGTAATTTTAAGTTCATATATTTTAAAAATAATTGAAAAAAAATATCCAGTGTTGCTTCCAGCACTTCCTAGCCCTTGCCTATCTTCTTTACTCTGAATTCTGCTTGTCTCTTCTCTTGTCTGCCACCTTGAAATTTTTGCACTCTTTTTCCCTTTCTTGGAATTACATTTGAAGAAACACACATAAAGAGCTATCTTTTGGGTCAGCATTTCAATTAATTTTAAGTCTTACATTTCTATTTCCTAAGTCTGTACTTATTTATTATTTGCATTGAATCTTAGCCTGAGTGTTTGCATTGATTCTGAGAACTCTGTGGGGTGCTTATCTGTACAAATACATCTGTAGCTTTTGGGCTGCACTTTCTGAAGCAATAAAGTGAGACTTGCTTTGAACTTGAAAGCTTCTGTACTGCATTTGGTAATACAGTAAGATATTACAGATGTATGATCCACAAAATTACTTCAATTCCATACAAAATAAAGTTGATTTTTTACCTGTTCTTCCTGGTCATTTTTATTTAAACATTTCCAATCTTACACTTTTTTTTTTTTTTCCCCATCACAGTCACCCTGAGTTCACCAGGGGAAAGAACACCACTGATGTGATGGTGACATTTTTTCCAGAGTTGACAGGTTTGGGTTAATTGTTGGTCCCAGCAGCTCAAGTTTGTGCATCATCCAAGGGAACAATCTACAGAGAGCTTCAAACAGGAATCAATCTCCTGCCTCAAAAGAGAAATGCACCCTTTTCTAAAAATGCAGTAAAACAAACTTTGCTCTAATCTGATCTGAATAAAAATCAGGAACAAACTAAGACTTTAATTTATATTTCTAGTTTGTTCAAGTAACTCTTCACACAGTCTCCCTCCAAGCCAATTTTGGGCTAAGCAAAAAAACACAATTCCACAAAGTCTCTGTGGGAAGGCACCAGGAATGCAGAAAGATTATAGTGCAGCAAGATAAGGGGGATTAAGATTACTTCTGTCTTTTTTAAGACATAAGAGGTGAAAAAGTTAATGGAACACTCAACTTAGAGACATTGCTGAGACCTGCAAAAAGTGATAAACCAAGATAGCTGGGTGAAATATCAGTGAGTGGCCAGAGTTTTCCATGAACATTGCAGCCTGCTGAATTCCACATGGATTATGGCATGGAAAGATGCCTGGCAGAAAAGGACCTGGCAATACAGCTGTATCAGAACTGGTGAGGCTGAGTGCTGTGAGTGCTGTGTCCAGTTTGGGTCCTTCAGTGCAAGAGAAACATTGAGGGGCTGGAGGACATCAGAGAAGGGCTTGGAGAGGATCTGGAGCCCAGTGAGGAGCAGCTGGGGCAGCTGGGGGTGCTCAGCCTGAAGAAAAGGAGGCTGCAGGGTGTGTGTGCACATTTTATTGCTGTCTATAACCTGCTCAAAGGAGGTTTTAGCAAGGTGAGGGTTGGTCTCTTCTCCCAAGTAACAGGTGAGAGAACAAGAGCAAATGGCCACAAGTTGTGCCAGGGGAGGTGTAGAAGGGCTGTCAGTAAAAGTTCCTTCCCCAAAAGGGTGGTCAGGCCATGGAACAAGCAGCCCATGGAAGGGGTTGAGTCATCACCCCTGGAAGGGTTCCAAAGAGATGTAGAGGAGTCATGTAGGGACAGGGTGTGGTGGTGGACCCAGCAGTGCTGGGTTAGTGGCTGGACTTGATGATCTTAAAGGTCTTTTCCAGTCTAAAGGATGTTATTATTCCACACTGAGAATTTGCTTGTATTGTTGGGGAAATTAGATGTTACTTTAGTCATCACAGCAAATCTGAGTGGATTACTCTGTGGAGACAATAACAGCCCCTGACAATCCAAATCCAGTGGACACCTGATCTGGCAGGTGTTGAAGCTGATGAAGTATTTTTATTGTACTTAATGGGCACTGGCCTCAGCCTCAGAAGAGAGCATTCAGATTGAACTTCTCTGCCTTTGCAGAGATGTTATTAAATTTGCAGAGTCGGTATTAGATTTGCTCAGTGGTATGAGAACATTACAATTCTGTTAAATTACTTTTTCAGTTAATAATATATTCTTTTCTACAAAGGTTTTACTTTCTTAAGTCCTTTTCCCCCCTCTTTGCCTTCATCTGGTTAGGGAATTCATTCTCCCTTTCTGCCCTGAGCTACTACATGCTGTTACCTGGCAGGGTTAAACAGCTCTTGTCCAATTCTCAAAGGAGTGCTCTGCATGCTAAACTGTGTTTTTGTTCCTTGGGCAGGCTATCCCTTTCTAACTGGTGGAACTAAAGCAAGAAGAGCCTCATGAGCTATGAGGAAACCTAAATCAAAACAGGCTCTTGACCCCAAGTTCTTCCAAGTCAAGGCTAACTTCTGGAAAAGCCCTCCTCATTTTCCTGAGCCTTTTCTGTCCAACAAAGAAATACATTTTGTGAGCCCATTCCCAGTGAAACAGATCTCTGGGATCCAAGCTGTATTATATTATTTGTAGTATTTACACCTGTAATACCAGCAGCATGCTAAGGGCTTTGAAGAGATCTCAGAAGACAAAGTCCCTGCCTAAAGAGCTTAATATTCATATTTCATTCACAGTATAAAAATATACATACTCTGAGTCGGTAAGATACCAGATTAAAAAGGCTTTTCTCCTTAAATTAGCTGAGAGAAATCTAACCCCCTGAAGAGAGCAAATGAGGCAGCTGTGGAGGGAAGGGAGCCAGCATCACTGAGCACAGAGTGTCTCTCAGCTGCCTCATCTGGAGATGCACTTCCAGCCTCAGCTTGGGGTGCTCACAGACATTTCTGATCCCTGTGAGCCCAGCTGGGATCAGAGATCAGCTCCACCGTGGCCCCCCTGTGTGGTGTTCTTTGCCAGAGCTCCATCTGGAGTGGTGAACCAGGGTGATGTGAGGGAGTCAGAGCCTTTGGATCTCCCTGTTCAAACAGCAGCTCTCCTCGGTGGAACAAACCTGATCCCTCATCCTTTTACCTGGCAGTCAAGGGTGTACAACACACAGCTTCTCAGTTCTCACTGCTGTGCACAAATCACACCAATCCCACTATTTTGACACAGTATTTATTTGCTATTTCTATGTACAACACACCACACTGTCAGCATTGAAATGTATTAAATTATTTAAGACCAGAGGAAACCCAAATAATAGCATATGAAGAAATCTTTTTGAAAAGGCTGTGCTCCTGCATTAGATGTCCTCGAAATTTGGTGAGGCTTTTGTCACAATAGACAACACTGCCAGTGAAATGGAGCACAGTGCTCAGGAAGGGACTGGTGACTAAAATGTTTGTGAGGAGAGGGAGTCAGACCCACCACTACACATTGACAGTTGTGAGGCAAAGTCACAAGAGTTCAGAGGACAAAAGTTCCAGTCTGTTGAAGAATTTTAATATGTTTCCACATGAGTGATATTTGGTTAGATATCATAAGCACAGTGCTGGAAAATTAGGATTAGCAAATGGCTAAATTAAACTGAAAATTGGGTAAAGAGATTTGGAAGTAAATGTAAATGCTTCAGTTGTAATGGACTTTGCCCTCTAAGGAATTTTTTTTTTCAAATAGCCTGTTAATTCTTATTTGATTTAAATTTTTTCCATTACAGACACTAGAGATTTTGCACAGAAATCTGAGAAGAAATGAAAAAGAGCAGCAACAGAAGAGATGTAGGTTGAAAGTAATGCAATGACCTCTATTTAGTGAAATGCTTGTCACAGATTCCTGGGAAAATTTCTGGGATTCATTCCTGACCACAATGCAATGACAAAAATACTTAACATAAACCTCACCAACTCACTCCTGGTTCTTAAGAAAAATATCTGTTACAAAGCCAAAATCCCCGTCAGTCTTTGCAGGACTAATTATTTCTGAAACCCAAGTGAGACACAAAGGAAACTGCACAGGCACAGGACATAAATAACTCTGGGCATTGTCTGCAGGCAGGGGAAATCACTCAGAGGTGGCAGGCAAAGGAGCTGGTCCATGCTGGACCAGGGTACACCAACACTCCTGACCACCCTGCCAGATCACAGAACTGAATCCACATCTGATCAACAGCCCTTTGAACAATACAGGAGTTGGGATGTTCCACAAACCAGCCTTGTGCTGACACCAGAACCAACCAGACAACTCAATACCCAAACTGGGAAAAGCAAAGAGCTTCAGTGAAAGAGAAGAGTGGGTGGAGCAGAGCCCCAGTGACTGTCTCAGTATATTGTTTTTCCCACGAGGATCTGGAAGATCTGACACTCCTTGTACTGATTCCCAAGGAATACTGCAAGAGTATTAGAGACAGGGGGAGAGAGATGCAGAGCAATCTGATAACTTACCATGAACCCAAGTCAAAATTACATCCCTCTTCCCTCTTCAATCTGTGAGGTTTGATGTTGCTGATTTTATCAGCAAGGTCATTTTAGCACCCAAGCTTAATCCAGAATCTATTCTGATGTTTGTTTAGGAGACTTGAGTAATCTCTTTAAGAGTATTAACAAGAGTATTAACAAGTCCTAAAGAACAATCTTCTCTCAACCCTTACTGTAGCAGAAGGACTTGAGGTCAAAGTGAGGTGAAGGTTTTTTAAGGCAATCTGGAAGCAAATGGAATTATCTTTAGTGCAAGTCACGATTTGGAGAATAGAGGCACGAAGTTTGCAAATGAGTTTAGGTTGGTTTTGGGTTCAATTTTCTGGCTGCCCTGGAGGCATGATTCAGGTATTGATAGGAGGGCAGAGGAGCTTGCTCTGAGCTTTTCTCCCTGAGCCATGTACAGCTGCAATCAGTGGCCAAACAACACGTGAAGATTTAGTGTCTTTATCCAATGTCACCATATGCTGCTCGTTGGCTCTTCATGACACAGGGCTGGCCCTGCAGCTCTGTGTTGGGAGGTAACATCTAGGTAAGGGAGTGGATGGGAAAATTCAGTGAAACAAAGTCACTGATGCTCAAATGCCAAGCTGTTCGATCTTTAGTAAGTCTGTGGAAAAAAATAATTTTATTTTTTCCTATGTGTTTGAAGCCTTAGATACAATTGGTAATACAGAGCATGTGACTACTGATGAAAGTATTAATATAGATTTGCTAGAGCTTTTTATTATGAACCACTATTAATAATCTTTATTTTCAGATGTGAGTGGAGGCACAGGATAAAGGCATTCCTTTGGAAGTTGGTGCATTTACTCTCCAGCCATGACTCACCCCTTACTCAGAGAAGCAAAGCCCAAGTGACCCAGCTGTGGTGAGCACAGAGCCATCACTGAGGAAGTTTCCTTAGCAACAGGAAAACATCCAAAACCTCTTCTACCTCCTGCTTGCTGTTCCTTGAAGTTGTTCTAAGTAAATGGATGCCAAACCTCATGCCTGCATTTCAGAGGTAGAATCAATGTATCACAAAGCAAATCCTTTTGATTGCTAGCAAGTTAACTTTAGCTACTGCCCTCCCGAATTCAGGCTTAATAAGAAAAATAACATGAATTTTTTTTATCTACTGTCTCCAAACACTGCCTGGGCTCATAAACAAATAGCAGAAACAGCTCCTGCATCCTCAGCTGACACTGATTATCATTAGGGATCTGTTGGAGTTAATGAAACCATGGCAATTCAGAGCAATCAGCCCAGCATGAGCTGGGTGCTTGTGGGTCCCAGGTGCCCATGATCAAGGCTAATGAAGAGCAGAGGAATAGTTCAGCCAGGAGAGAGGGAGCCTTGGGGCTTTGTTCTGTGGTGTTTCTTTGTGAGATGTTTTAAAGAAATTTTGAGGTTTTTTTTTTTTTAAATTGTTGTTTTGGTGTTTTTGTTTTTTTTTTTTAAAGAGGTGCTGGACCAAAGAATGGGGAGCTGCAAGCAAGTGGAAAACTGTTCTTGGAGTTCCAAGGTACTGTGTGCAGTAGTGTATGTTGTTCCTTAAAATATCTTTACTCACTGTATGGCACCCCTCTGGGGTGAGATGTGTACATTATATTGCATCAAGATGCCACTCTTTGTGCTCACTGTAATCTATGCTCAAGTTCAATGAGGCTCAGCATATGTGCTTCCCTCCCTGCTGTAGTCATGCAGTCATGGAAAAAGAGTGCAGAAATGAGTGTATTGATTTATGCCCATCACTGTCTGACAGGAGCAGATGGGGGTCTGGGAGCTCCAGTTTAGCTGATGGACTGTACCAAACCTGCCCTGCTTCTGGTGCTATTACATGTGAGGTATCTTTGAGGCAGCTAAGTCACTTTTGAAGTATTGCAGAAGGTGAAGCAGAGCCAGCTTTGTGGGTGATGACAACAGAATGAGATTATTTAAGCTAAAATGAGTCAATATTTGGAAAATTCCACTGTTAATAATCAGACCTTGCCTGAGGGAAGCTGATTGATGCTGCCTGTACCAGATGGTTTGCAGCATGACACTGAGCCTGAGTGCTCCTGGGGACACCCCTGATGGGGGAGCAGCTTGGGGGAAAACACGAGGGTGCAGCCAGGAGAGAGATGTGGGCACCAAGTCACCCCCCTGGGAAAAGCATAGTGAGGGTTTTAGTTAGAGATGGAGGGAAAAAGCCCTTTTGGGAAAGACATAAATGTACATGGATTTGAGCTCTTGTCTATGGTGGCCCTGTCCCCAGCTGGTGCCAAGCACAAGGGTGCCTGTCCTGCTTTTCCAGGGCTCTGAGCCCTGCTGGCATCAGAAACATCAGGCCTTGGCTGGGTTGTGCTGACACTTGTCCTATAAAATTAGCAGCAATAATGAATGATAGCTCATATTTCTGTAATATCTTCTTCCTCAGGACACCTACAACATGCCATTGATAATGCTTTTTAGGGGCTGGATTTTGGCCAGGTCCTTGAAGAAGCCATAGCTTGGCCGAGGTCCCACAAAAGGGAGCTCCAGTCTGAAATGCTTCTGACCAGGGACAAGGGACTTGCTTTCCCTTCTCCCAGCTACCTCCCCTAAACAAACAGCCTGGCTAGAGGGTATTTAATGGCTCTAGTGCCTGAGTACCTGGCTGCTCTGTTCCTGGCCTCATGCTCAAGCTCTGAAGGTCTGTCTCTAGCTGAACAAGTGCATGTGCTCTAATGGGCGATTTTGGGTGGGAGCAGCTGTCTGTGGTGTCAGACAGCAGATCTAGTGACAAACCACTGAGCTGTTCTGGGCTAGGCTATAGCAATAACTCACTAAATGTAATTCTGAGGGAGCCAGTTTTGGGAGTGTTGGAGTGATCACAAACAACTGAGGCATAAATGAGTCTTCTTTCCATCCTTGGTCCATAGCACAGCTCAGGATTTCTCTGGTTGTTTGTGGACAGAATTTATTGATGATTATTGTATTCCTTGGCATGAACTGAAATTTCAGCCTCCAAGTTCATGGCCACTAACCATGGTGAAAACAAATGAGCCATTTGTCTCACATGATGGGTTTGCCTGTGGAAGCTGCAGATGCTCTGACTGACTTATGAGCGTGGCTGGGGGCTCGTGTCAGGTGCAAACAAAAAACCCAGAAATGGTCAGCCTGGAATGGGTGTCTGTGTGTGTGACAGGATGGTCCCTCCTGCAGGTACTGGGCTGGGAGCAGTGCTGTGGCTTCCTGATGAAATGAACTGCTTCTGCCTTGTGTGGTTGTAAAGATAAAAAGGAGATGGGTTAAACTCATCTGATGTTTCACAGTGAATCCTGGTGGAGCCTTTCTGCTCAAACTTTGTCTTGCTTTCCCTGACCACTCTGACATCAGTAATTTGCTGGTCTTTTTGATTCACCAGCATGAAAGGAAACACTGATTTGTACCCCAGCAGCAAGGATGGGAGCTTTCAAGCACCTTATGTGCATGCAGAGGAGGCTGATGCAGCCTGGCTGTGACTGCTCTACAGACCACTCCAGCTCCTCGAGTGTGGCCCGAGTGCAGTTTGAACAAGCTGTGTGCTTATGCAATTAAAACCAAGCTGTGCTGCTCTTCAGCACTTGCAGCTCTCCACAGGGGTGCACAGAGCTCAGGCTCTGCTGTGTAGGCATCTCCTTAAACCCCAGATGAGGGAAATTGGCCCCTGTGCTGCAGGTTTCTGTCCCTGGCTCTGCAACCACAAGCTCAGGTTCTGAGCAGTCACTGCACTTTCCAGCAGAACCTGAGCCCTTTTTTTGCTCCTGGTGTTGCTTATTTTTATGAATCAAGAGTCTGCAATCAATTTCAAAAATGCTAACAGTATTTGTTTGAGCCTGTGAGATCAGGAGTGGATGTGTGCTTTCAGGAAAGTGCTGAAGGAAAAAAAAAACACTTTGAGAACAGTATTAATTCTATAATTGCTGTAGAGGATAGACACACCAATGCACTGCTTTTTCACTGAGCAAAACAGAAAAATGAGGAATCAAAACTTCTATGTCCTGTCCCATATTTTTTATTAATTTATTTTTGGAGGCAAACAAGTGCCTTCCTTCCCTGCTTCTGCCTCCTGTAGGAAAGGCAGAGCTGCAACTGGGAACAGACCTGTCTTGTGGCTTTAAGACTTTGTGATAATGGAAAGCCTTGGTGAATTCTCCTATGGACATATAAAATGATTAATCTACAGGCATCTGAGAACACTTATGATTTAGCTTTTGGTCTTGTATCTGTTATTTCACTTATGGGGCTGTTAATAATCTCATAATGCACATCAGGCCGTATCTTAATGATTAAAAAATGATTAAAAAGGCTCTGTTTTATCTGTAACTGGTGAGAAATGCAATTATTTTAAGTAGTTCAATGCCTGTGCCAGTCAGATGTGGTGTTAGATGGTTTCAATAATTTGGCTGGAGGGTTTTTTGGAGATACTGGACACAGATCATCCCTCAGATAAGAATGTTGTGACAGCTCTGGAGCTGGTGTGTGGGCAATGCAGGAGGGCAGGAGGCCATGGGATGGAGAGCAGAGGGATGGGGAAAGAGTGAGATTAAGGGAATTTGTGGTGCTAGATGTAGTGCCTTAGCTTGAGGACAGCTGGGGAGGTAGAATAAGGCCTGGGTGGGACAGAGCTGGGGGACACAGAGGGATGGACATGTGCTGAGTGGGAAGTGAGAGAGCTGGAGATGAGGTGAGGGGGAAAACTCCTTTCCTTTTACACTAGGACCTTGTGGTAACAGAAAATCCCAGGAAGACCCTTTGCCTCCTGATGCTGACCTGCTGGTCCCTGGAGGGGAGCCTGCAGTGCTGGATCACCTTCCAGTGCTTCCCAACAGGCTCTCCTGCCTCTGGAATGTCCAGTGCTCCTCAAAACCTCACAGCTTCACTCAGAGATAATTAACTGTGTCTTCAGCAGGAATCAGACTTCAGTTTTAAGCAGAATAAACCCAGCTGTAAGCATGTGGATGGGACATGGATGGGCTTAAAACATTTCTGAGCTTTTTCACTTGTGCTTCCTGCACATGGGATGAATTTCATCTCCCCACCAGCCTTTACACATCAACAACAGAGTTAACAATTACAGCAGAATTAAAAAGTGGACAGTTTTTCAAGTTTGTTGTATTTCTAGTGTGGAGGGCTACTCTTCAGCTCAAATCCAGTACAGAAGCTCATTGCTGAGAAACAGGGGGATTTTTAACAGCTCCAATTAAAGGCAATATGAAATCTCCATTGATTTTAGGAATACAATAACTGCTGCTGGACACATACCAGTCAGCAAGACCAGCTTACCAGCTGAGGGGTACAACTGACCTGTTTTAGAAATGGGCAAGGCTCTGCTGAGCAAGCTGTAATTAAACTGACTGGTGTTATATAGAAATTTGGCCTCTTATCCCTCCTGCACACCCCAGCAGTGCAGCTGGGAGCTGATGGCTGGGCAGGTATGTGCCTGTGCTGTGCTGAGTGGAGCCAACTCCACCTGGATGCAGCCCAGCAAGGAATATCCATGTGCCTGAAGCACAAGGGTTACCAGCCTCTGTGGGGCTGCATCAGAAGTAAAGATCTTCAGTCCTGTGCTGGGGAAGTTTTACATAAATGTCATTTAAGTAATTTTCTGCCTAATTTCTGGTGAAACCCTTTATGAAATTATACTGTCTTATACTTCTTGTTAGCATCCAAATATTCCACCTGGCAGTGCCTGGACACACAGAAGTGAGTTCCTGGCTACACAAGAGCCAGAGGCAGCTTTGCCACTTGAGTTCAACCAGCACTAAAGCTGTTCCTGTAAAAGTGCATTTCCACAGTTACACTGCAATACCTCTGCTGTAGACCTCTAGTTAAATGCATGTTAAAGTCTAGGATCAATCTGCCTGGCAGTAAGTTAATGGTCCATGGTGTAGCTACTGCTGTGATGCCTCTTATCCATTAAGAGAGAGGCAGTGTTGCTCTAAGTGGCTTATCTGTCCAGAATAATGGTGCTTGTGGCTTGCACCTGCCTAGGGGAGGATGCTTGTTGCATTTAAACTAGATGGCATGAGCCAAAAGGATTGCTCAGCCCAAGAGCAACTGCAGAGCTCCAAAGGACTGTCTCGTGGGAGTGGGAACTTCTGGCATGTCCCCCCAAGGATTATTTCAGGAAGCTCATGCAGACCCCTTTTCTGATTGGGTTTTGCTGCCCCTGCCTGCCCTTCACCTGCAGGGTGTGCAAGCATCAGTACTTCTGTGTTTGCAGCCTCTGAAGAAGCATGCAAAAACCCAGGGCTGCTTTGCTATCCCTGACCTCTGTGGGCACAACATCCTGCATCTGGCTCAGGGCACTCTGACCTCCCAAATGATCCTGGAGTACAAAGGGGAGAGATGTTGGCCCATTCTGGACACATGCAATGCTCCAGTCTGGGTTGCCTCTGGCATTTTGGATATAGCCTGAAAGGCAGTGCCCCTGGAAGGTTCAGTGTTGGGATCTCCCATCAGTCTGTCCCTGGCATGCACAGCAGCATAGAGAAGGGTGACTTCTATAGCTCCTTTGAAAGCAAAAGTAGAAAGGGAAATAAGAAGCAGTTGCCAGCTTCTGCTTTCCTTTCCCTTGTCTCTCTTGGGCCCCATGTTGTAATTCCTGTCCTCCCCTCTCCAGACCTCTGGCTGCAGGAGTCCTCCAGAGCCCATTGATGCAACCTGGGTCACTCAGAGAAGGTTGTCAGGAGTGATCCAGGAATGCCAGCACAGAGCTGTGCCTTCCAGGGCATGGGAGGTGCTGGGCTGGTCCTGAGTCCTGCTCCTAAACCTGGCTGACTGAAACCACTGCATCCTTGGGGCCCCTGGGGTGATGGCTGAGGTTGGGCAGTGCTGGGACACCATGCTGGGGACACAGGGACAATACCATCTATCTACCCACTTTTTTTGGGTGGTGAGGACCCAGTGACTGAGTCTGGTGCAGGTAATCCCTGTGAGGCAAAACCCACCTGCCCTGCCAAGGGGCTGCTGGAGAAAAAGATTTCTAGTGGGGCAATAAGGCCTGCTAGGAAAGGCAGGATTTCCTCCAGTGGGACTGAGTAGATTATGACAGAGAGCTAATCTGTATGGCTGTTTCATAAGTTTCCCCAGTGCCTGGACTCCGTGCTCAGCAACAGACACTCTATGTGCTGAGAATCTCTGATTGCCCAGAAACACCATGCAAGAATGTGTGGAGGTCTGGAGCAAGCTCTGCCAGTCTCTGTATTTTAGTGTTGTCTAACAAAATCCCTGCTCATTCCCACCCCATGTTAGTAGGAGGGACCAAATGTCCTGTCAAGCACCCCTGCTGGGTGGAAACCACCCTTCACCTGGCAGGTTACCCTCTTCCTGAATGTAAATTCCTACCTCTTTCTTGACCTTACCATAAACAGGCAAATGTTTGTGGTGACAAACCCAGCCCCAAAGCCACTGTGCAGACCACTGTCAATGTCATTTACTGCAGTCAAAAGCACAAGCAAAGGCAGAATGCAGGTACTGCTCCAGCCCAGGGATCACCTCAAGGGGCTTTGCTGCTGCTGGTCTCTGTGCTCAGACCAATTGCACTGTGCAGCAAAAACCACAAGCAAGCAATGTCCAAGGCTTTCCAGACTGTTATTACAAAGTTCCCCATCTGGACACTTGTTCTATTCAGCTTCAAGTTTTTATCCAAATTATTTAAATGCTCGCTGCCATAGTTTTTCTGTTCATAAATCCCTTACCTGCCTGTTTGCTATTCTTGGATTAAAATCACTGTGTACAATACAATTCCTGTTCCAGCAGCTTCTGCTGCTTGTACACATTTTAAACTCGATCTCTGAATGCATTCTGAGGAATATGGATATTCCCAATCAGCCAGGGCTGGAGTGATGTCACTGCTGTGCTGTAGCACTATGCTTGGAAGCTGGGGACAGTGTGGAAGTTTGTGCTCTGTGTGCAGTTACAGCTTCCTCAGGATTTTTCTGTTTTAAATGCAAATGCATAAATGACTTCAAGTTCGCCCTAAAATAAATAAAGATCATAAATATGAAGTCAAATAATACCCAAAACCTCAGTAAGTACATTAAAGCTGGCAGCCTGTTTTAATTTGTTACTCCCACACCTTTAGTTTGCCTGACACAGCAGCAGAGTGCTGCCAGTGAAATCCTGGGTGTGAGTTAGAGGGGAATGGACAGTGAGCTCCCCCCTGGAACACAGCCTGGAGTCTCCTGACAGTTTTTTCTTTGTGGTTCTGAGAGCAGCTTGCTGTCAGTGAGTGTTTCTTGTGTCCCTTCCCTACCCCATATGCTGTTTTCAGTCTCTGTTGCAGCATTCTAGAGTATTTTGCTTTCCAAATGAGGTCCACAGGGTACACTAATAAGTTGAAACATCACAATATGCATCACTTAGACATTACTGTAAGCCTCTAGCTCCAGCTCACAAGTGCTACCAACAGTGAATTTGTTCCTCAGATGAGCAAGTGTAATTTATAACTCAAAGCAGCACTTGAAACTGTTTGACTAATAAAATGTCCTTCACTCGACTCCTTGGTTAAAGCCTGGCTGGTGCCAGCCTCTTGTCAGATGTAATTGCTCTAGGAAATCCTTTTCCAGTGTGCTCTTAGCAGTAGAACCTGAATGTGCTCTAATACAGGCTTTACTCTCCACTCCCCAGTACTTCCCTAAGTTATCCCACTGTCCCCATCCCAAATTCCTTGGCCCATCCAGCAGCTTCCCCCCATAAGGATCAGGTTTACCTGAGCAGCAGAGGAGCAGCAGTGCCTAAAATGGAGATTTCAATGGGACGTGACAGGGAGATTTTCCCTCTCATCTACGAACTTCTGTAGCTGCCACCTTTGGAAAAACAGCCTATCTACCAGCAGAAGGCTTCCAAATATCTTGTCTCTCAATGTGTCCAAGTATTTCTTGCTGCTTTCACAGTTCCCAGGAAGTTTTAATTACTTTTGGTTTTTAAATAGAGGCAAAGCACCAGAATTCAGCAACTACACAGAAACAAGCTGTCAGAAGGAAGTGGGTGTGAAGACCCTCTGAATAAAGTCAACCCAAAAAAAGCTGAGTTTTCTCTCTCCAAACTTTATATCACGAAGCTCCTTGTCCTCCCCACATTTATAGAAACCCTTCTTGAGCTCCACTCTGCCTGCACATCCTTGGCTCCTCTGGGGCATGCTGGCCATTTCCTCCAGGGCAGGATGCTCCGGGCGGGGTGGGTGCCTTCTCTGTCACTTGGCAAAGCTCGTCCCTCTCCCCTGCTCCTTGGGAGAAAGCAGCAGGAGTCAGGCAGAAAGGAGAGCTCGGGGCTGGGGCAGTGCCAGTGCCGTGGCCAGCACACGGACAGGCTGCCCCTCTGCTCCCCGGAGCGTCAGGGCTGTGCAGCCGCAGCCGTGCGGCTCCTTCTCCAGGGCTCGCTCATCCCTGCGTGCCCCTGCCTGTGCTGCTGTGAGATCAGGGGCTTCCCAGCCTTTCCCTCAGTCACCTCCATCGGACCACTTTGTCCTTGGGTGGAATTTGCTTTTCTGAGTCAGGAACGTGCTGGAGAGCCGCTCCCGTTCATCCCCGGCTGCTCACTGATTTCCCATTCTGCACTCTTCTTGTTTGCTTCTGTGGCAAAAAGAAAAGCGGCTTTTGCTGGTGAGGTCCACAGCTAGTTGTGCTAGGATCTTTTTTCCCCTGTTTAAAATGTAAGGTCTCTCAAATTAAGAAGCTACAGCCTGTCTAGGTCTTATACCAGTCAGTCTCTGATTCATCAGAGAATCTCCTTGGTAACTAGCAGTTCCTCTCTGATGATTTGCTACTAAAAAGCTCTCCCAATTTAAAGATAAAACACAGGGAAAGCAGAAAGAGGAGCTACACTATACAGATACCTTATACAGAAACATATGCCTTGTGTGCACACAGCTATACTGGATATTTTCTGATGTGTGTGGGAAGCAGCCTCTCTGTGAGACAGCATGGCATTACCCTATGGTGGCAAACGTGCCCCAATTGCCTCATCTGTGCTAGAAATCCCTTTTGCTGCTCCAGGGTCAGTAACCCCATCTGCAGGGTAAATCATCCCCAGGAGAGGATGAGGCTGGCATTTAACAAGGGGCTCAGCAGCTCATGCTTTAATAAGGCAGATTCTGGCCCTGCGTGGGACTGATTGCCAAGTACAAAGATTCAGAGACAGGGTGACTTTCTGCAGGAGCTGTGCCTGCTGTGTTTGATGCTGCCTGGCTGCCTTCTGGCTCTGGAAACGAGCCCCTGCTGCCTGACCCCCTCCTCACACACAGCCTGTGCTCTGGTGCAGGGAAGGTGCTCACTGAAGATTTTTTTCCTTAGGAATAGTATTGCTGGAAAAGTTGATCCAAGGTGAGGCTAAGAACGCTCTGTGTTTGAAATAGTGAGGAACTGTGCTCAGAAAGTCAGTGTAAGTGAAGGATGCCAGAGGCCAGGGAGCTCTGTGGTGAGAGTTGCCTGGGGTTCCTCAGGGATGAGGGAATATTTTGGACTGGAGCAGACTGTGTCTGCTCGTGTTGTGCATGTCTGGTGCACCTACAGCCAGGAAGCCCCAGCTCCCTGTGCATGCTGTGCCTGCCCCAGCAGGACTGTCCTGCTCTGTCTGGGGCTCTCTGTGATGCTGAGACCCCTGGCTTAGTGAGGGGGACACCAAATCTAAATGTGTGGAACTGAGTGCTTCCAATTCTTTTTACCAGATGAACCAGGAATTAATATCAGTCCTAGATTTCTCTTGCAAAGCCCTTCCAGCAGCCCTTGGCAGAAGTGAACAGAGGGAGGATGAAGAGCAAGGCAGGTTCATAAGGGAGACACTGGGCAACCCACATCCTTCTATGTATTTTCTCACTTCCCTTATGTTCCATGGCACTAGTTCCTCTGAACCATTACAATAAACAGCAACAAAGCACCAGACCCATGGGATGATTTTCTCTTCCTGCAGAGGGTTTGGAGCTCAGTGTGAAATCTTGTCCAGCTCTGGGAAGCAGCAGCAGCTGGAGTGCAGCTCTGGCAGCATGCTCCATGGATGTCAGCAATTTGGGACAAAATCTCTGCCCCCATGAGGTGTGTGGCACCTCTAATATCTGAGCAGGAGAGTTCCACCATCATATGCTCTGCTTAGGGAAGCCTGATCCAACCCTGCTTAGAGTCAGACCTGTGGTTTCAGGGTCTTTAATTTTAGAAGAAAAAAGCTTGAGTGTAAATGTGCTGCCCATACCAGCAAAGCCAAAAGTGCTCACGCATACATTTATGAAGGAATAAACTGGTTCTGATAAATGAGGGCTGATATATTCACACCCATTTTTGATGCAATTGAACATGTCAGGAACACGACCTCATTCTGGTTAAGGGATGAGTTTTTGATAATCAAAGTTCTGATAAACAAGGCCTGACTTCCACCTCAGTTAGGAAGAAAAGGGGAGATGGATGCTCATCCTTCCCCTTGCTGCTCTGGAGGGGCCAGATCTCAATTTTCATGTTATACATTTTAATTGCAGTGCTGTGACTTGGACCATGTCAAGGGGAGAAAGTGGAAAAGCATCAAAACCTTCTTGTTCCTCACCCCCCACGTGGTGCCTGCATCCTTCCACTGGTTCCCCTGCAGATTCCTGCAGAGAATCTCCTCAGCTGGGCTATTGCCCACCCTGCCTGGGTTTGGTTACAAATTCATATTTATAGAAATAAAATCAGAGCTTAGGCACAGTGTTTTGCTCTTCCTATCTCCTTTGCAATGTGTCTATTTTGGGAAGTGGAGCAAAGGTGTTTGCAGCTATTTATAGCAGGGGAAGGTGCACAATGCTTTCAGCCTGGGTGGGCACTGGGCTGCTGGCTCAGGGTGATGTGAGGTCCCTGCCATCAGACATGATGGTGGTTTTTTTCTGCTTTTCTGTGTCTCTTCCCTTTTATTTCAATTGTTGGTCTAATGCTGAATAAGATATGAACTTAAAGGACTGTTAATGGCAGTTAAAAAAAAAAAAAAAAAAGAAAATGTGCAAAGCCTTGGCAAGTGTTTTTTATGAATTGAATCTCTTGAGATGAAAGCCTCATTACGGTGAAACAATGAACCTGCTACACTTTTAGTAGTACAAATGGGTTTCATTTGTATTAGGAAGATACAAGCTTATTATTTTTAGTTTGCTCCTGTAGTACCAGGAATGTTTAATGTCATAATCAATGTAATTGAGGAACTGAAAGTACAGAAAATCACAGCACTCTCAGAAGAGATAATGGCTGCAACTGCAGCCTGGCCAAAAGGTCTGGGCCATGGTACAGGAGTGGCTAAAACAGACCCATCCCATGTGTGGATGATGCCTTGCTGTCCTGGGTCTGTGGGAGGACAGTGCAGCCCCTGTCTGGATGGACACAGGGAGAAGGAGTTTTTGTTTTTGTCCCCAAACCCAAAGACTTGGCAGAGGAAGTTTCCCCTCCTGGGATCTGTGGGGTAAGGACATTTGGGAGCAAGCCCGACTGCAGAATTTGGCACCTGTGTTTGAGCAGCCCTTTACTGAGTATTTGCAAAGCTGGATAGAATCACAATTTGGCCAGTTTGGCTTGTTTCTATTTCTTTATTTTTTTCTCCCCAGGAATAGCATAAGGCACACATTTGACTCCTAAAACCTACTGTCAAATTCCCTGCTCCTCTTCCTAAGCACAGCATTGCTAAAGATTTTCAATTAAATGCTTCAGAGCCCTTAACACAGTGAAAACACAGCATTTCCTCTCCAGGCCACTGCTCGTAAACTGTGATGCTATTTTGTGAAACTTTCACTCCAGAAACTCAGCAGCAGGCACCCAGCACACAACTCCAGCCCAAATTCTGAGGAAAGCACAAGCAGCAATCTCATGGGAGGACCCACCAGCAATAGGCTGGTCACCTGTAGCCCAGCACCAGGGAGATCCTACTCCAGCTTTGGGGAGTCCCTATGTACCAAATCCAGCCTTCCCTGCACCTTCAGGCAATTTCCCTCCTCATTTCATTCCCTCCCTGGCACAGCTGGGTTTTTTTGTGATTTACTGTGTGTTAGTCTGCAGAAGAGGTGGAGGGGAGGAAGGCAGCTCCTTGTGTCTGCCCTGGGGCAGCTGGGTTCCATTGCTGCACATCAGCCTGGGTGTGATGGGCAAGGAGAAATGCACAGAACCCAGGGCAGGTTAAACATGTTGTAGATGCAGCCTCTGCAGCTGCTAAATTCAGAGCAAGTCTGAAAGAAACAACAGCTTGCAAAGGGGCAGCCAGGTTTGTTTTCAGCCTTCTCCATTTTAATTTGTTTCACTTTGAGGAGGGAAATTTTCTATGTTAGAAAAGTTGCCTTGTTCTAGTGGTCTCTAATAAATCACTGCTGTAGACACCTAAAAGCATTTGGTGCTCTCTGGAAATGCTGCTGGAGCCCTTTTCCCATCCCAGGACAAGGTCCCAGCTGGCAGCATTGGAGCTGGTGCCCAGCCTTGCCCCACAGTGCAGGTCTCCCTCCCTCTGCTGCTCTTGAACAGATAACCAGAGAAACAAGGTTTGTCCACTAAATGAACTCACTTGAGCCCTTGCCATGAGTTAGATTTGAGCCTATTGCCTTCAGAGTGTGTTTTGAGGGAAATGACTGAAGGCAGAGCTGAAAGTGCAGCCTGGTGATGCACGGGCTGTTCATGCTCATAATGCAATTGTTTACATTACAAAGCAATTATCAGAGTTTAAAATTCCAATAGCATTTAGAAAGGCATATATGCCTGGGGGTTTTCCATTTGCAGAGATGTTTCTTTTATTGTACCTACTTGCCTAGTAACTTCACCGTTTTAAACACATCAAAGTGTTTTAGAAATCTATTTGTGATCTTTGTTGAAAAATAAAGGCAATCCTGCCAGGTCCACACAGAATACATGCTCAGTTGCAGCAGCTCCTAAGGCCCAGTTCAGGTTTTGTGAGGTTTAATGAGGTAAAACCCCCTGTACAGATTTTCCTGCTCCCTTTGGTAAATTTTGGCAGCACATCCTTCAGCTGGGGCAGCACACTTCAGTGCTCTCTCTATCACTGCAGTGCCATCAGCTCTTCCCTATCTGTCCAGCTCCTCCAGGAGCAGCAGTCACTCTTGCAGTAAATCTTTGCCTGGAATAGCACATTATTCTTGTGGCCTGCTCCTGGTGCTCTGCAGACAGGCTGAGGGGGTGGGAAGGGCAAAGCTCCTCCATCAGCTGCTGGAGGTGAAGTTTGTGGCTGATAACTTGAGGTGGTGCCATGCTGGCTAGCAGGGCTCTGTGCAGCCCAGGAGGGCCAGAACTGAGCTGGGACCTGCTGGAGGAGGTAATTCAGACAACCCTCATCACTTAGCAAGAGACTCTCTGCAGAGAGGAAGATGTTCTAGAAAAGTTCCAAACCTCCCAGCAGTGCTACAGTTCCCTCCAACAGCACCAACTAATTGTTTATCACAGTTTATCATGTGAAAAATGCATGTGAAATTGTGTAATTTCCACAGTAACCACAATAATCACCTGTCCAGGTAGGGACTGGAATGTCAGGATGTTGCACATTTGGGAGTAGCACATGTACCTGTGTCCTTGTGAAAAGCACATTCTCTTCTGGCAGCCAGCCTTTTGGTTTTGGGTTCCCACTGCCTGGTTTATAAGCATTTGCAAATTACTCATCAATACCCTTGCACGAGACACATGCTTCTGTAATGCCTTTAAGGTTCTGTGGAATTCTGTTTGCAATCCCTTTCATGAAAAAAATAACACAAACCACTTGCTGCTAAATCTGGCTGTCAGCAAGCAAATGCCAGCAACCAAAATGACTATTATTATTACTGTTATTTGCACCATTCCAAAATCCATTAATTTGCTTGTTGCAGTGTTAGGTAATGAACACTTCTGCAGCAAGGTCACACCTCCATTTTGCATCAAATAACTATCTTTACTCATGTTTGATATATGAAGCATATTTCTTGCTTAGGGCATAATGTTTTATTAACATTATTTCCCTTTGTTCTTTCTTACAGATTGTCTATTATGACTCTAAAGACTGCCTGCATGACATATCTTTTTAAATTCAATGCATAATTACATAAAACAGAAATTAATTTGATGCTACATTAATAAATATCTCATAATTTTTTTTTAACAGGGGGACACACTGCTGTTATTTACCAGAAAACATGGATTTAGTTAAGCTTCATGGAATTTTGCAGTCACTGACACACTTATTGGATATGGGCAGAACAATGATGGAAATAATGCGAAGGCAAACTGTTCAAGACAAAAAAAGACTGATGGAAATAGTAAAAATAGTAGAGAGATGAAAGCAAGAAGTACAGAAATAAGTATGTGACATGGGAAGTTGCAGGAAAGGTTCACTGCAGCTGCAGCTGTGCCTGGCTGAATGTCAGCCTGGGTTAATTTGCAAGGTGACAGATGTCTTGGGAATGGGCAAGTGCTGAAGAGCAGAGCTGGTGTCCCTGGGCCAGGTCTGCTCCTGGAGCTCAGCTACCCAGTGTCCTTGGAGCATCAGTCACTCACTGCAGCTGTGGCTTTGGCACTTGTCTTTAAGGGTGATTGTGCAATCCTACACCTGCTCAAGAAACATCACCCCCTCTCCTGGCAGCACCAAACAAAGTTTTGAGCGACTGACCCTGTCCTGGTTCATCTGCTTCACCCACTTCAGCTGGTCTTGGCTCACCTGTGACTCTTTGAGCCCAGTTTTCCCTGGCTGGGGGTGCCACCCATTGCTGTCGGCCACCGTGTCCAGATGTCTCTGGTTACCCCAGCAGGGCTGCTCCTAAACACCTCCCTGCTGACCTTGAGCTGTGATTTCACTGTCCCCTTGCCGTGGCTGGAGGAGTCTTGAGGGATGTTCACAACATTATGGGATGCACCGTGCAAGGACAGAGTAGCAAAGATGTCCTCACACCCTAAACTTTGAATTTGCAGGAGGTAAGAGCTTGCTGTTACTGTTCTGTAGATAGAAAACCTGCTGGTTGGCAGATATTAAGTGTTTGGCTCAAGGTCACAGTGAGTATCTTTGAAGTCACTTGATAAACACTTTGTTCTCAGCAAAGGATGTGCCTTGGGCTGTGATCTTATCCTGCAACAAAAGCTGAGATACGTTCCTCCTCGTTTATTCTAGCCTGGTAGTGTAAGCTGCTCACAGTTAATAATAAGTGGAAGACCATTAATTGTGCCTTCTGATATATGTTTTTAATTTCTTTATTCATAATGAGCTCATTGCTGCAGCAGCAGGAGTGAAATATGTGATGCTTCTGGAATTTCTTTGCAATTCAGCATTAATTAATGTCCACTTCTCGCACGTTATTAATAACATGCCCAATGTTTCAGAGGCTGCTGTGGAAAATTCTTCTCTAGCTGGCAAGAGCTGAGATTTGCATTTTAGCCTTTTGTTTAAAAATGCCTCTGAAGGGCTTTGAAGTATTAGAGGGAAGTTGGATGTAGCACCCATGTCCAACCCAGCACCATGTAATTGGAATTCTGGTCTATCTGCTCCCCTTGTCTCTGTGCTTACCAGCTGGTGCAGGGAAGGAAACCTCATTTCCACAGAGGCCATGATGAACTTTTTGTCAGGAGAGCAGGTCTGTCAGCCCTTATTCCTGCTGTTCCAGCAGAGCTCTGGTTAAATGCACTGTGGCACTTGCTCCCTCTGGCATCATTTGTGTCCCCTTGTGTGGGATGGGCTGTGGGGTGATTTTCCTCACCTGTCTGTTGCAATCACAACATGCTGCAAGTTTTGCTGGTCTTTGTCCCTCTGGAGGATTAGACATGCCATTTAGCAAGACTGGCCACTCAGGGATAAAAATATGCCACTAAAATTAAGTCTCTATTTGCCTATTCTATGAGATTTGTGTCAATACCATCGCTAGGTAAAACCCCTTTCTTCACAGGTTAAAGAGGATGGATTTACTGGCCTGAAATGTTGATTTTTCAGCATACCTTGCTGCTGTTTCATGCATGTTCATCTCTCAGACCTGTCCAGGGAAAGGAGGGGCTGGGTGTTGACAAGGACAAGGTAGATTTTAGGCCCTCAGCACTACAGTGAATGGAATGTCTTTGCTGTGAGGATTAAAGGGGTAGCTTGCTGTCAGAAGTCAAAGGCTGTTGCATTTCCTATTCCTGACCCTTCAAATAATGGGGTGACCTTTTCAGTATATGGAGAGCTAAGAAATTCATAAATGCACACAGATTTAAACAAGAGATGCTGTTTCCTTTTCTGAGAGCCCTGTCAGGCTGTGTGGGAGTGGAATGATGTTGCATGGCAAACTTGGGAGTTTCTGTGTGACCTTGCTGCTAAAAGCTTCATCTTGTGGTACCAGGGGATAACACTGAAATTGTGCATGGATTTAAATTTTTGCTGTTTTTAGACTGCTGAATGAGCAGCTGTGGAAAGTGCTGCTTTACCCTGCATGTTTGGGGTGGCATTCCCAAAAGCTTTGGTGGGAAAGCTCAGAGGGAGGGATGTGGGATCCTGCTGCATCCTGCTTCACTGAGTTGCCATTAGGAAGGTTTCTTGCTTTTGGTTTTGTGCCTAATTTGGAATATGTGTAGATTTTGGTCAAGAAAATCACTAATTCCTGCACCCTGAGGGCAATGGCCTCAGTGTCCCCATGTTGCATCTGACTTTAGCATTAAGTGGGGGGCTAAATACAAATTCAGGTGGTAGCACAGGCTCTTCAGTAATTCATCATTTCACTTACTACTGTGCTTTGCAGAAAAATAACTAAATCTTTCTCTGCTACACCCACTGACAAATACAGCTCTGAATTAGTATGATGCTCTTTCCAACACTCCCATTCACATCTGTCTGTGCTGAATTCACACACAGAAGTTCTTACTAAGAAATGAATTGCTAAAATTCCTAATGAATGCAGTTATCAGAGAGGCCTTTCTAATAAAGATAATATACATCAGCAGAGCTGGCAGGTTTTTGTTGGGGCAGTCCTTCATTGAGTCCAGAGTAGATGCTGTGTGATAAATCTTGTTAGTGCTGTCACTCCTAATGGTGTGAATAGCCATTGAGCTTGCAGAACAGCAGAGCCTTTCAGTGCCTTGTGCTTTTTGGCATCATGCTCAAGTGTTCCCCAGCCTTTCCTGTCTTTTGCCAGTCTCTGTGATTAATCCACCAACTCTTTTGTAGTGCATGTGCTCCTCCTGCAATGCATGTTTTAACCTCTGATGTTTGGAGCTTTGTGATGTGTGTTGCCTGCTCTCACTGCAGGGCTGAGCCCCACTGCAGACACCTGACCAGAGATCCAGGTGGCACTTTGTTCTTAGAACACCTGTGTGGTTTTCAAAACCTTTTTAGCTGGATTCCTCTATGTCTTTCACGGACAGCTGTAGCTCTATACTGAACTGGAGACCAGGAGATAAACCAAATTCTTTAGGGTTTCTGTGCAGAGTACAACTGGTTGATTCCTTATAGAGGATGCTGCTGCTTGTTGAGCCACCCCCAGCCAGTTGGGTATTTCTTGAGCATCACATCTGTCTCATGGAGACACTCACACCCTGAGGCTGAGAGTGTTTGCTTGCCCTCATGATGACCATGACCTTGTTTCCCTGGCTGGGTAGAAGCTGTTGATGTGTAAAGAAGGGGGCACACCCTAAATCAGGGACAAGCAGGAATCTGGAAACAGCCTGTACCTGGGACTAGTGCTCACTCTCCTTCTTTGCCACATGCTGTGCAGGACCACTGGGTCTTAGTCCCAGTGTGCCAGCTGCACTCTGGCAAGTGGTGGAAAGGTTTTTATATTTCTTCTTCCAAAGTATCTATTGCTGATCTTATGTGTCAACAAACTTAAAGTGTTTGCAGCAGAGACAGTATCTTACTGAGTTGTTTCGCATCAGTGGAGATCTCAGCAAGAACAAAAAAAAAAGAATAAATGCTAGAGTTTGTGAGACCTGCACCAGCTTTGTCTAATGTGAATCTTGCAAGAATTGGATAATGTGAACTGGCTGTTATGGCTAGCAGAGAAAATAAAGTTGCAGCAGTTTATACCAGCTGAGCACCTGGTCATTATATCTCATGTTGTAAAAGGTTGAGTGGAAGCACAGGTTAAAATGGTTATTCATCTTTGATCCCTTAGCAGTGTGAGAGACTGTAGTAATCTCTGAGATTAGGGTAATAGAGAGCTCAAATTTTATATACAGCCTGCTAAACTGTGTTTAGAAAGTGTTTCAGCCAGAGGGAAGTGCTGCAGAGGGAAGTGCAGTGTGGAGTGGATCTCCCCTCCTCCCTTCCTCTGCTGGCCTTTAACCATCTGAAAGTCTGACCTGGCAGTGCTGTGGGTGCTCTGAGCTGAGGGCTGGCACTGCTGGCCCCAGCACCTGGTTTCCAGGTACCACATAGTTATGGAATTACCCATCCTTTGGACATGGAGCCAGGCTGCATCTGAGAGACACTGTAAAAGCAAGTTAGAGGAATATACTGCCATGCAGGACTGGAGTCAGTGGCTTTTGTTGCTCATGTTTCCAGGTGGCTTTAATTACACTCCTATGCAGGAGAGAGTGTAAAACATTGTGGCACAAATAAACAAAACCATCCAGCTAACAGGAGGCACAGTTGCAGGTTCTTAGTTTCCAATCCAACATAAGCTCCAGCCATTGTTTCTAGGTTCACTGTGTATAAATAAAAGTCTTTTAAAAAGCAATTAATGAGAATGCAAATGCCAAAGCAGAAAGTTACTGAGACCAAGAACCAGCTAAATTTTGGCTACCTTGGGCCAAGCCTGGGATTGCTCACCAGGCTTCAGTGGACTTATAGTGGGTTTGCCCTGGGAGAAAAACAGTTTGTCTGACCCTCAAGAGAAAACATAATTCAGACTGCAAGGCAGAACAGAGTGAATTTTGTAGCTTGCTTGCTGAAATCTTGTTCTTTGAAAGTCTGCTCTGGTCTTGTGTAGGAGATGGCAAAAGAATGGATTTGGTAAAGGTTGGGGTACTCCAGTGATGAATGGAAAATTTTCTCCCCTCTCAGCTTGCAGTAGTAATTCTATGTATCTGTTCACAGGTTTCTCAGAAAATTATTTATCCTTCCAGCAATATTTGATACCCTGTGTATTCTGCAGACTGCAGAAAATGTTTACTCTGTGTTTGTTTGCCCTTCTCCCAACAATGCACACACACAAAGGACAGTTTTGAAGTGTTTGTGCCTTTTGATTGACAATAAAAACCTTTTGCTATGAATTCTGGCAAAAAGTTCATGGTCCTCAGAATGCTTTACAGTTAATTCTCATTTCATTTGCATGACTAAACAGTGGTTCTGCATCACCTCATTACAAAAGATTTGCAGAGCTTCAGAAATGTTCCATTGCTTGAGAAAAATCCAGCAGTAAATCCTGCTTCCATGTATGCTTAAATTGCTTTAAGCTAAAAGCTGCAATTGGAACAATTCTATTTCATAGAATCATAGAATGTTTTGGGTTGGAAGGGACCTTAAAGATCATCTTGCTCCAACCCCTGCCATATGCAGGGACACTTTCCACTAGCCCATGGTGCTCCAATCCCTGTCCAACTTGGACAATTCCAGGGATGGAGCATCTACAGCTTCCCAGGAAAACCTGTGCCAGGGCCTCACCTTCCTCAGGGTCAAGAATTTCTTCTCAATATCCATTCTTCAGGCTTCAAGCCCCAGAAGAATCTGGGTGTGAATGGTGGAAACAATGGAGGATGTCTTTGATTGTAAGAAACAATCCAAGTTACTGTCAGCACGATGTGAAACACTGGGGATTCACTGCTGGAACTTCCTGCCACATCAAATGTATTGCCATGAATTATTTAGCAAGCCTAATTGAATGTAATTTTGCTATTGGAGATAAGTAGCCACTAAGCTTAAAAATCAATTTGCATATGTCACAGAACAGTAGAACTGGCTTGGGATCATCCATAATGCAGCCTCTTCATGCTGCAGTTTTATGCTGTTCTTTTGGTGTTAGTTTGGCTCACAGCTTTTTGGGATTTTACATGCATCTCTCTGAATTTCCAGAGTGACACATCTCAAACATTTCCTTGTCCTTTCTGGAGTGTTTATAATGTTTTGGGGCAGTATGGCAGAGGCTCTGAGTGGTGCAGAAGGGCTGGGGCTTGCCCAGAGGAGCTGCCAGGGCTCACAGTGGATTTGCCATGGAACTTCTGAGCAAGTGGAAGCAAGGCAGGAGGTAACACAGCTGGGAAGTGTCTCTGCAGTGGAGCTAGGAAACACTGGGAAGGGGTTGTGTGGGCTAAGAAACCTAGATTTGGTCTATCGAGGTCAACATCATCTACTGGGGATTGGGTAGGATCAAGTAATTAATGAAAAGGATAATTCATACCAGTTTTCTAATCCCTGCAGAATGTGTAGGTGACACACTTCTGCTGCTGACCCTTCTTGATATGTTTTCATTGTAAAGACTTGCAGAGAGGGGAAGAAAGGGCAACAGGCTGCAGAAGTTGGCACTAACTCTTTCCAAGTGGATTTTTTTTGCTTCAGTGTTGCTCAGACTTTTCACAGCAACGTCCTGAGTCTGTTTTTGGTTGCAGAATTTTTTGGTTCAGAACTTCCAAAGCTGTTTCTCTCTCTGCTTTAAAGCTCACAAGATGCTGTTTCAAGAATTTAAATTAAACTCTTAGACTCTGTTTTGAAATAATTTTCCAGTTTTAGAATGTCCCTTAGTTTAAAACCCCCTGTATTTTAAAATATTTAAAGCAGACTTGAAATGAAATGTGGATTTTATTAATTACATGGAAAACATCATTTTTGGATCAACTGCAACTAAATTTTTCCTCTCTGACCTACTTTGTCCACCAGACTGGAAACTGTCCCTTTCTCCAAGGGGTATTGGATACTCAGCAAATGGAAGTGCTGATCTCCAGAAATGGGTGCTGCTGCTGCCAGTGCCCACCCTGGAGCTGGAGATGGGAGGGAGCACAGCTGGGCTGGCTGCAGGAGGAGTTTGCTGCAGGGAGTCCCTGCTGGGATGTTCCAGTGCTCAGGAGTGTTGCCTCTCCTGGCAGAGCAGCTCTGATGCCAAGGAAGCAGAGCTGCTGGCAGTTTCAGTATGCCTGTCCAAGGTGGCTTCCTTTGCAAAGTTCTCACTTTTAGTGCTGAAACATGATCCTTCAAATTCAAAGTTCAGCTGGAGGAACATTGGGTGCACATTGCAGGGCTCCTCTCACCACTGTCCTGCTGCCCTGGTGCCAGGTGTCCTCCAGGGAGGACAGGATGGAGAGGGAGCAGGGAGGGCTGCTCTGTTTTTCTGGAGCAGGTGCCCCAGCAGCCAGAGTCTGGCAGTAAGTAAAAAGAATAAGAATTTGGAGAAGGTGGGAGAGGAAAATGTAATAGCTCCAATCCCTGTTTTCATAGATCCATGCTGATTAGGATTGTCCTGAAGAGCTAATGTGGGGTTGAAGCTCCAGGAAATCAATCCACAGGCATTTGTGCATTGATCTGTTTGGAAACATTAACCTGAGGAATTTCTCCATCTACACTTGTTTTCATTTGGGTACATGCTCACAGGGATTGATTTTCTTAAGATCTGAGCATTGAATCAGATGTTTTTCTGGATGCACTGGTTCAGCCTCAGCTTTTGTAAGGAGGCAACAACTGGGATTTCACATAATTTGGCTTTGTTTTTGAGATTCACCAACAGCAAGCAGTGGGTTTGTGGCTGCATTTTCCTCAGCAGCCCTTGGAAGGACAGAGGGCTCTTCTATCTGAACCGTGTTTTTACTCAAATGCTGTGGGAACTGGGGCCCAAATCCAGCTGTGTGACAGGCATGTGGCATGAGAGAAGGGTGGATTCCTACCCCGACAAAACACAGGGACCTCTTGACAGGGAAAGGAGGCACTAAAGTGTCATCTTTTCTTAGGAAAAGTAGTGTGGCTAGTACCTAAGATGTGCATGTAAATGTGTGTGTGTTCATGTATTTTCTTATCAAACTGCTTTGTTGTTCTCTGGCCCTAGAAGAATGAGAGTGAAGCCTTAGATAAAGTGACAGCCAGGTGGCCCAGTGCTCTGCAATTCTGGTGAAAAGATTTTTGTGGAGAGAAGGAGACCCCAAACTGCACCAGAGGAAAACAGGAGAGGCTCCCCATTACATCTGCTGGGTGATGGTGCTGCCCATCCTCCAGCCCATCTCAGATGGGTGCCAGCACACCTGCCCTTGCTGGGACTGTTCCAGTGCCTTGAATGAAAGCAGTGGTTATCTGTACCCAAATTGCCAAAACAGGCAATACTATGGGTTTGTTTCCTCTGTCTTCACCCTCCCCATGGATCTGTGCACTGTTTGCCACTTAGCCCAGCATGGGCTGCCCTGAGTCACAGGGAGACTGCTCCAAAGCCAGCTGCCAGTGGAGCCCCTGCAAAGCTACAGAAATAAAAGTGGCTTTGTCCCCTGCAGGCTTAGAACCTCTTTACCTTGAACCTGTGTAGAGCTTGACTTGCAGGGGTCAAGTCAGAGTGAGATAAAGTACAATTCATTACAGTGTTATTCTGTATGCAGGGACTGAGCTCAGGCACTCTGTGTTACCAAAAGCTGATAACAAATAGATATGAAACACCTTTGAAATGTTAACTTATCCTAAAAAGCCTATTTCTTCAACACTTCTAAAAAGTATAAAGCTTCATCCTAGACAATCTGCTCCCTTCTCCCTATTTTAATAAGCAAGAAGCATAGCATCTGTCTGGAAAGAAAGCAACAAATACTTTTGCATTCACACAGCTCAGGAAAGAGATGTTGCAAAAACTTGAAGAAATCCCAGTTTCAAAGTAGAGAGATGAACAGACAGAAGAAAAGGCTGGGAACAGAGAGGTGTCAGGCAGGATTGTCTTCCTCCCAGCTGTACTGTTCCATCTTTTCTCTATGGGCTGGAAGGGGCTGCTTAGGCTGTGTCCTTCCAGGGGATATTTTATTTTTGACCTGCATGCAAAAGCAGCCAGAAGCCCAGGTTTCTGCCATAGCAGGCTATGCTCAGTGCAATATGCACTTTCTCTCCCCAGCTGCATTTTCCCTGGGCTCCCTCTGAAGTCAGGTTTGCTGCTGAACTCCTTGTGTGGGTACACTGTGACCCATTTCAGTTCAAACGAACTAGGTTAGCTAAAGCAGTGGAAAATGTAGGTTTTTGCTATTTTGCCTCTCTTTGAGTGAGATCCATTGGATGTGGAAGACCAGTCCCCTGGCTGATGTAAGTCAATGTACCTCCTTTGACTTTGATGGAGGCTCATCCCTTTGTTCCAGCTGCTGATCTCCCTGGCATCTGGTACAATCTATCCTGTCTGGTGTTTATTTTAATAGCCTGATAAAACTATTATTCTCAAGGGGAGATAGAGGCTGCTGGCTGTGTGTTTAGACAAATCTGCACCCATACAGATTCCATAAGTGTTTGCTTCAAAGATGTAAACACCACATTACCCAATTAAAGGAGTGTCCTTAATAATTTATCAGGCAATTAAAACGTTCATTGCCCTTTATCCCAGAGAGTTCCACCAGTGATATATAATCTGAACCTAAGTTAAAATGCCATAATAAATGAACAGTGATGCAATACATCAAACATAATGGGAACATTAAGGCAATGAAGGGTGGTTTGTCAAGAATGGAAGGTATAACACAGTTAGTGCAGCTAACTTAATTTCTGGAAATACCACTGCTCCTGAGGAGTGGGGCATGGCAGAGGGATGTCTAGCAAAAAAAATTTCTGTAATATGTTCCAGGGAAAACTTACCCATTACAAAGTTAGAGACAGAAGAGCTCCCTGTCCCCAGTTATTATTAATAATCCTCTTGAGAATGTCATGAGAAAGGGAAATGAGCAACTGAAAGAGAGGGATTATAGCAGGAGTGGTGTTTCAGCTTAGCTGTGGCTGCTTGTCATAGTACAGTACTGCTTCATACTTGTGTAATGGAAATGCAGAAGTAAAGGGAGGATTAAAAAAGGCAAATGCTTTTGTTACTAATTCTGATCTGGATGTTTTAAAAAAATGACCTCAGAGGTTGGGAGTCCAATTCACACTGAGCAAGAATCAGATTTGGACAGTTTGTTTCTGCTTTGAAAATCTCAGTCAATATTGTAAAAATTCCAGAGCCTTAGTGGTGCCCAATCCCCTGCCTGTGCTGTTCCCTCTGCTCCTGGGGGTATTTTGGGGTGTGAAGGTGCACCCACAGATCTGTGGGTCCTGCAGACACACAGCTGGGACGTGTTGCCCTGTGGGTGAAGGAGGGATGATAGTTTTACCTTTCCTAGACTAATAGTGTCTTAAGGTGGGAGGATGAATAAGGGCCACTGTTATTGTTTTTGAGGAACTCCTCTTGAGCCTTTCAATTCTGGATATGAAAAAGGATGGGATGGAAGTGAATGGCAACATAAAAATTATGGTCCTGCAGTTCCCCTTTCCAAGCTCTGAGGCTCAAACATGTCAAGTGATTTTCTTCAGGGGGGAAAACCCAAATGTGACTTACTCTGTGGGCAGAGTTTTGAGGCTTCACAAATACCCACAGCTGCTTTGACTGTGGGCATGAAAGTGGCACACTTTGAAAAGAGGCTCCCAAAATAGAGCTGCACCTCTGATCTTTCCTTGGGCACACACATTCTCTGCCAGCTCAGGGAAGAGCTGTCCTGTTCCAGACACTATCCCACGCTTGTTGGTTTATTTGCAGCCTGTACAGACCTGCAGGATGCCAGTGGAAACTGTGGTTGTCACTACTGGATTATTAACACAGCATCTTGCATCAAGGGGAGCAATGCAACCAAAGATTGCATGGAGCCCACTGCACACAGCAAGGGCAGGAAGGACATGGGATGGGCTTTATTCCTGCTTCAGTTACTGACTTGCTGCCTAATCCTGGACACTGTGTGCTGTTATTATCTTCCCTTTGCCTGCTTGGTCCCTTGTGGATGCTTTGGAGAGGGAGCAGCTGCTTGCTGCAGAATTGAGGGTGCTTAGCACTGTCACTGTACAGGAACTTGGAACAATAGCAGGGAGAGTGAGCTTTATATTGAGTCATTTGGAGTGGATTATATGGACTAGAACAGGGTAATGGAATGCAGGGCTCCTCCTTTCCCCACCACTTGCAGTATACATTAACTCCATTTATTTATACTGCCACTCTTTCTCTTTCATGTGATGCAGAGGAGAGCCAAACTCTGTTTGACTGTTACAAACTCCCCAAAAATTTTTGGGGCTGGAATCTGCTCTTTACTCTGCATAGGAAACTTTTGCATAGCTTTGGAAAAAGCTGCTTCCAGCTGCACATGCAGCTCTGCCACCCCAGCCTGCAGAGCAGCATCCATGCAGGTGCACTGCATCCTGGAGTAATAGCTGGGGAGCTGGACACTTGTCAATCCCCTGCCCTAGCTTAAAGAACAACCACATCTGTCAGGATAAAATATTTTGGCTTGTCACATCACTTTAGACTAAATTTTTTTTTGCTGCATAAAACTTAAGAACAAAAAATACAATTAAACAGAAGCACAAGCCACAAAAACATCAGCAAAATGTGCTTTTAGAGTGGTACTTTACTCAAATAGCTTTTTATTAGTTTAACTCTGCCAGCTTTTAGTTCTCTGTGACAAGTTAAAGCAGGCATCTCCCTCTCTTAGCCTCAGAAAGGCACACAGAAAAATTTATGTCTCCACTTCTGTCATCAGGCTCCTTCATGCCCTTGTACTTTCACTCTTGCCTTTTGTGCTTGGTTTCCTTCTTTTTGCAAATGAGCATTTGGATGCTGTTCAGCCCCATGGGGGACTCCAGCTGTTCTTTCCTCCTCGTTGTTCTGGCCACTTGGCTGACACTTCTAGCACCTAAACCTTCCCATTCCTGGATTCATTTTGCTTTTCCTTGCACACTTCTGAAGGGAGAACAGCAAGACCTTTTGTATTGTCATGAGATTTTAAAAAACCAACCCAGTCTTTTTAGAGCACTCATAACTATTTTCTCTTGACTTTAAATGTTCAAATGAAAAGTTGCTTGTGTGGTTTACTGATGCTCAACCTCACTGTGGAGTTATAGGGACTGCTGAAGGTCCTTCTGCAGTCAGATGCTGCCATTGCTTCTTTTGTATAAGTGCTATTCCTTGGCATAAAACTTAGAACACCTGAAACAAAGCCAGAGATCTAATCTCACATCCTCAGAAAATCAGGAAAATGTCAGCTCTAAATTTGCTGTGAAAACATTTGATTTGTGATGAATTTCTAGAGGAAAATAAAAATAAAAACTGCTGCCTTGCAGAAACCACAAGAATTTCAGTAGCTTACAAGAGAAGTGTTCTTTTTGATGACTGCCTGAATCCTCCTAATGTCATATAATTTATGTTAATTAAATGCTGATGGAATCTGAATGAGCATATTGATGGAAGATGTATTTCAGATACTGTTATTAATTCATCATTCAGTAGCTAGTGTGTGAAATAATGCATTCCTAGGGCTCTGATTTAGGACATTTCATTTTCAGTATTACCAAGATGTCTGTTTCCAACAGAAATAACCCTTTAATCTACTGGAAAAACCCAACCAAAGCACAGCACAACAACAATTAAACAACAACAAAATCTCACCAAAAACCTTATTGGAGGCAGCCTGTTTAAGCAACTCTGAAGCAGTAATTATTTATGTCTTTCAGAGCTATAGCACATACTGACCCCAATTCTCCAGGCAACGAACGTAAAACAGTTATTAAAAAATAGTTATAGCATTCCAGTATGAAGAAGGAAAACCTCTGAAGCCAACAGCATGTGCTTTATTGCACCCCAGGTTTATGTTCTGGTAAGGACATGGCCACCTTTCTGGAGCTGTGCTTTGCACCTAAATCCTCACTTGGGTGGTGGTGAGATGTGGCCAGGACTCAGCATCCCCCATCCAGGTGGGAGAGCTGAGGCTGAAACTTCACTTGGATGGCAGAGTGCTCCCCACCATGCCATGACATTTACTGGTGCTGGAGATGTTTCACAGGTCATCTCTAAATGCTCAGTAAGTCTTATAAATTCATTTTGGGAGTCAGCAGTGCCTAGGGACACAACTTCCCTTTACTGTGAGCTTTACTGGAGGAAGGGGAGCAGTGTGACCTCCAGCAGCTGCTTTCCTTTGTAAAGGGTGGATGTGGAACCTGTCCCAGCAGCTGTGACCCCGGGAGGAAGGAGTGACACTGCTCACTGAGCTTAGCTCAGGGACAGGGGAGGTCTGACCCCAAATCCAGGCTGATCCTGGCTGGGACATACAACTCACTCCCACCAGCACTCCAGCATCTCTGAATGAACCCGGCTGGTTTTGTGGGATTGTGAAATCTGGGTCCTGATTTTTCTGCAGAGGTTTTCAGGTGCTCACCCAAGCTCTGTCCTCTCTATAAAAGTCACTGCCTCTGTGTGGGAGAGCACTGATGTTGGCAAGAGCTGTGTTAATTCGTGAGGCTGTTCACACTTTCCCCATGGCTGCATTGAGCCCTGGGGAGGAGTGCAGAAACAATGGAGAAACGTAATGATCAGCTTCACTGAGAGAATTACCAATGTAATAGCGAATGGAATGAGGTAAACAATGAAAACCAAGGTGAAATTTCCTGATGAACTGAAGCTGAACTAACTGTGGGCCCTGCTGAAGGAAGCCGTCTCATCTCCTAGCTCTGCGGGCTTTGCCACTTTCTTCACCCCATACCATCTCACAGGGGCAGGCTGGGCTCTGCTCAGACCTGTGGGGTTTTCAGGTGGATCACTGAGTGTAAATCAGTGGGGGATTTCTGCTCCTGCTCAGGATGAAGTGCAGGGGCAGCACTGCCAAGCTGCTGTGCAACTGGGAGTGTGATGTGGAAAGGGCTGATGCTGTAGGTTGGATATATGGGCACACATGACAAATATGCTCTCTCCCTGCAGTGGGGAAATATTGGTTTCACAATGCTCACAAATAACTGGAAGTATTTACTATCAGGATTTAGATTCCAGTGACCTTCCTGCTGCACCATCAAGAGAGAAATAAAAATCTGGGAAGAGATTTCTTTGAGCATCTGCACAGACAGGACAGAGGTGTTCCAGATTGCAAACAGCCTCTTTCCCCTTCTGCTCCCCAAGACTCAGCAATGCCAGACTCATTCCACATTTTCCTCATAACCATTCAGATCAGTGAATTATTTAAACATTATGCCTATGGCTTCTCAAATGGTAGCTGGGAACCTTTCTTTGGGTTGTTTGGAAAAGGGTGTTTTTAGATTACTATTACTATTTTGCTATTCAAGTGGGTATGAAAGGGGTTTGAAAACAGTCTGTGTGTTTGTACACTGGGAGCAGTGGCTGCTCACTTTAATTCCAGTTCAGGCTGTGCTTGGGGGTGGCTCTGACTACCCCAAAGACCAGTGTATGTAACCTGTGTATGTCACCTGCTGCTGGGCTGCTTTCTGCTGCTGATGGTGCCTGCCCCAGCCATCAGCAGCTGTAGCACATGGGCAGGACTGTGTAAGAGGCACAAAACACTCAGAACTGCTCTTTGCCCCCCAGGCCATTTGCATTCCTGGAGGATTGACTGAACAAGGTCCTCACAGGAGCCAGGAGCTCTCACACAGGCTGCACCCATGGATTCAGGCTCCTCTGAAACTCTAAACCTGTGATTTCCTTCCTAGCTATCATTGTTACTGTTTAGATGGATTTGACAGTAAGGCTTGGGAATATTTTTTGCCAGGGCTGGTATTTGCTTTTGGTTTTGGTTTCTCCTCATCCCAGGCTAGGGCACAGTGCACCTTCAGGAGCTGTGAGCTCTGTAGAACAAGCAAAAGAACTTTTAATCTCTTGCCTTCACGTCCTCTCTGTTTTTACATTACTGTGGCTTTATGTACATCCACTTGCCTGGGGACTTGTCATCTTATTTGTAATCTATTGTTTTAATTATTTTCTGTGAAGGTGCCCAAAGACCTTGGGGTATTGAGACACAAATACATTATTTATTCATTAATTATTCATCACTGCTAACTGCTCCCTACAATGTAGCTGCCTGCAGTAACGAGCCTGGGTGAACCCTCTGCCCTGGATAAAAGGGTAGCTCTTTTATTTGGCAGCTCTTCCTTGGTCAGGAGCAACATAGTTAAAAAATTCAAGGGAGAAATATTTACATTTGGCTAATAAAACATTTTCTTATGTGAATCTCTAAGAGGTGACCTAAAAATCATCAGATGGAATGTAGGCTTCCTAATACACCTCTGGGGTTTATAACCTATTGCTAATTTGTCCCAGAACTGCCTGGAGGGAGATTTACCAGGTGGGTAAAAGTGATTTAATTTCCTTGGTTATCACGAGATTTTCCCACTTAAGAAATTTCTCCTGCAGCTTCTCCTGCATCTGAAACCACCCAAGTTACCTCTGCAATTCAGTGCACAGGTAGTTGTCTGCACTGCATTTTGTTTGAAAGGCAGGAATAAGCAGGGAAATGTTAAAAATAGAAATAACCCTGAGCTGAAATGCTTTCCCCTTCCTGGCTGGCTGCATTGCACGCCAGACTTCAGCCATAGATCATCTGAGATGGTCGAGGCTGGAGCTACCAGTGCTAATCTCTGCACTGGCTTTCTCAGAGACATACCTGGTCCAAAGTTTTCATGGTTTTCATATCCCTTGTCCCTCAGTGGTCTGTTTTCCATGATTTCCCTGCACTGAGTGGAATAAAAGAGGGGATTGCAGCAAACCTGTGGGTGCAGGAGGTGTTCTTGCACAAAAGTCAGTGACTTCAGCCTGCCTGCAGCTCATTGCACCCTCAGGACCAGGGGTGGCTGTGTGGTTTGAGCTCAGATTTGGGGTGAGATCCTGCCCTGGCTGGGGTTGGGATCCTCTCCCAGCCCAACCATGCACATGTGGGACAGCTGGGGTGACACTGGTGCTGCTTGGGACATGGCTGAGTGCAGCTCTGATATCAGTGACAGCTTTAAAGAAGGTCCTGTGAAACCTTAACAACTGTAACAGGATTTTGGTGTTTTGTGTAAAACAAATAATAATTGATGAACTTTTGGTTTTTAGCTTGAGGGGAAACCAGTCACCCAAGAGCTGGGTGGTCCCTGGGGGTTCCTTCTAACTCAGAATACTCTGTGATTCTGTGAATTGTAAACTCTTGGTTAGTGAGTTGGCTGGTACCAGGTCAGAGAAGTTGCAGTGTCTCAGATGGATTGAGGAGACCAGACTTTCTGGGGATGGGAGTGCAGGCTGGAGAGGTGCAGGAGAGCTGAGTGCAACACACAGTGATGCTGTTCTGCCCTCCTGAAACACCATCTCCTCAGGGACTGTCACAGCAACCTGACTGTGTGTGAGCTCTTCTGGAAATAAAGCTCACCCACTCAGGAAAATCAATGCAGGCTGCTGGGCACTGCTGTGCCTGGTCTGTAGAATATTTTTACTGCCTTAAGGTCATTTCTGGGAGTTTTAAAACTGTGTTAAAAACCTCTTTGGCCTCATAGTCTTATCAGAAATCCCCCTTGGACACTGTGGTCACTGTGACTGTCTGCCCAATAAATTTTTGCATCTGCTTGATTAGTGTGTTGCTACACACTGATGTTGCTGTGGATTGCTGCAGTAATCAAGGTAAAGAAGTGCTATGGAAAGATATCCTAACAGTCCTGGAGAGCACAGGGAGGAAGTTTGGGTAAAAAATCCTGATATTGGAAGGGGAAATCAAACACCCAGCATTGCTGTCAGCCTTTTAATGGAAAGCAGCTCAATCACTGGCAGGATCAATCCCTATAGACTGAGCCCATGGCTATTATCAACTTTCCCTGTGTCCTTGCTGCTTGTAAATTTAACTCTACCTCTCAAAAATTTTAAATGAAAGGCACAGCAACACTGCAGAGAAAGGAAACAAAATGCTTCCCAAACACACTGCTCTTTGAATACACCCCTGTTCTGTATGAAACTTAGTTTTTGCCTGCTGCTTATGCTTGAATTTGTACCTCTCTTTGCTCTCTGCTGATGTTGAGAGCAGTCCCAGTGTGATACACCTGGAGTACCTGTCTGCCCTCCCACAGTCACAAAATCCATTTGAAAGAAAGTGTTCTCAGGGGAACCCAAGCCTATTGCACACAGTTGTGGGTCTCTCTAGCAGAACAGCATCTATTAAATGGCAATCATCTCACAAGTGTGGCAGGGTAATTCTCCCTCTGCTGCTCTCTCCAGTGCTCCTGCCTCTTGGAGCTGTGTGGAAGTGGGGCTCGAGTGCTTTCAGTCTGCTGCTGACCCACCTGCAGGCTCTGGAAAGAGGTGGCAAAGTGCCTGTCAGCCCTCTGGCTGGCACTTCCCAACGGGTTTGGGGCTGTGCTGCTCATCTGCCACCTCCCTTTGAGGGAACCACGAAAAGGAGCATCAGTGACCATCCCAAAGCTGCTGGGGCAGTGCCTGAGCAGGGCTGGCTCAGATGCTGGCAGGAGATAGCCTGGAGCTGGGGTAAGAAATGGCACAAAATCTGCATCTCCAAATTCGGCTGTGGGCACACAGGGAGTATTTTTAGCTTTCCCCAGCACTTAGGTGTTAATCTCACAGCCCTGCAGTGTGCTTGCCCTGAGCATGGGCACCACGCCAGAGACTGGAGCCACTGGCTGTGGCAGCAACAGGAGCATCCTATGCCAGAACACCTCCTAGGCCTGGGTTAATGGAACACTGATCAAATGCTTGCTCAGTTTAACAGAAAAACCCAGAAATGTCAACATGTGCTGGCAGCTGAAACCCTTCCTGTGACTGTGTAGTGACTACAGTTGTGCAGAAAGTGACAAACTCTGAGGCTGTCTCAGCATTTGTGGGAACACATGCACATACATTATTATTGGACATTATCATATAAATTATCACCTTCTCTATACTTCCCAATTGCACTACAATCTTTCCTAGTGCTGTTCTTACCGTGCAAGGAGCAGCAAGGGAGCTGGTGCCTCACACAGCTGTGCAGAGGATAAAAGTGCAGCATTATTGTGGCAGCATTTGCTGAGTGCCCCTGTGCCTGGAGCACATCCAGAGCCATCCACACCACACCTGGGAGATGAGCAGAGCTAATCTGACACTGCATCTGCCTCCTCTGTCCAAAGCTCCCATAAACACAAACAATTCACACCAACAGCTGTGGGAACTGGATCCTACAAGCCTTGCTGCCACATATATTTCAATCTTTGCTTAAAGGAGAGAGAATACAAGTTTGGAGACCTCTATCTCTAGAGACAGATAAAAGATCCTACCTTTGATGCACAGTTCCCATAGTAAAACCAAACTTGTTTCCTGCAAAGGGTGTGAAAAGGAAAAAGTTTGAACTTAGACCAAGTAAGTTCATTATAGCAAAGAAAATAATAGAAGTAAGAGCTGCAGGGAAGGAAAAGACTCCTTCAGATAGTCTCACTTGATCCATGATGAAATAAGGAGCCATTGAAAAAGGTTTTAATGTGTTTCAATTATCTTGCTTTCAACAGAGCTGGCAAAGTCTGAAACCACAAGGTTTCAGTAGGAATGTGATCATGATGGAGATGGGGCTCAAAAACATAAACAAGGGAAACTGAATCTGATATGGGCAGTTTGCTTGAGGTTGTTTTTAAAAGGCAGAATTTCTCTCCAAATCCTGCCTGTCTTAGTCTGTCAAGAAGATATATCTGTGGTTACAGGATGTGCTCAACACCAGCATGATATATCACTGATGAATAATGGACTTTGTAGATGGATACCTGCAGCTTTAACACATAAACAAACCCTCTTTCCATAGTCCCCTGCTACCTGTTGCAACCTAATGAGCAGAAATATGTCAGGGAATGCTAACAGCTTTTTTTCCAGCAGGTTGTCTTCAAATGCATAATTGGTACCAGCTCATGACACTACAGAAGCTTGCAAAAATTGTGCCTGGTGATCAGTGTTTGCCAGACAGAAATGAGATTTCTCCCTGGGTTTGTAGCCCCAGTTGTAGCTGAGTTAATTTAGCTGACCATGTAGGAGCTGCAGCACCTCATGGCTCCCCAGGTGCCTACAGAAGCTCTCCCTGTTGCTCTCTTGACCAGTTCTCATGGCTAGATTGATCCCAGCAATATTTTCCAAGCCCTTGAGGAGTTTGCAAAGTGACATTGCCCCATACCCAGGCAGGAAAGCTGCTTGCCTCCCCTGCCTGGCATGGGAGCACAGGGTGCAGGAATGGAGCTGTGAGGACACTTCATGTGTCTGGGCACCTTCCCAGAAAAACAAAACAGGACCCATCCTCAGGTCTTTTTCTTGTATGAAAGCAATTTTTTTTCCAGCTTTTCTGTCTGTCACAGTACACAAGTGAACCCATCCTCCCTTTACCTGTGCCCACCAGTCTCTGAAGGCCACATGCCACTCACAGTGAGTACAAGGTCACCTCATCCAGCATGGGCAGATCCTGGGGCTTTTACTCAGATTTTTCTCTTTTTTGTTATTTCACGGCAAAGATCTCCTTTAGATGAGCCATCTGTAATTATAGCTGAGCTAAGTTTACAGCATTCCCGCAGAAACTTGTTTTCACAGCCCTGGTTTTGCCTTGCCTGGCTCAAAACCTCATTTTGCCTTGGAGGAGCTCGAAGGAGGCCAAGGTGAGATGCTGTGATCTGACCTGACTCCAGCTGAAGTCAATGCAACTTTTCTTCCCATCATCTATTCATTTAACATGCAGCAGGGTAGGGTTTTCCACGTGGGGATGATGTTTGCAGTGCTGCTGTGGTGTGGTGAATAAACCTAAGCCCACTATGACTATGGAAAATAAATTTATCACAGTAAATAATAAATTGATCACAGTGAACTCACTGTGCAGGGCAGGTATGCTGTGGTATGCTGCAAAAAGGCACCAAATACAAGGACCTGGAGGTAAGAATAATAACCAAGAAACTCTGCATGTACATTGGAAATTTCTGATCAAAAGCAACACATTTTTTAGATTATGGAAATTTATGAACAGTATCTGGGGAATTGTAACTGGTACAAATGAAAGGATCTTGTCCTCCCCTCCCTGCAATTTGTCAGTCTCTAACTTCTCACCTCCTAGCTGCACATCTGAAAACTGGGCTTTTATCTGAGGAAACGAAATTTAATACAAAATATTTTTTAAGAAGCGATCTGATGCCTGAGACTGGGGGAAAAACATTACAGCTGCAGTATTTAATATAATTTAAAAGCTGATTACTCTGCTTGTGGAATAAGTACTTTTCATAAGGCCTTCTACTACATCTGGTATGCACCCTAATTTGTATTAATGGCTCCTAAGGAGCCATCACAGTTTATCAAGAAAGTAATATGCATTTTAAAAGCATTCAAATAAAGATTTACATGATAAACCTTAATAACTCTGGAATGCATTATTAGCTAACATATACTCCCAGAAGCAGTCACTTACTTCTGGCAAATTAGATAATTCAAGAAACCATGAAAAACTTCAGGTCAGAACTAAGCTGTTGCTTGGTCACCCTCTAGGATTTATTCAATGCATTAAGGGGCACTTTCCATCTCAGCCTTTGTATGGTAAGTGGCTATTTTGTGCATAGGAGAACTGCTGTGATTTCTTCTGAAGAAAACAACCTGTTAAGCTTTAAAGCTCATTATTTATCACAAAATGGCCTTATATCTCTGGCAATATTTCCCTGCAATTGTCCTGTCAGCCAGATGCTAAGTAAGATATCAGTATAAACCACTTTCCCAATATCTGTGAAATATGGCTGGTAGATAACAATGTTACTGAGATGATGCTTTTAAATCATGAGAAAAGCCAGGCAGTAAATTGATGGCTTCCATAAAGCCAAAGGAAAAATTAATACCGTGGGGGAGTGGGGCTGGAAACTGCTTTTGCTCCAGCAAGATGAGAACAAAGCAACAGTGCAAATGAAAATTCAGTAACTCTTAATTGTGTTAAGACTAGGACCCCTCTGATACAAAAACTTGCATGGAAGAAGAAAAAAATATATCCCAGGGAATAGCTATGTGCTCCAAGTGAAAGGATTAACTGACCTTTCTCTGCTGTAGTCAAGATAATTTAACTTTAAATGTACTTCTTAGTGAAACTAGTCATGTCCTTAAAAATGAGTGATTTACACTTTTTTTTTTTCCCCCACTGAGTTCTGAACTGACATTTTCATGCTGTCGACTCCATTTTCTGACTATTCAGTTTTGCAATTATTCTTGTGGGGACAGCACTAGGGACTCATTTTGTGCTCACTGCTGCTCAGCTCCATGGTGCTGGCTGGGCAGAAAGGCTGCTGCCCAAAAAAGAGGAAATATTTAACTGCCCAGACCCATCTTCTGCATCTGTGTTGTTTGTATTGACATGGTACTGACTAAAAGTGGGGTTTGGGTTTTTTTGGTCCTTAGGCTTTGCTTACCCTGTGTGCTTGTGCTCTGTGCTTTTCTCTGAAACTTTGGAGGGGCTGCAGCTGTTTGTGTATTCCACTGCTAGCTGGGATTAATGAGAGCAAAATAACAGGTCTTAAGTGCACTACATATTTTAGATATTTAGGTGCTGAAGAGTCTTAGCTGGAGCAAACTCTGATAGTGAACAGCTGGTGAGGCAAATTGTTCTGAAAGATTAAAGGCCTTAACTTATCTTGAGCAGCACTATAAATGTGCACCTGCCTTTGTGGGACATGTGCTGCTAAAGATCACTCACTGTGGCCAGGGGAAGGACATAATGAGGGAAAATGGGATGGAAGGAGAGAGGGGTGATTCTGGTGATCTGCTTTTTACCCCTGTCTCTGAAAGCCAAGGTGAGTTATAGCTGAGCAGGGCAGGCAGGAGCTGGTAGGGGTGTGGATTGCACTACCCAAAAGTCACTGTCTGCTGGAGAGCAGAGCAATTGCTGAGCAGGACAGGCAGGAGCTGGCACAGGTGTGGATTGCACTACCCAAAAGTCACTGTCTGCTGGAGAGCAGAGCAATTGCTGAGCAGGACAGGCAGGAGCTGGCACAGGTGTGGATTGCACTACCCAAAAGTCACTGTCTGCTGGAGAGCAGAGCAATTGCTGTGGCAAAACCCCATGAGCTGCTGGTGACAAGTGGTGAGTGCTCCTGGCCGCTCTCTGGGCTCCATCCCAGCCAGAGGGAGAGCAGAGCTCAGCCAGCCCTTGCTGCTCACACTGCTGACAGTGCAGCAGAGGCTGGAAAAGGCTGTGCTGGGGTTTGCTTGGATGGTTTCTTGTTTTTAAAAGGTTGGATAACAAAGGCTGAAGGAGCAGGGTGTGAGGAAGGGAATTGTGCCCTCTTTGCTCCCTTGAACAGAAAAGCAAAGCTTTTTTTGGGGAGTTCTGTGTATCTTGTGGGGCAGAGATAATTGAGTTACTGCCTTTGGAGCCCCTCTGCTGAGGCTGCTTTCAGGCCAAGCTGAGTTCACTGAGAGTTTTACTGAGGGAAAGAAACTGCCCTGGCCTGAGCTGAACTTGTTACCTGTTTACAGAACAGCTGAATGTCCATGAGCAAAACTGCAAATCTGAAAAACCAGGCTGTCCCCAAATAACCTGCAGCTGACATTGGGGTAAATGACACCCAGCTTTGTTTCATGCTGGGGGTGGAAGGGAAAAGGTTTGGGAAGTGCTGCACTCTGTGAGATCTGGTGGCTGGGAGCCGTCCCTGCCTCCCCTGGACAGGGTGTCCCTCAATCCTTGCCTTGTTTTTCATTTTATTTTACATCTGTATGTCTCTAATGAGGCACCTGAGGGAAAGCATGTTCATGGTCTTGGCCATGCCCTTCTTGTCCAGTGAATGCCCCTCACAGCCTGGGCTTGGGGTGGAGGAAACCTCCTGGTGAGGCCATGGAGGCAGCAGAGGGGGCAAAGCATCACCTGGAGATTTTGGAGAGAGCTGGAGAGGGAGTGGAATACAGCTGAGGTCAGTGGGGGGCTGACTCCCACCCTGGGGGCTTTTTCACCAGTGCAGGAAGGGGAAATGATCCTCCCATTGACAATTCTCTGTTAAATAAGCCACTCAAGACAGGGAAACACAAACTCTGGACTCATGGTCCCCTTCCTTCCTTCCTTCCCCTGAGTGTCTCACTAATAGCAGCCTGGGATGGATTTCCAGCTGGGTTAATTACCTCTAATTGCCTGCAGCTTTCTGGGCAGCTCACCTCTCCCCAGGAGGGGCTGGCCCCACTGGGAGCAGCTGTGGTTTGGTGCCCAAGGAGCTGCTGCCTGTGGCCAGGCACCAGCTGCACCTCCCCTGCTCAGCCCTGAATTGCTTTGGGCACCCTTGTAAACTCAGATACTTGGGGGAAAACAAATGTTTTGGTTCCCACTAGTTTGATAAAACCTTTAGAAATGTGCATATAATGATAGTGGGTTTTCCACATGGGTTTGTTGTCACAGATTTCCTTCAGCTGCCTGATGCAGCTCATCCCCACTGCAGCATTGTGTAGTTTCTGGGGGCTGTAATGGGAAAAAATGACCCTTGAAAAGAGAGTTCAAATATTCCTATAAGGACACAACAAAGTTTTCCTTTTCTTCCTACCCTAAAGCTAGGCTTTGTTTTGTGAGCTTGAAAAAAAAAAAAAAAAAGCAAGCTGATTAAGAGGTTTAGGTGCATTTGGTATCTGTTTATGCAAAATCCAGGGCTTAGTTGTGATGAGATAAAAGCAAATCTGGCTTTATTGTTTCTCGTCCACGTTTAAGTGATCACAGAAAGAGCAGCCACAGCCCAACTGCTCAAACACACTATTTTCATGTTTGGCTGTTGTTTGTATTGGGGTTAAGTCAGACTTTGAAATGAATTTTCTGCAAATTTGTTTGTATGAAGTTGGGCACAATGCAATTCAAAGCTTGGCATGGCAGCAGCGAAGGGGAAGCAATTCAGAAATCCAGGGAAACAAGGCTGGCAGCATTTCAGTGTTATTTACCTTCCCCTACAATCTCACTTGTGAATACTGTGACTATCAAAAATATGTGTGCTCCTCTCCATTCTCCCCCTTCATTAACCTGTGGTACTCATTAACAGATGAATCTCTGGGTTTCATGTGATCCTCTGCTGTCCATCACATAATTGTGCTAATTAAGCAGGTAACTGAATGGTTCAGCATGGGAGCAGCTCCTGAGATGGGATGGACACGTCTGTGAGCTACCAGAGCTCTCTGACTAATAATATTTAGCACTAGCAAATTAAATTTTGGAACTCCATAAAAATTCATGCTTCGAGGCTTAAAGTTAATCTCTGTCAGGGTAAAACCACTGTTGGCATAGATTATCCAGTGTTTACCAGTTAAGGAATTTCTTGTGGCTTCCTCAGAAGGCTGTTGCTGGCTGGCTCTGAAGGCAGGATTGCATCCAGGCACAGCATTTGCCTTGCTTGGGAGGCAGCTCCTCCACCAGGTGCACTGACCCAGGAGAAGAAAGCAGAGATGGGCACAGTTCTGTGAATATAGGAGACATCAGCTGGGGTTTGGTCATTGTGCTGGGGTTTGGGAGGCTGCTAACTTTGTTTTAGGCTTTTTTTGTGCCTTTGCTCATCTGCTTTCAAGTAAGAAAATGCAACCCCTCTTCTGACACCTTTTCAGTTGAAACACACACCCTTTATTGAGGAGGGGTCAGTTCTTGCTGTGGGGTGGTACAATCAGTGCCTGGCGTTGTGGAACATTGAATTTGAGGATTTTGATTTTTAGCTGTGATGCTGCTGCCATTCTTGATGATAAGGATGACAGCTGTAGCTTTGCTTTTTCTGAAGTTTATGGGTTTCAGCATTTGTTTTGATGTTTCATTTTCTTACAGTAAAAACTACTTTTCACATATAACAGCCTGTTAGTTTGATTTTTCAATTGTGAGGATAGATAGTAAATACAATCACGAGTGCAGAAGGTGAAGCAATTTGACAATATCTCTAGAATCTGAATGAAGAAATGAGGGTTAATTTATGACAAAACGCTACTTTTGCAACACATATTCTGTCTTATTCACACAGATTTAGTGACAGGGATACCACAGCACAAGACACATCTGAAATCTCAGGAGCTGGGGAGATGTTGTCATATAATTTGTAGCTGTTTTTTCATGTCTGGCAATAAAATAAGTTATAGATGAAAAAGATGAGCTAGAGAGGGAAAGGAACTCTGTTTGGATAAGCAATGTTTCCTAGTCATATGCACATGAAAGCCAGAAATAGAACATATGAAAAAACACACAACAAGAAATAGGGGAAAAGTGCTATCCTGGGAAATGAGAGCTTGAGAATCTGAAAGGCAGTCACTGCTTCAGAGAGGAGAGGTTTGTTTCTGCAGTTACTATGAAGCCTCATGAATGAAAATGTCATTCTGCTGTATTTGTGCTATTATACACTGCAATTTACTGGCAGGTAACAAGCTCTTTGAAAGAAAAGCTGATGGTCCCTCTGCTGCCATGCTGTAAACACACAACCCAGAAAAAAAATTGCCAGAGAGAAAGAGCTAGAAAATGGTGTGGTCTCTAATAAATTATCCCCCTGCCTTTCACCTGCCTGGCCCCACCACTTTGCTGTCCCTGTCTCCACCCCAGGGCATCACTTCTCACCCATCCAGCCTCTGGGAGCTGCAAAATCATCAATCAGTACCTGTGATACTGCAATTCATTTGCAGCTGCTGCTGTCCCAGCCTTTCATTGCTCTCTGCTGCTCACACCAGAGCTCAGAAATCTGCCTCCAGGAGACTGAGGCAGCCACAGAGGAGGGGTGTGTGTGATGTTGGGGTGCTGGGGTCTGTGCACCCCCTGTTCCCACTGGATTTTGGCCCAGCATGTTCTTGGGCTGCATGCTGCACTCGTGTGCAACCTCCTAAATGCATTTAATTGATCTTTATGGACACGTTTGTCTTCCACCTGGCTCAACACGAGGCTTTAATTGGCTAGCGTGTCACCCACATTAATAATAAATATGGCAATTAGCTAAAATTGTACTTGTTATTTGGGTCCTCCTCTGTGTTATGTATCACACATGAAGGCACAGAGCTGCTGTATGACCCCATGAGCTGAGCACAGGCACACACCCACAGCTGGGATGGGCTCCTGTGCCTGCAGCAGTTAAGGATGCCACTGTTTCATCCCAAAAAACAGAGACTTTGGATATTAGGTGACACCTACAAAACAGGTTTGTGTGAGGCCAGTTGCAACTGTGAAATCCCTTTAACATAAAATCACTTGCCCACATCTCTGTTTTCTAGCCTGCAGGGAAGGTGTGAAGACTGTTAGTTGTTTTGTAGGGAATGAAAGACCAGTGCCCCTGTTCTCAGTTCTGTTCCCAGGGAGCTCTGAAGGCATTCTTGATGATGAGCAGCTTTGAAAAATGTAACCCTTAATTTTGGCAACTCTTTGAAGATAACATGTTCTTATTGTTGATGTTTCCAGCTTCCAACAGATCTTAAATTTGTGATATTTTATTTCTGTCTCCTACCAGTCAGAATAAGGCATGGCCACAACCATCTTGTGGTAAATAGAAGAAAGGCAAGTGGCCCTCTCAGGCCTCTGATGAAATACTTGTGTTGGATTTTGTATCATCTTTGTGCTGTTTTTTGTTCATCTTTAGCTGGCAAACAAGATTAAAATCCTGTTTATGCTCAGTCTCTGGCTATTGTTGACACTGTCCTGTATAATCCCTTCTGCTGGGTTATCAAACTCCATCACAAAAATAGTCAGGGTTTATTCTCCCTCACTGAGAGATGCTTTTCGTATTCTGATCCTTTTGGGGTAAGGTGATTTGACACCTAATATTTCAAGACAGAATCTATTATGAAAGCAAAATTAGGCAACAACATTTATTCTCTGATTTCCTTTATAAACTCCAACTTATCCTGGCACACTTCACTTTTGTATCGCTGACTAATGCATAAGAGATGAAAGCTCACTGTAAAAAATGTTAAAATCATTAAAGATGCTGTCACAGGTGACTGTGATATTTATTCAGATGCACATG